>NC_037531.1:5120565-5137208 GCF_001531365.2 Cynara cardunculus var. scolymus
AGCCGATGCTCTAAGTAGGAAGGAAATAGTGAAACCAACAAGGGTGAGGGCTTTGGGAGCATTAGTAAACACAAGTTTGAAGCACAAATTCTCAAAGATCAAAAAGAAGCATTAAAGGAAGAGAATTTGATGAATGAGACTCTCCACCACATAGAGACTAAGTTTCAACTGAAGTCAGATGGAGTGAATTATGTGAGAAATAGGGTTTGGATACCTAAGATTGGCAATCTTAGACCAATAATTTTGAACGAAGCTCATCGATCAAAATATTCAATTCACCCGGGAGCGGATAAAATGTATAAGGATTTAAGGGAACATTATTGGTGGGCTGGAATGAAGAAAGACATTGCCCTGTATGTAAATAAGTGTTTAACTTGTGCAATGGTCAAGGCCGAACACCAAAAACCTTCCAGACTGCTTCAGCAACCTGAGATTCCCCGATGGAAGTGGGAACAAATATCAATGGACTTCATAACTAAGTTACCTAGGACTGCAAAGGGGCAAGATGCCATTTGGGTAATTGTAGATCGACTGACAAAATCTGCTCATATCTTACCAATCCGAGAAGATTATAAGATGAAAAAATTGGCTCAAATTTATATAAATGAAGTTATAACCAGACATGGAGTACCTTATTCCATTCTCTCGGATAGAGACAGTCGATTTACGTCAAGATTTTGGCAGTCACTTCAACAAGGGTTGGGTACATGACTAGATCTAAGTACATCGTACCACCCCGAAACTGATGGGCAGACAGAAAGAACATTCCAAACACTGGAAGACATGTTGCGTGCATGCGTTATAGATTTTGGTGGAAGCTGGGATACGCATCTTCCGTTAGTTGAATTTGCGTACAATAACAGTTACCATGGCAGTATCCAGTGTGCGCCCTATGAAGCCTTATATGGACGTAAGTGCAGATCCCCACTCAGTTGGTTAGAAATCGGCGATCGAAAAATAACCAGACCTGATGTTGTCCAAGAAACCATTGATAAGATTGTAATAATCAAGGATCGACTTAAGGCTGCAAGAGATCGTCAGAAAAGCTATGCCGATAATCGGAGAAGACCATTAGAGTTCCAAAAAGGGAATAAAGTATTTTTAAAAGTCTCACCATAGAAAGGAATAATGCGCTTTGGAAAAAGAGGCAAATTGGGTCCCCGATATATTGGTCCCTTTGAAATAACTGAGAGGATCGGGCTAGTGGCATACAAGTTAAATTTACCACCAGAATTAAGCGTTATTCACGATACATTTCATGTATCAAACCTCAAAAGGTGCTTAACAGATGAAACACTGGTTATGCCATTGGAAGATGTGCAAATTAACGATCACCTACACTTCGTTGAAAAACCCATAGAAATCATGGACAGAGAAATTAAGCAGTTGAGGCGTAGCAAGWTCCCAATTGTAAAAGTTCATTGGATTTCAAAGCATGGACCGGAGTACACGTGGGAAAGAGAAGATTTTATGAAAAATAAGTTATCCCACTTGTTCTCAAACGAGTCCAAAGTTAAGGACTGACGAACGAAATTTCGGGACGAAATTTTTCTAGCATGGGGAGACTGTGACATCCGCCATTTTTGGGCGTCAGGTTAGCACCTTATAGGATTTTTAAAATTAAGAATTATATTAGGATCTAGTCATGTTGATTAGAAATTCATCTGGCTTAGTTCGCAAAATATAGTTCAGAAAATCCTATTTCGATGGGTARCTGATAAAGTTAACTTATGTAATGCCAAATTCATTAAAATTCTCCAAACAAAATAAAGTTGATATTATAAAAGTCCAAATTAATTATAAAAAGTTTTATTTRAATGWCCAAATAATTTTACAAAAATTTGGAATTTTGACCTAATACTGAAATTTTATCAGTATTTGACAATTATATTTATGTTTTACTTTAAATGGATCTTATTTTAATAAAAATAAAAATAAACAAGTATGGACTTGGGCTCTAATAAAGCCAGCCCATTTCCTTTCTTTAAACCCACATATAAATACTCCGTATTCTTTGAAAACTCTCATTTTTCATCCTCATTTTGCATAAACCTTTCCTCTCACTAACCTCTCTCTCTCTAAACCATACCCCTCCAGCCGATTTAATCTTCAAACAATATTAAGAATCTGTCAATCTTGAAGAATATTCAAGATTTCAAGCAAAAGGTAATAGACTAGTTATCTTACCTTTATACAATAACAAAGATTCTCATTTTCTACACCTTCTTCTTGACTTTGTAATTAAATTTTTGGAGAATTCAAAAGGGGAGATTATACATCAAAGACATGAAAATGTCTTCAAAATGATGATAATCTATGATCCACGAATTTAGAATTCAATGAAAGTAGGATAAAACCACATTGCATGTGGAATTTAATCATTAAAAGATGTATTTTGAAAACTGACAGATTCTGTTAGCACTTGTGTCGACTGTATCTTTCAAAATAAAAGTCCAAATGTTCTGATTTTTCTTCTAAAACGTAATTTGATGAGTTATCTTTCTAATGCAACTGGTCTCACTCAAAAATATTACGTTTTGAGCCTTCAAGTTCTTGATACAAGATTATGGTGCAAAAAGAGCATTGTTGACAGAATCTTGCATGCATTTTAAAACGGTTATATCTTCTTCAAAACTCAATGAAAATGGATGATTCTTTTTCTGGAAGGTATCCTTATGTGTTGGCTTAAAAATAAAGTTAAAATCACTGAAAAATGATGAGTTTATACCCCCCAAATAGCCGTCACTCGAAGAGTGTGCAATCTATCTTGGGGACTATGTCACTCAAAGTTGTTTGGTAATAATGAGTGCCTTAAACCCATCCAAAATTCTTGATATTCGGGAGAAATCTGTTTAACTCATTACTATTGTTGATATAAAAATTTGGACTGAAAAAGAGTTATGGAAGGTTTCTTTTAACAGTGGTTTGTGAGACCAAAAATTACAGAAACATAATTTACATTTTGTCCAAACTGCAGCTTTATGTGCAAAGGTCTTTGATTTTTTAAAATGTATAATTTCTGGACTATTTTTAGAGCAAATAATATAAGTATCAACTTTAATTCATAAAAACTCATTGGCATTACATAAGATATAATTTGACTTTATCTTTATCAAGAACCTATAGGTGATCTCATTTCTGGATGTTGGACTGTTTAGGAAAGACTAGGGTGGACGATTAGAGCTTCAAGCATTGTCAAGCTCTTGGATATTCAAAACAGCAAACAAGTGAGTATTCACAGCCCCACTTTTAATTTTTTTGTTTATTTAAACTGGGGGAAAAGCTTGAAGTTATGCGAACTATATTGTTTATTTATGAAACTGTTGGACTAAAGAACTGTTTAGTCAAAATTTGTTTATGTCATGAAATATTGACTGTTTTACACTATGATATAAATGATAAATTGATGTACTTGAGAATATATTTCCAAATAAAGTCCCCGTCCGTAAACGCTACTTGTTAACTCGGGCATGTCCCCGAGCCGTGATATTTGTGGATAGCCGCTATTGTGTTGACAGTCCCACCCAGAAAGGGGTGCACATTACCTACGTTTTATTAGTCGAATCATGTGGAATTTGGACCACCGTTGAATTAGTACTGTTACGAACTGTGGGACTTAAGTGAGTATACAGGCTGGTCGTTCGTAAAATAATGAGGCATATTGGTCAGGAAAGGCTCAGTAGCGTCTCAAGTTTTAAACATCGTTATAGATTTACATTTATCGGGGGCAAGTTCATGTATTAGTTTGCAAGAAATGATTTATGCATTGTAAATACTTTTGTGCATATGAAAACCTGTGAACTCACCAACTCCTTATAGTTGACGTTGTTTTATGTTTCATGTTTTTCAGGAAGTAAGTAAAGAAGTGAAGTTTTTGGAGCATATTTGTAACAACAATGAGTTTGTGTATTTTGTAAACTTTGTTTTGAAGTATTCAAACACCAACTTGGTTATGTATGTAATCTTGTAAAACTTATGGTGTTATTTATTATCTGTTGTTGTGACACGCTTGCCTGTTACATCTCGTGTTTCCGCTATAACGGGGTGTGACACTCTGATTGCTTTCAAAGCCCATTTGAACATCTATAACCGAAGATAGCTTCACATGACATTTTAGATAATGTTTAATAGCTTCAAGGCCCAAGATTATTCCTTCCTTTCTGACCGTTTGATTGCAAATTTCGTGGTAGAGATGCTCTAAGTCTTCAAGAAAAAGATTTGGGAAGTCATCTTCACTGAAACTCCAAACATGTCCGTCTTGTCTTGTCACAAAGAACACTGGATACAAGACTCTGACGAGTTTACTGGCTTCAATGTTTTTGATGGAAACAATTCGATGTCTGGTCCGCACTTGACTGATCGGTAGACGTTTTGCTTTGAGAAAGTGCTTATATTCGATATGATATTCACGGGTTTCTTGGTGAATACCAAGAATTTTGTCACCACTAAGAGCTTTTCGATGACGTACAAAAACACTAAAGTAAATGTCCTCGATATAAGGCTATCTGATTCTCGCTCTATCAAAGCCTGAAACATTTGCACGAATTGCAAAAGATACATAATTCTTTGTAAATATCTCTGACGCATCGTGTACCACATGAGTTGTATCAGGAATGCTTTGAGAATCAGTAGGAGTAAGCTCAGGAATTTGTTGATATTCAGATTGAATTGGAAAGATTGGATCATCTTCATCCATGTCAGCTTCAAAGTCAAAGAAAATATCATCTGAATCATCAATTGTATTTATATCAGCTCTATAATCTTGTACTCCACCCAATTCTCTTAAAAAAACTTCATTAAACCCAACGTTTGCTGACAGATCTAGTAGCAACCTTGTTTCTACTTTAGAGACTGCCGACTTTTCAACCATTGGCTCGATCACTGGAACTGTAGTTGCATTCTCTTCCAGGACAGTAGTTCGTTCACTCATTGAAACTTGAACTGGACTTTGTTCTGTATGCTCCTCAGAGTCATCATCTTCAGAAACACCTTCACCGCCCCTTGATGTCTCAGCTAACCTTTTTCTCTTGATCTCCCCCTCATGGTGATCAAGATCATCCTTATCATCATGTCTTATTTTAAGAGAGGTGGCTTGAGTTCTACATGTATTTTCCAAAGCTGATACCCTTTTAGATAGGATATCAATGAAGTTTTGCATTTGGGTTAGGGCTTGGGTATTGGAAGCAATTGTAGAAGCAAGTTTTGAAAAATTAGAAACTACTACACTTTGGAAAGAATCACACTTTGTGGCTTTAACTGTATGGGCTTCTTCAATTGAATGTTTTAGCAAACCGACCAAGTCTGCGTCCATCGATTTTGTAGATTGATTAATAAGCAGTTTAGCATAAATCATTGACTTTAGATCATCCACCGGCAGGTCCAACTCCCTTGAAGGTTCAGAGGCAGGTGATGACGGCGGAGCAGGAACATCTTCATCCATCGGTTGTTTCCCTTTCAACAATATCTTTAGGTCAGTGATTTCTTCTGAGAAAGAATCCTGAACAGCCTTTAGGGTGCTGTCCAAATATTCCCGTGACACAAAGTTAGGTAATCTCACACCTGGATCACATAGATTACCAGTTGTAACAATAGTTGAGTAAACTGTTGTGCCTACATTCAATGTTGGCATGGTGTTAGCATTGGTAGTACTTCTGATCGGTCCTTGTGGAAAGGCAAAAGACTCCACTCTGGTCGTTCCGGCATGTTCACTTAGAACAGTAGTTTGAGCAACAAATGCTCTCGACTCTTGTGTACCTAATGTGTATGTTGGCTCTAGACTCGAAGTGTACACAAAAGAAGTCGTAGACAGGGGCTCTTGTCTACTAGTTTCAATATCTACATCCTCTACATGAGGAGTAGATAGCAGTTGTGCTTCATCCCCGTGAGAAGTTGAAACTATTACTTGTTGAGAAGTAATAGAGTGGGTAGGTGGGGTGTGCAAATACATATTTGGGATAGATATGTCTTCTTCAATACCAACATTCAACGAATTAATGTTGATAGCAGATGTGGTTGCCCAGCTAAGTGTTTCCGTTTGGTTAGGAACAAAATTTTCTTCTATAGTTCATGTAACACCCTCACCATATTCTTCTTCATCCCTTTCTCTCACACTCTCAACATTTTCAACTAATTCTTTCTCACCCATCCTTATGTCATCCAACAAACGATCTAATTCTCCAAAATCACCAAAGTCGTCACCAAATCAATATCAAAAGAAAGATATTGAAGACTCAGACATTCTTGCTGATTTTGATTGTCATCAAAGATATTATCAAAATTATCAACTTCAACATTATCATCATCATTAAGAACAACTTTATGAGCATCATTATCATCAACATTATCATCATTATCATTGTTGTCATCAGATTAAGTAGCTGATTCTGATACAGTAGCTTCCGAGCTTGAAAAAACTGAGGAAGTACTATCAGTTGAAATGTGTTGCTGATCAGAGTCTCCCCGCTCCGAATCCCTCTCAATTACATTTTCCCTCTGCTCAACACCCTGTTCAGGTACCCCTTGTACCTGAACACTCTCATCTAATTCTAAACCCTCACAATGCTTAGCTAAGGCATAGGGTGATCACGAGGTAAGTTTAAACGACTCTGGTTGAACTATAGGATCTATCACTCTCATATATTCTAACACACATTGAGCACTCTGATCAACATAGGCTATCAGCTCATCTGGAATATTCATAATGGAATCAAGATCTTCTACTTCAACATGCGGCTGGATACATTGCATTTCAAAATCTGGGCCAAATTCACTGTTTAGTCTGGCAGGAATGTCTTTGTTGGCACACATCATAGCTCAGATTATAAGCTGTAAAAATATTTGAAATGGCACAAATTTTCTCGCCTTCGAAGCAAACTTTTTCGCATGAACCAGTTTTACTAGTTCATTCCAGATCACCACTGCATAGTCGTATTGGCGATTGAACACTATGCCATGAAAGAACTTCAAGAATGAACTGCTGCATGTGTCAATTCCTGCTGTTTTAGATGTAAGACACCGATTCAGGATAGAAAACATCAGGTGCCATACTGACGGAAGAAATCTTCTTCGTAATTGTGACGGATTTGTGAGTTCTTTCAAATAACCAAGACGTCTGATATCTCGGCACAAGTCTTGATCAGACACAAATTCTTTGAATTGAGGTGATCCAGATGCAGAACTTGGACTCGGCAAGTGTAAAAATTTTCTCAGCCTCTTTAGAGTCAAACGACTCATAAACTCATCTACATGCCCTTGGAAGTAAAATTGATCTCCTTCTTTGATAAAAGCCAAGGTATGCCAGAATTGTTGAAGGTAGACCAGATAAACATCCGCTGTATCACATAAGCAATAGGATGTCCTTGAATAATGGCAAGGATTCTAGGGTATTTAGAAGGCATATTGAAGTTAAAATGGTGGTAATTTGGTTTTATGTCTAGGTATAACATTCTGGGAAAAATTATTTCATCTGGGATCAAGTTTGTTTCTGACTGGAAAATATGATCAGATCTGATCATATCTGATGGAAGGGATTGAATTTTCATCGTCAGATCTTTGGGAATTTACAGAATTTTCTGCAGTAGACATGTTTTCCTGTAAAAGATAAACATATTAGATCCATAATGAAATAAATTTTCACAGACCTAAAAAAATACGACACAAAGACCAAACACACTCATTTTACCAAATTTTATTTAGTTTGCTTTAAAGAAAAAAAAATTCCGCCCAGAAGGAAATTGAAAAAAAAAATACAACTAAAACACTAAAAAAAATTCAACTAAAAAATTCTAAAAAAATTTAAAACACAAAAAGAATTTAACACACAGAAAAAGATTTACCACTAAAAAAATTCATGTAAAAAAATTTAACTAATTTTTTTTAACTAAAAGAAATTCAAAACAAAATAAAATTATTAGAAAACAAAATAAAAAAAAATCTTAAGAAGAAAAAGAAATTAAAGACACAAAAAAAATCTCTCCGGTCAATACCTCTCCGGGCAACACTCTCTCCGGTTAACACTGAAATCCGGTCATGAAAAGGTTTAAGATCTTAACCGATTAAAAAATTTACATACCCTTTTGTTCATGTGTTCAAAACATTACAGTCCAAAAGAATAGTTATTGTCCAAACAGTTCATTTATAGTTCAGATTTATTTATGGTTTAGATTCATTTAGAGTAGATTTAAGGAATATTAAGTACATTATGAACCACAAATCTTTTAATATTGATCAAACATTGTCCAAAAGATAGGAATAATCGAATCAAAGAAAAGAGTAGAAAGAAGATGGACACAAAAATCCTTTGAAGATTCAACGTCCGGAGAAGATGAGCAAGTAAAATCTTTGAGCGTATACGAATAAAAACAGTAAAGAGTAAAAATGAAATCGGACGATTCCTTATATAGTGAAAAAAATGACTCTTCACTACCCTCTCCGGACAACGTATTGTCCGGATACACTCCTCATCAGACAACGTATTGTCCAGTTTGGAGTATCATCGGACATGCCTTGTTCGGATACGATACAAAAACAGCTCAAACTCAATACAGACGATGCCTTATCCGGATAGGCTATTCTCCGGACAAGCCTTTATCTAGATAGGCTTTTCAATGATCACCCAAGGAGCACTAAGTTCCAATCTAACCTTGTCCGGATACGAATTTACTGGATAACCTTTGTCCGGATAGACTCTCATCGGACGTACCTTTGTCCGGATAGACTCTCATCGGACGTACCTTTGTCCGTATATGATTCACCGGACAACACTTCGTTCGGATATAGTCTTTATCGGACAACAATTATCTTAAAAATTCATATCTTTCAAAAAGTTAGATTTTTACCAGTACCTATAAGAAAAATATATCAATTAGTACCATATACAAATATTTTACTCCCCCTAGAAAATTTAACAAAATAATGAAAAAAATATTCAACACTCCCCCTCAAATATAGAATCCACATTCAGAAGTATTTAATCACATAAAAAAAAATGAAACACCGACTTATATTTCAAAATACAAATATTTTGAAATAATGAATTTGACTTAAATTGAGGTCAATCACATGGAAATCAAAAGTTTATTAGTTTAACTAATAAACATAAGATTTTCAAGTTACTGAACAAATTTTAAGAAAAATTCAAAATTTCAAATTCAACATACTCAACTTAGATATTAAAAAGCTAAAGCATTTTTCATCTAGAGTTTTTGTAAATAAGTCAGCTAGCTGATATTCTGTATTTACAAAATATAATTCAATAGTCCCTTTTTCAACATGATCTTTTATAAAATGATATCGGATATCTATGTGTTTTGTTTAGGTTTTATGAACAGGATTGCAAGAAATTGCAATAGCACTCTTAGAATCACAATAAATTGGAATTTTATTATAAGAAAAACCGTAATATCTGAGCTGTGTGCGCATCCAGATAACTTGAGAATAATTGCTAGCAGCAGCTACATATTCTGCTTCAGCAGTAGAAATAGACACACAATTCTGTTTCTTTGACGCCCAGCTTAGAAGTTTATCTCCAAGAAATTATACGTGACTTGAGATGCTTTTCCTATCCAACATACACCCTGCATAATCTGCATCTGAGTAGGCAGCCAACTCAAAACCAGTACCCTTAGGATACCAGAGTCCTAGATTAGCATTCCCTTTTAGATAACGAAAAATGCGTTTAACAACACTCAAATGAGACTCTTTTGGATTTGTCTGATATATAGCACAAAGATGTGTTGAGAACATAATATCAGATATACAAGAAGTTAAATACAACAATGAACCAATCATACCTCGATAGGTTTTCTGATCTACAACTTTACTAGAAGGAGCAACATATAGTTTTGAACCACGAGTCATAGGTGTTTTTATAGATGAACATCATATTAATTTTCTTTAGGATATCATAAATATATTTTGTTTGACGGATAATTTTTTTTGAAGATAATTGTTTAACTTGTAAACCTAAAAAGAAGTTTATCTCACCCACATGCTCATTTTAAACCTAGAAACCATCAAGGCAGAAAAGATTTTGCAGTAATTAGGATTTGTAGATCCAAATATTATATCATCAACATAAATTTGTATCAAGATTATGTCAGACTTTTCCTTTTTGATAAAATGGGTTATGTCAATGTTACCTTTCGAGAAGCCTGATTTTACAAGAAATTCTGATATAATATCATACCAGGCTCTCGGGACTTGTTTTATCTGATGTATCGGAGAAGAAACAATGGAATAAAGGTGAACGTCCAGGGAAATATCCTTGATAATAGATGGGTGGTCCCATATAATTCAAAGTTGCTAATGATGTTCAACTGTCACATCAATGTTGAGGTTTGCTCAAGTATAATATCTGTGAAATATGTCTTCAAGTATGTCTATAAGAGTCATGACAAATAGGTTATTCATATCGATCCTGATAGAGAACAAGTCATTATCAACGAGATAAAGAGATTTCAAGATGCACGATATGTTTCGCCACCTGAGGCGATTTGGAGGATTTTTAGCTTTACACTTTCTCAAATCCACCATTTTTTGATGGCTTTGCCGGTCCATCTTCCGAATAAGCAGTTGGTTAGGTTCAAAGAGAATGATATAATGACATGTTGGGTCTGAATTTCAGTGTTAAATTGTATTTATCTTGAAAGATAATATTTGTCTATAATTGTAAAGACATCGTGTTTGACTTTGTAAGTAGTTTGACTTTGACTAGAAGGGTTAGTTGTTTGACCCTATATATACATTTGTCTTTAGTGTAATTGTTGGTGTAGGAGCTTTCATTGTAAATCTTACGTATATTTGGGAGAGTATTATAGAGCTTGACTTGTTGACTTTTCCTCTCATCTCCTCTCAATGTGTTCTTGAATATTCATAAAAATCTGCCATTGATTCATAAAGGTTACTGAAGATTGATCATTTCATGGATTAACAATTGGTATCAGAGCGGGTTATGCAAGAAATCAGAAGAAGAAATCAACTGATTTGAAGAAATTTTTCTGAAGTTCATATTTTTTCATCTCTTGTTCTTCATTTTTTGAGAGTTTTGATCCAAAAAATTTTAAACTTTTTGAGATTTTGTGTTAAAATTGTGATCAAAATGTGCATAATCACTTTGTGAATCTTTGTTATTCACAAGGACTTGTGTTTTGATCATTTGTTTTCGAGATGATAATTCAAATCGAAGCAATTGATCAAATTTGTGGTTTTGAAAAAGTTTTATGTTCTTGAAATGTTTTTCATAAAAATCAGATTTTGATCTATTTTAAGTGAAAAAGTTGTTGATTTTTGATGTTTTTGATTTGATTTGATCGAATTATTGGTGTGTAAATTGTTCAAGGGTTAGGAGAAGTTGAAGTAAATCTCACATTTCTTTGACTGATTTTGAGCTACATCTCACAAAGTTGTTGAATTAGTCTAAATCGTTCATAACTCAGTCGGATTAAAGACTTAGCAAGATTTTTTTGGATTCAAAATCTTTCACTATTTTGATCGGATTTGATCAAAGTTTGACCGTATTTGGTCAAAATTAGTTCTTGACAGTCTTGGTCAACATATTTCTTTCTCCTAAATCGCTCATCACTACCATCTAGTTTAACCTAACATCGCTCAAGTTACACGGATTTCATACTTAGTCGCGATCCCGCATCCTAATCCGGACGTCAACAATAAGTTCTTTCAAAATTGACTATTTGTCCTTGTCCGGATTGTGTGTCTTCTTGGCAGCGACCTCGCCTGTTCCGCGTCCGGATTCCAATCCTCGATCATCTTCACCCGGATTAGCTTTCATCGCACACAGACTCAGCCGATCTAACTAGAAGTGATCTTCCTCAGTCCTTCATCCGATTTTGACTCCAGCACTGGCCGAGTTCATTCTAAATCGTAGACCATTTTGTCCGATTTCCATCTAAATTGAACAACTTTCTATCCGTATTTACCTACATCGCACATTTCACTGTTTTGACATAATCTATATCGCAGACTTCCATTGTTCGATTTCTTCTTCATCGCAGTCTACCTCGATCACTTGCTTACCTGGATACGTTAATCGCTCCCTTACCTGTCCGATTTAAAGAGGAACTTTGACTCCAACATCGAGATATATAACAGATTGTGGCTGAAAATGGACATGTGGTTGAAGAAAATATTATTATGCAGAGGGAATTGACTGAGATCAAAGACGAGATTCATAGACTCACCCGATTTAGCCTTATCTTCGGACAACTGATTTCGCCGAATTCATCTCTTCTACGCACACCACATCATCCGGTTTAGTCATTCCCCACACATTACCTTATCCGATTTTGACTTAAATCGCTCATCTTCCTAGCCCGGTTTGACATAAATCGCTGATTAATTTCTCGCACACAACCTTACCAGGATACAGTCTTCATCGCACAAAGACATGCGTGATTAATTTAGGCCGGTTAGGATTAAGATTAATCGGTCAAGAATTGAGCCATAAATCGGTCAAGAATTGAGCCATAAATCGCATTCTTTTTGGATTTAAAGAAAACTGTTGGCTGATCCATCTTGGGCTTTTGAAATACCTAGCCCATCTGATCCTTAGCCCACTTTGTTTTAAATCAATTTTTTTTTCAACACTATTTTTTTCTTCATTTTTGGATCACGTTTTAACTGTTTTTCACCAAAACTTCTGATTTTTTTTAGGATTTCACTAATTTTGATCTGTTTTGAACTGTTTTTGAGATGTTTAACTAATTTGTGTTGCATAAACTGTTTTTGATCAGTTTTAACTGTTTTTGACTGTTTTCAACAGTTTTTAATTGTTTTCAATAGTTTTTGACCGTTTCTACTGATTTTTAACTGTTTTCGTTGACTTTTTGATTTCTCAATAGTTTTGAGTTTTCTGATTTTTTTTGAGCTTACGATTTTTAATCTGAAAGATTTTGTTGTTTTTGATTTCTTTAACTGATTTAACTCTGAATAAGATTCTTTGATCAATCTGAATTTTTTTTTGAAATGATAACTTTTTACGAGAGGGAATGTAAAGAACAAAAAGAAAAATACGATAAATTAAATTCAGAGCTTAACAAGAACATATCGTGGACAATTCGTTTAATTGATTGTAATGAGAGAGAGAAGGAAGAGAAGAGAGTTTTGCAAGAAAATCTGAATGATCTTATGAAGACTGTTTCTGATCCACAAGAGATTGTTAGACTGAAGAAAGAGATTGAAGGACTCAATGTAAAATTAAATTTCGCAAAAGAAGATTCAGCTGAAGAGTTAAAAGTTTGGATTAAATCGAACAAAGATTTGTTTAGCAAACTTCAAAATGTTCAAAATAAACTAAGTGCTGAAAAGAACTCTCAAAATAACATTCATCAAGAAGTTAAGAAACTAAATGAGAAACTTTGTCAATTTGAGAGTGATTTGATTGAAGTGAGAAAGTTACTGGATCTAGAAAAAGAAAAAGTTTTGGCAGCTGAGAAAAGTGTAAGTGTTGAAAAGATTAATTTTAAGAAAGAGAAGAAGAGAATGATTGAAGTTGAGAGAAAATTTGATACTGAACACATATCTTATGAGAATAAGATCAACTCTCTAGAGCTGAATGAGAAAATGCTATTGAATCAGATCTCTGATTTTGAGCAGCTAATAATCTTGGAACGAGCCAAGATTGACAAAGAAAAGAAAGAAATTAAAGAAGAATGTCTGAGCAAGAATCAGGAACAATCTGACTGCATTTGCTAAAAAGCAGAAGGCTTTGGACGAAGAGAAAAAGTTGTTTGCTCTTGAAAAGCGAAACACTGCTAAGAAATATGCCGTTATGGCCAAAGAGCTTGCAGAAAAGAAAAAATGGCTCGACATTGCTTCTGAGAATGAAAAGAGCAGCTCAGATTTAGAGAGAAGAGAGTTTGATAAAAAAGAAGAAGATGTTTGAGAAGCTTAAGAAGGAGTTAGAAGGTAAGCTTCTGGATACTACAAAAAAATTATCTGATCTGAAGATAAAACTTGAAACTGAATTGAAAATGAGAACTGAACTCAAATAGAAGTATGATTTAGTTGCTGATGAACGAGACCAGCTTTTAAAGAAAGTTAAAGACTTTTCTTGTGCTCAATATTTCAACTGGTTCTCCTTCACAGTGTAAAACAAGCTTTTATGACTGTTCTAAATCTAACAGTTATTCTAGCAGCCTTAAATCAATTGTTTCTAAGAACTATTCTCGTTCTTCTAATCAATACTATCAAGAGTATATCATTGGATCACCCAATTCTTATTCTAAAGTTGAAAGTATTTGGGTTAATAAATCTGAATCTGTTTCGTCTCGGAACTCTATTATTACTAACAATATTCTTCGTTGTTTTGTGAGATCTACTAATGATTTGATAAATCTTAGCAAGAGAAGAATCATGTGCTCCACATGCAAGACAACTAATTTTGTGAACAGGAAACGGTACATCAAGTGGACTGAAGACAACAGATTTGAGAAAAGCTGGAAGAATAATAACAGGTATGATAAAAATAATTGGTATGGATCTTATTGCATATGTGATCATCCTGTTAAAAGTGCGAAAAAGAAAACATCTAACAATAATAGATGGTTTGGAAGTTACAACATCTCACAACCTGATACTAACAAATAAGGACCCAAGTTTGTTTGGGTACCAAATATGTTTGATCTGTTTTTACAGGTGTGTCATTACAGTGCTGATCAGAGATTCATACATATGATGCACAAATTCAGGGGAAGTTTGTAAATTGTCCAAAAGAGGTTTCTAAACACTCAGTTTAGGACTCATGCTTTAATGAATTTGGCTTCTAAACAACTCAGTTCAGGACCTGTGCTAAAAATGTTTCCATTTTTTTTATTATTTTTGAGCTGAACCAAAATATTACTCAAATCTATTTTCTAGGGAGAGTCTCTAGAAATTTTTGAATAAATATTTTCGGAAAGTGAACTATTTTTTGTGTGGAAACGAGTACATTCTCTGAGCAGGTATTTCCTGAGATTTTACTTGCGTAATTTCTCATCGATCATAACTCAAATACCTCTTTCAGCTATTCTTCAAACTGTTATTATCACGTCTCTTATACGAAAATCATTTCGGTGATAATACGCTTGGTTGTAATCAAAGGTTGTTTTTCTGATTTTTTTTACCTTGATTGATACACATTCGTTAATTCTTTGAATAACCAGAGTCTGTAAACTTGTACTTACAGATCTTCATTCATTTCTCTCACGTACTGAATAATCTGATTTGCGTATCACTCCTTCATTGATTGTGCTTCAAATCTTGATCAATTTTGTTAGTCCACTTTGATCAGTCTTCAAGATAAACCTTCATGAATCAATGGCAGATTTGGATAATCTTGTAAGAACATAATAAGAAGATGAGAGAGAAAGTCAACTCTGGTCAAACTCTATTACACGTATGAAATCTTACAAATGAGCTCTACACTTACAATTACAAAGACTAACTTCTATTTATATGGTCAAACATCTAAAGACAAGTCAAAGTCAAACTTCTATCTAATAAAAGTCAAACACGCTGATTTTTACAATTATAGACTATATTTAACTTTCAAGACGAATACAATTAATACTGATTTTCAGTCCTAACATTCTCCCCCTTTGTATTCAGACTTGAAAGAAAATTCTGCGCTTTGAGTCTTGTTTGAACTTTGAAACAATATGCACAATATGTCTTCTTCAAAAGAAATCTTTAACTTGTAATCTTCAAGTAATCATTTGTTGAGATAGATCTTCTAGCATTCTCCCCCTCGAATGTAGAATCACGGTGATCTTCTCTTTTAACAATGTAGAACATATACAAAAACAATTTTCAGAAACACTGTACAAGATGTGATCTTCAAAGAATCTTCAGATAACAAATCTTCAAAGAATCTTCAGATAACAAATCTTCAGTAAACTTTTGTAAAGATGATCTTCACATTCAACATCTCTCAGTCGTTGTAGCACACAAATAATCTTTTTGAAATTATCTTCAGTCGTGCTTCTTTTGAGTCTTTTGCCAACACTGAAGTTACTCCCCTTTGATCTTTGCATCAAATTCCCTTTTAAAATGTTCGGAAATGAATATTTCATTCATTATTACATATACTCCCCCTTATGATGAAATGAGAATCATTCCATCATACATAAGATGAATGAAATTTTCCGTTTAAACCGTCAGATCATGAAACTGTAAGTAGATCTTTGCAAATCCACTTATTTAATCTTTTCAGATTAAGGGAATGGGAAGGTAACAACCAATTTCAACATATGAAATTGTTTTCAATCTTATAAAAAAATTGGTCTGTGAGTATAACAGATATACTCAGTACAACTGATGTACTGTATATATGAGACTTTTTTATGCTCATCTCACTAGGTCTTCCATTCAATCATCGATAGCTAAAAAATAGCATATCTATGAACGTTTTGGCAAATTAACATATAAAATGCTAAATCTGTGTAGTGTAAAAGAATAAAGCAATTAATGCTTCTGTTTAGGCTCAAAAAGATAAACTGTGTGGACTACACAAATTTATCAGACTCAAAATGTGATCAAAAATACTTGAAGGGGGGACATATATCCTTCTGATTCAATATCAACTTTCTCCAAATGAGAAATTGATAGATGATGAGCTACGTGCCCCAAATGTTATTGAAACATTTATC
>NC_037531.1:5137308-5138940 GCF_001531365.2 Cynara cardunculus var. scolymus
TGTCCACATCAACAGCTGAAGCTGAATACGTAGCTGCTGGTAGCTCATGTGCCCAAATTCTTTGGATGAAAAACCAGCTACTGGACTACGATCTTCAGTTTTCAAATGTTCCTATTTATTGTGATAGCACTAGTGCTATTACTATTGCAAACAACCATGTACTTCACTCCAAGACCAAACATATAGAGATCCGATATCATTTTATCATAAATCATGTTATGAATGGTGATATTAAACTTCACTTCGTTCCAACTGAGTATCAACTCGCGGACCTTTTCACCAAGCCTCTTGATGAGACAAGATTTAACATCTTGATCAGCGAATTGGGTATGTTGAACATTGAAGATTAATCTTCAGCTATTAAGCATCACTCAGTAAGTGAAATGATTCAGTGCTCTATCTCTGACACTGAACTTTTGAGTAAATATATATATTCTCTCTCAGGTATGATTACTCTTCTCTTTTCTAAACTTAAAACCTTCACTGAAACTTTTTCATCTTCAGTGACAACAGTTTTAAAAGTTGGTTTTGATGATTCTTTTATCACTGACCATATCTAAGTATATTCTTACCTCTCATATTTCTTCTCTCTCCTCCTACTTGTAAATATGAGACTTCTTCTCCACTTTTCTCTTTACGCTTTCAAAATTCTTAGACAAAACTCTACAATAATTTCTCCAAAGCAAGAATCCTCTAAATCTTCAAAGTTCTTTCGACCTTTTTCTCTCAAACAACTAAGGTCGATATCTTCTTCTTATTATTATTTTMTGTTATAGAAAACGTTTAATCTGTTTTAAGAATCTTGTTCTCTTAAYACATTAAACAATAAAGGTTATTTAATCACTCTTTCTTGATTATAATCTTGTTTCTTTAAACACATTCTACTTGAAAAACCCTAACTCGTTTTAAGGATTTTTCAAAAGAAGTTTTTTWATTGTTTCAAAAACTTTCTCTATATTCTAATCCAAAAACTCTTRGTTTATTCTAACAACCTGTTTGCTCTACTTCTTATTATTACAAACAGATGGTAGCCAAGAACGTCAACTTCTCCATCGACGAGATCTCCATCAAGGCCAACAACCACATTGCCTTGTTGGAGATACCCTCATCCAAGGCTGACTACCAAGAGGCGGCTGACTTCCTCAAGAATTCGTCATTGGGTTACGCTCTCAACCATGAGCCCATCATGGTGAAAGAACTCCTTCAGCAGTTCTAGTTCACTACTGAAGTTGTTGAAGTCGAAGTTAGGCTCGGACGCCAAGCAGAGCAGATCAACTTCACTTTCAATGGCATGGAAGTGAACTTTGGTGTAACCACTCTCAGGTCAGCTCTCCGCCTTCCCAAGGGCCCCTACGACAGTGAACCAACCACCGCCGAGAACATCGAGTTTCTTGACTCCATTGGCTATCAGTGGCCAATAAATAAGGACTCCAACGCCCCTCTGAAGTCCTTGACGAATATTGAGAAGAATAGGATGTCATCCTTCTGGCAATACTTGTTTTCTCATTTCATCCAGTGCATGGGTGGAAAAACTGGAGGTCAGGACCAGGCCTCTAGGATCGCCTTAACCATAGGCGTATCTGCGATTCAGCGTCGCAATATAAATTATGCAGCGGTCATTTTCGATGACCT
>NC_037531.1:5140566-5148726 GCF_001531365.2 Cynara cardunculus var. scolymus
CAATTGAAAATCATTTGAAGCTACTCTCTCATTGTTCATCATTCATCAACTGTGTTCTTCATTGATTGTTTACTCTGTTTGTTTTTATTGTTTCCGCTGCACTGTTAATGTTTAAAGATCATCCAGAGTATTTGATTAATATCCAAAACTGAGTTAATCGATCCTATCACTCAGGCTATCGCCGATCAGCAGACTGGCTTTCTTCAACAGATCCTAGATGTTATCCGTCAACCAGCTCCAGTGATCCCTCCTTCTTTCTCTGCCAGGGATCGTGCCGAGCTCCATGAAATGTGTGAGACAACGACAACTCTAGCCGGTGCTTTGTCAAGGCTAGAGGAGATAATGGTTCTCCAGCGACAGTGCTTGGATGAACTCTCTGGCCAATTCTCTCAAGTATTAGCCAGAGAGAGGGAGATAAAGTCCAACGCTGGTGAATCATCCGATGATATTCCTACTCCTTCTCAGGCTACTGGTCCAGTATCAGCTTCAGTTGCAGCTGAAGCTGAGGCTCCTAGAGCTGAAGTGGTTGCTGCTCCTGTAATCCTGACCACCGAAGCTGCTCCAGCTGAGGATGTCGATGCCATCCCTAGGGATGATGCCCCTTCCATCACTGCTGCTGGTGATGATGATGATGATGATGATGATGATGAATATGATGATGATGAAGATGAAGATGATGATGAACCTACCATTCCAGACCCCGAAAGTGATCTAGATGGCGACAACGACAATGATGATGAAGATGACTTTACTATCAAGTACCAGAAGCCATCAACCATCACCAAGGGAGTTGCTCTCAGGGATTATGCATCCCAGGGGGAGCAAAGGCAAAGTGAATCCACTCCATCAGGGAACCATGATCCCAAGCCGAAAGGCAAGGCGATCGCTGAAGAAGGAAACTTGAAGGTATTGTTCAATATCCCTCAACCTTTATTTGAAGATTCTACCTCTCAGGTAGTGATTACTTCAAAATATCAACTTCATATTCCATCAACAACCTGCAGTCGACTAGAGTGGGTACCTGATCACCCCGTCTCCTGTGCTCCTACCGACCAGCAGATGTCTCAGCTAAATGAGTCACTCGACCAGACTAGAGTAAAAATTCCTCTTCGTACCTCTAGTGGTGGTGAGTTCGACTTCCTCTCTGAAGCTGAAAGACTCGAGGCATTGAGGGCTGAAGAAAAGCTAGAGCTTCAAAAGAAGCAGACTGAAGACAACTTGAAGCTGGCCAAGTCACTAGCTGCGAAGGTCCTCCCCAAAAAAAAAGTCCAAGAAAATGGTGAAAACTGTCCAAGCCCAGGCTAAACTTCTTTCTATTGCAGAAGCTGAGCATGAGAAGAACCTGAAGCTGGCGGAAAAGGACAAGCGATGGAGCGAAGCAAAGCTGAAAAAGAGAATCAGTCCCCGCCCGATTATCAGCGTCAGCATCAGCGGACGTTCTAAAGACGGTGGAACACTGGTCTCAATGCTCATCACCAAGGACAATCTTGATGCCGTTACCGAGTACCCTTCCTACCTAGGCCGTTATGGATACAGTGAATGGATGAAGATCAGGCAAGCCATTCAGCGATCCAAGTCGAGACACAAGACACTTATCGAGTACACCATCAGCGAGCTCATCAAAAGGATGTCCAGGTATGTCAAGGTCCCTAACAGACAATCTCTGAAGAAAGGTGGGAAGAAGAAACTCAAGCTCTCTGATCCTAATGATGGACCATTCCTAAGGAACGAACATGAAACAAGGTTCTCCTTAGATGAAGTTCTGAAGGTTCATCAGAGTACAGACATTTCTATGTTGAATCTTGACTTGCCAGATAAGGGTCCCTATATACCCAACTCTGTGCATTCCAAACCTGAGTTAGGAGTTATATTCCTTGACTATGAAGGTGAAGTCAGATTTCAGAGAATGTTAAAGCTACATCTATGTCCAATGGGTCATTTGGTTTACATCTTGCTCTGGATAGATGATAGCATGCCTGGAAAAGTCGTAGATCTGAAGATACAAAGGGAATTCCTACGTCGAAGAAACCTTGGTGAAGATGTACCTGGTTACATAGATTAAGTGTTAGGACTGAAAATCAGTATTAAATTGTATTCGTCTTGAAAGTTAAATATTGTCTACAATTGTAAAAGTCATCGTATTTGACTTTTCTTAGGCAGGTTTGACTTTGACTATGTTTAGTAGTTTGACCATATAAATAGGCAGGAAAAGTTGACCATATTTGAAGATCTTGACTTTCTCTCTCAAATCTCATATGAATGTTCATAAAGATTTATCTTAATCTGCCATTGTTATGGAGCTTAATGAAGATTGATCACTAAAGTGGGACACACACTAAGTGTTCTAGAATAGTTTATCTTTATAACAACAATCCACTTTTCCTTGTAACTTCTTGTACTATGTCTACTTTCAGTGATTGTACTTATAATCTGTAAGCACTAGACATGTATTGTAATACTTGTAATATTTCCAATGATAATAAAATGAGTATTCCATGTACTTCACTGAAAAAGATCCCTGAAAAAAGTAATAGGGACACAAGTCTATGAGTTCCAGTGTTACTTTTCACATTCACTGACAATCTATAAGTCAGTGAATAAGCTTTCAGTTTCAGTTTTTGTACTTGTACATTTTTCTTAGATATAACTTAAGGAATATTCTCAAATTGAGACTGACTCTCAAAAAAAAATACCAAAATAGTAAAAAAGGACATGTACTTTATATGTAATTTTTTCCTTATTATTATTTGATAAGACAACTTTCTTTATGTTGCCTTGTTATCATCAAATATGGGGAGATTGTTGATCCTCTCTCACAGTGATTTGATGATAATCCTTTTTCACTTATACGTTGTATTTATATTTCTGTCTTTTCAGTTCCAGGGATCATCACTGAGCCTGTTTAGTGATCGCTGAAGAACTTGTATTGTAAATCAATCAGAGACAGCGATACTTCAAGAAGACAACACTCACACTAAAGAACCTTCAGCAAATGTCGAAGACTAAAACTGAAGATTAGAGACTGGTGAGTACATGATCTGAAGCGGTACTCAGTGATTACAAGTCTGCCTACAAATGTGTGAAGACTGCTCAAGCCTCAGCGAATGCTGAAGAGACCTTCATGTTATTCCAGCATTCAGCGATCAAAGGAAGCTTGCTTAGCACGACTGTTGTTGTCTTGTCCTTATACACACAAAGGACAAAACCCATACCCTTATGAAAGTTGGTACGGTACGGAGCCGACTAGTCGAATCTATTGTCCACCAACTTTAGATAAAGATGTCTGCTCATGAATAGTGCTTTTGTACAATTCACTCTAACCCTACCATATTGCATTAAATGTTCATTTAATGCACTGGGTATAAATATAAGTGTTTCTTCTCCATGCAGAGTGCGCGCAACTCACTCTCTAAACCTAATTCTTACATCAAGCATTTTCTAGCTTAAGTAAAGGATCTTCTCTTTACAGCAATTTCTTTTCTTGTTTGCTAAGAACTCGTGTGTAACTAAAGATTGTTTAGATAGGTTTTTATTACCTTATCTTTCCGCAAACAATCTTGTAAAATCTGTATTGATCTTCTTTATCAATATTTATTTTAAATTTGAAAATATTGTGTTTGTATTCACCCCCCCCCTTCTACAAACTGTTTTACTATTCTTGTAGACCCTGAAGGACCAACATAATGCTCTCTCGTTCATTTCTGATATATTACGATATTTTGGTTTTTATCTCAATTCGCATATGGGTTGGGTTCCAATGAAAATAAAAGTTATACTGAGAAGGGTAAGAAGGGATCAAGGGTCTAAGTCTCTTTTTACACTTCTCACCATAACTTCCATTCTTACACGATTCTTCGTCATTAGCATATAAATTTTTTTTTTCATTTCATGATTGTAAATGCGTTCATGTATGCTTTACAAAATACAAAATTAAACAATTGTCATTAAGAATAAAAGTGATCAACGGTCTAAATCTCGTCTTACCATAACTTCTATTCTCACACGATGTTTCGTCGTTGACATATAAATCTTTATTTTCGTTTCATGATCTTAAATGCGTTGTCTTATGTTATACAAAATACAAAATTGGATACTTGTCGTTAAGAATTTATAAAATGATCATTAAATCATTACGTAACAAGTTGACTTCAATTAAAATATGTAATACCATTTAAGCATTCATGATTTATCATTAAAAGTTCAATAAGCAATCACAATAAATTAATACAACATTCCGTTGACATATAACTTATTAATAAATACTAACTATTAATATATAGCATTTGAAATGTTTTAATGAAAAATATGATAAAGAATCTTACGAACCAGACGCTACAACAAAATTAAGTTTATAGTACATCTCCAATTTCTAAACGTCTCAATAGACCACTTTATAGGACTTAAGGAATTGTTTGGTTACCTCTTAATAGTTTGATTAAGAGGCAACATATGAACCGTGAAGAGGTGAATCTTGTTTGGCAAACAAAAGCCTGCCTCTTAATGGTCCTAAAACCCTTGAATAATTTTATATATTTGGGTCTCCCTTAACCATTCAGTGCCCTAATTTCGTTGTAAATAATTATCAAAGTTATATTTCATTTTACACTATATCATGAGAGCCTCTTAATCATTTTGACCACTTAATCATTCTGCACCAAACCATTCAGCAACTGCCAAACAACCCCTTAATTTATAGGACCAAAATATGAAGTGTTTTATCTAAAGATGTTGCAATAAGTTTATATGACGTTTTTGGACGTCTTAACAAGTTTTTTAGGACATTTTTAATACAAAGTGTCGCATTAGCAACTTTGTAGGACACTTTTGAGAAAGTGTCCTATAAACTCAATTTTTATAGGACATTTGTTTTTATAGGACATTTGTTTTTATAGGATAGTTTTCAAATAGTGTCCTATAAAGTTCTTAATGTGACGTTTTACATTAAAAATGTCCTAAAAAAACTTATTACGATGTCAAAAAACGTCATATAAACTTATTACAACGCTTTTTAGATAGGACGCTTTATTTTTTTTGATCCTATAAACTAAGTCTTATAAAGAGGTCTATTAGAAAGCTTAAAAATTGGGAATGTCCTATAAACCTGATTTTGTTGTAATAAGATTTTTAATACATTATAGAGTAAACTACAATTTTGATCTGTGTGGTTTGTTCAAAATAATATTCCTCGTTGTAGATTCGATGGTCATCATAGTTTATAAAAACGTAAGTTAAAGAATTCCATTAACTAAGAGGCCTTTTCGTTATTTTATCGATTTTCTTTATCTTTCACCCAATCAAAAACCATAGGAACTAGAAATTATCTTTTCGTTCTTTGATCCCTCTCCCTTTGCTAGCCTCAGCCGCTAAGTGAGTCAAAAGATGCACGTTAGCATCCTTGAAGATGGATTTCATGTGAGATTAGTTGTTTTTTTTTTCCAAATTGTATTAAAATTAAATGTAACTTGTTTTGTTTTCTGTTTTTGAGAACCTGTTTTTTTTTTTTTTTAAGTCTATGAGGTATATCAAGTAAAAAAAATTAATGAGTATGTTCTAGAAGTTTTTTTTTTTTTTTTGTTATAAAGCTATGAAACAAAACAAAGTACGTTCCATTTTAATGCAATTATCTTTTAACAAAAACCATACTTGATGAAATAATGTCGCATTACGTCAATGCTAAAAAAACACCCAATGGTTACAAGCATACTCGCAAATAAAGGTTATGACTTGGGGTTCTTCCTTAATGGTCATCAGTTCGAGTCTCCTCAGGACCACTAAAGATTTCTTGTCTATTATCTTTAGGTTCCCATAGAATTAGTAGTAATGTATGCAACTTAGGGGCCGTTTACCAAATGTTTACCTGAGTAAGCGCTTATCAAGTCACATTACCTTATCGAATGAATATAATAAGGACCAAAAATTTACCCGGTAAGAGTGAGACAAGGACCAAGAGTCTTACTAGGTAAGTGATGGCGACGACTCTTACCACGGTAAGCAGTTATTGGGTAAATTGTTGCATACGATATCGTTTTGGTGGACTAAAATCTTAACCGCTAGGTAATTAATAGTGTTAAACTTTACTGGTAAGCGCTTACTTGATAAGTGTTTGGCAAACGGCCCCTTAGTTCATATACTCATAGTTAACACTTTATTTGTTAATGCAAATATTTATATTAACTTTTTTCGTTTGAAGTATATACTTTTGTATATGTCAAATACTCACATATACTTCTCATCTATATGAGATTTGAATGATTGTAGGCTCTTTAGTTAATCCTAATACCATTGGGTCAACAACCCTTTGATCTTCCTCAATAACGTTTTATCATCTAATTGGTCCCCACCTTTTTAACTTAACACGTAAGAAGATGGATACCGTTGCAACATGAAACGGAGATCTATTGTTTGATTGCAGATATCACCCACCTGGAATGCTTTAAAGGGTATATGTCATTTTTTTTGTTGGAAAATTTATCATTGGTTATGCTATATTGGGCATAACCAACATCACAGAAGTCTTGCATCGACCTTTACAAAAACCATTAAAACGATGTTATTTCATGTATTACTTTCGATATCCATCAAGTGGCAAAACGGTGTTTAATAAAGATAAAAGATGTCTTAAATTCATAAGCCCTTCCATATCCACCAATCACATGAAACCACTTTGATAATTTATTAAGTAAAGAAAATTAAAAGATGAAGTAAAAAAATTTATATTGAATAAAATATTGGTATGTTTTTATGTGATAGTGAACAAATACTATAACAAATTCGTGTTTATAAGACAGGCGACTGTAATATTTAAGTATCTTAGTAGAGTGTTTTACTTATAGCACCTTAACTTATATGACAAAAAAAATCAAGTGTCTAATATAAAAGTGTTATAATGAGTGTATAAAACACTTTTCGACATCTAACAAGTTTTTAAGATCTTTTTAACATAAGAAGTCGTATTAACAATTTTATAGGACATTTTAGAGAAATGTTTTAAAAATTCATCTTTTTATAGGACACTTATGTTTATAATACAAATTTTCAAATAGAGTCATATAAAATAGTTAAGAGCATCTCCAACAGCTTTTTTATAAATTTTTTGAAATAGAGAACCAAAACATAAAATTATTTTAAAAAAATTGCATTCATCTCCAATAGATTCTTTATTTTAGAGGTTCTAAGATAAATTATTTTATTATAATATTTTCTAATTTATCACACCAATACAATTTTTTTTTTTAAAACATTTTATAAAAAAATTATAACTCTATATCATTGGTGTCATTGAATAAAATAATAATTTCTCTCTCTCTCAACATCAAGTTTTAGAGAATCCACTATATTTGAAGCATCTCCAAGAGCTTCTCTATAAAATAGAAAATCAACTTTTTATTCTCTATAATGCTTCAAAACCTTCCCTATCTTATTATCTAAAATAGAGAATCATGAAGAAAAAAAAACTCTAAATATAGAGAATTCTCTAAAAATCCAAAGAAAAGAGAGAGAAATGAGTTATATATATATATATATATATATATATATATATATAGAGGTTGGTTCAAATACTAACTCATTTTTTTGTGTTAACTATGCTAACCAACATCAACCAATCATGTTCCATCTTTTAGTTAGGTTCAAATGTAACTCACATATTAAGTGTAAGGGTATTTGGGTAATTTGTTATTTTTATGTAACTCTCCAATATTTTAATTGGGAGTTACAAATCTTAAAATATCACTAATTGATCTTCATGTAATAATGACATGAAGTATCATATTTGTTCATTTTACTGATTTTTACATTTCATTCTTCCTACAATGGTTTTGATATTGTAAATTTCAAAAAAGTCCATTTTGTAAAGATTTCGTTATAATCCGAGTAATATGGATAATCATAGAGTAAAACAGATCGACGACAATGAGAATGAAAAAGCTAAAAGCGTCTACGAATACATTCGGAATTTGAATTCCGAAAGTGAAGAAAATGATCAAACCGTTCACGCACATGTTCACTCAAACGTCGACATATGTGTTCACTCGTGCACATATAAATTGGTTCACACAATATGTCCATTTGGTTCACACACATGTTTCAATTGTTCATTAGGTTCACACATTGTTTTGATGAAGATTATGAACCTAATTTTTCAATTGTTCATTAGGTTCA
>NC_037531.1:5150061-5182208 GCF_001531365.2 Cynara cardunculus var. scolymus
AATTTCATGAAAAAATTTCATAAGATTAAACAATGAAATCGACAGATGAAGGTGGTTTGCACGGTTTACACAAATGAGGGCGGTTTTCATATGATCACTCCTCTATATATATATATATATATATATATAGAGAGAGAGAGAGAGAGAGAGAGAAAGAGAGAAAGAGGAGCGATCAAATACAAACCACCCAATTTGTACAAACCGTACAAATCATCCTCATCAGTCGATTTCATTGTTTAATCTTATGAATTTTTTTCATGAAATTGTTTAATCTTGTGAAATTGTTTCATATAATACTTTTTTTGACGAAATTGTTTCATATATAGTTATGAAATTGTTTCATATAATACTTAATGAAATTTTAATGAAACAGTTTCATGTATTTCTCTAAAATTAAAATAATGAATATGATAATATCCATGATCAACACCCTTTACAATAAAAATGATTAATCAACTTCTCATAATTACAAAAAAAATGAACAAAATGAAAAATTATGATTGATCATGGTTTGTACAAATTGGGTAGTTTGCATTTGATCGCTTCTCTCTCTCTCTCTCTCTCTCTCTATATATATATATATATATATATATATATATATTAAAAGTGTATTGGATCATAAATTTATAGAATATTTAAATAATATAATTTACAATAAAATTTCTAAAATAGAGAATATGTTGTAGTTGATTATAATTTATTTTAGAGATTTTAACTTTAATTTTTCTATTTTAGAGAAATTATAGAGAAGCAGTTGGAGATGATCCTCTATTTTAAAAAACAAATAGCAATATGTTGGAGCATTTAAGAGTGCAATTTTTTTTGAAGTTGTTGAAGATGCTCTAATATGACACATTATTTTACAAAAAATCCTAAAAAATTTGTTACAACATCCAAAAACGTCATATAAACTTATTTAATACATTTATATGACGTTTTATTTTTTGGAAGTCACTACTTCCGCAATATCCAGGTCCACAATATTGCAAACCTAGTTAAAAGTCAAAAAAAGCAAAATCAAATTCAACCAGTTTTACCGTTGCAATGCAGACCTGATCGTCATAATTGCGAACCTGGCAATCGTAAATGCATATCTGTGTTGAATTTGAATTTTTTTTTTCAAAAGTAGCGATATTTATGTCAACTCGAGAGAAAATTGATTAAAAAACCAATTAAATATGTAAAATAAGCTAATTTTGAAACAACATATTTTTATTGGAATAATAAAAAGAAAATTGGATAGAAAACAACCTAAAATCGAAAAAAGACAACATAACGTATATAAAGAGATAACAAGTTGACTTGAATGGGAAAAAACTGGCCTCATGTTGCCCCTTCACCTTTGCCTCTTCCAACCCTCCAATCGCCAACACACACACACACACACACACAAACACTTGTCTTCCCTCATTTCATCCTGTCAGCAGCCCTCTGATTCTGCTTAAATTTTGACCCAAAACACACACACACACACACACACACACACACACAACAAACCCTCTTCCATTTCAATCATCCATGGCTGCATTTTCTTCTTCCTATATCTCTAATCTTGTTAAGATCCGCCATGAAAACCACCATGCATTACGACTGCGATTGCCATTGTTACCATTACCCTCTACAAGAAGAAGAAGGACAACAGTTTCTGAAACCCATTATTCAACTGTAAGTATTAGAGCAGCTGCTGGAAACTTAGCATCCAATTGGGACACTTGGAAACCTGATCAGGGTTCCAAGGCTCCATCACTAAGTGACATCCTTTGGCCATCTGCAGGTTGGTTGGTTCCACCAGCTTTTGAGGCCATGGTTCTATTTGGTTCAACCAAGTTTTGTAGCCATGGTTCTATTTGTGGTAATTAATTGGTTCAAATTGGGTCTAATATATGTAAATGGAAACAGGTGCATTTGCGGCCATGGCTGTGTTGGGAAAGATGGACCAGATGTTGGCTCGAAAGGGAGTTTCAATGACCATTGCACCACTCGGAGCGGTTTGTGCCGTCCTTTTTGCAACTCCGGCAACCCCCGGTGCTCGGGTAAACATTCTCTTTTACTTTTCTTTATGATAATCATTACAATAAGACGGGGTTTACAGGACGTATAAAATGTCTAAATGTCTTAATCGGCTACTGTATAAAGCAAAAGAATTGTGTCTTCTATACAAAAGCGTTAGCACTGAGTTTATAAGACGTTCTAACAAGTTTTTTTTTTTCAAGGAAATGTGTTGTATTAGCTTTTTTACATGACGTCATTGAGAAGTGTATACAAACACATCTTCATGTAGGATATTTGGTTTTATTAACACATTTTCAAATAACACCATATAAAAAAAAATTAATATGACGTTTTATTTCAAAACTGTCCTAAAAACCTTAGTTAAAAAACCTAAAAAAATGTTTTATAAACTTATTAAAACAAGAAATATAAAACAAACTAGAAACTGATATATTTAGGACTTTCTATAAATCCCCTATTATTAGAGTGAATTGGTTGAGCACTTGTCTATCTTTTTAGTTGGCCAATTAATGGCATCAAATCCACCTCCTTTACATTTAAAGCAACTAAATCTTTTGGGTGTTGGAAATTAAAGAAATATAAATTGATTTTTTTCAAGTAAATCGCTTATTGGGTATTAATTTGTTGTGGGATATTCTCACTAAAATAATGAAAATAATATATATATATATATAATGCCAAGAAACCCTTAAGATTCACGTGGATATTTGTGCTATATATAATTATATATATATATATATATATATATATATTTGTGTATTAAACAGTAAAAAGAGGAATATCCTTTTGGACCACGAAGCATATCGAATTTTATATCAATGTTATTTGTTTTTTATGAATTTTTTTTTGCTATGTTTATTTATAGTCAATTTAAAAATGTTGTAGGGCAATTATCAAGAAACATTTCAAGATTTTTATAAAATTTGATCTGGACTAGGAAATCGTTTCTTAACCTTTAGACATGTAACTTAGTTAATAAAGGGTTGAGTAGACTTTACTTAAACACAAGACAGGATTCAGGTTCAATCCTAAATCCTTACTAGCCTTAACTATTGAGTGAGCAAAAAAAATTCAATTTAACATTGATGTCTTTAAAGGCGGGTTTGGTGTAATGACGGTTGAAGTTGCATGTAATCAATTTTTTGACCAGATATATAACACAAATATCAATTTTGTTTTTTTTAATTTAAACTAATTAACCTAACTATATATATACATATATATATATAGAGGAGTGATCATATGAAAACCTCCTTCATTTGTGTAAACCGTGCAAACCACCTTCATCTGTCGATTTCATTGTTTAATCATATGAAATTTTTTCATGAAATTGTTTAATCTTGTGAAATTGTTTCATATAATACTTTTTTTGATGAAGTTGTTTAATATATGTTATGAAATTGTTTCATATGTATTTCTCTAACATTAATGAAACTGTTTCATGTATTTCTCTAAAATTAAAATAATGAAGATGATAATATCTATGATTAACACCCTCCACAATAAAAATGATTAATCAACCTCTCATAATTACAAAAAAATGAACAAAATGAAAAATTATGATTGATTGAATGCGGTTTGCACGGTTTGTACAAATTGAGTGGTTTGCATTTGATCGCTCACCTATATATATATATATATATATATATATATATATGGGGGTAGCTTTAAGTGTTTTTGACTTGAAAAAATGGTCGAGAAATTAAAAGATAAAATATGGAAAAGAAAAAAAAACTATTGACAAAAATAGATAAAAAGCTATTTTTATAATAATATGACCCATAATAACAACAAATTCAATTCTTTATAAAAAAAACTCTAATTATTTTGTCACATCTATACTATATTATAAAGAATTTAACAAAAATTGTTAAAAACCATTATTTATGCATGAATTACTGTATTTAATGTATATTACTTAAATTTAATATTACAAGTAAATTATGTGTAAGTGCAACTTATTAAAACTCTATTTTTGAATTCGTATAACAAAGTGTAGATAAAAATAATCAAATACAAGATAAATATCTTATTTTAAATATAAAAAATCTAAAATATAATTTGGATAATCATTGAGTTCTAACAGAATTATTATATTTATAAAAAATTATTGTTAAGCCAAAAATAAATTACTTTACCTAAATTAAATTATAATAAAACATTGAATTAAAGAAATTGTACAAACAATGAGAATTTTTAAATAGTTAATTTGATATTAATATCGATATATTATTATAATTTTTTATGATGTCTTCAAATTTATTTTCATTCAAAAATAAAAACATTATATTTCTTAAAACCACATAAACCGTATTATATCAACATAGACAAAAAATAAAATAAAACATTAAAATGAAGATATATTTCACTGCATTGCATGAGTATTCTTCTAGTAAATTAAAAATATATAAATTAAATAAAACCCAATGAAAATATTGGTTTATATTATATAATAATAAGTAAGTTCTTTTAGGATATATATATGTGGTGTGGCATGTCCCCTAAAATTATACAAAGAAATGGTGAATGGCAACAGGAAACCATGCATTTTAATCATCTTGTCGGACTCATGATTCATATTAATAAGATTATTTATATTCAACAATCTTTAAATTTAGATCTAAGATACATTTAGGTTGTTATTAATATTCGTTACGTTCTATAATATATATATATGATGTACGCAATTTTGATTTTAAGCCCGTTAGATCGGTCGGTCATTGAATACTCAAAGCACTACAATATGTTTTGACACTCAATTGATCAAATAGATTGTTTAATGGAACTTTTAAGTTTATATGACCGATAATTATACATTTTATATAAATATGTTGTAACAATCCTTTTGAAACAATTAAGTCGTTAGGAAAAAAAATGAAATCTTAATAGGATTCAAGAACTAAATCATCATATTAGAACTTTGTATGACATTTCATAAAACACTTTTCAAAAACGATTTTCTTTTTAGTTTTGTTAGATCGTCTAACAACTTACTATAACGTATTCGTGTAGACACACAGTTGTTGGTCTTATAAAGTTAAAACTCTCACTAGGTACTTTAATAGAACGGTTGTGGGTCCTAATGAACCCATTTTGTTGCAATGTATATTGGTTTTTATGTATGGAATTGCTGATTGCATAAGAATTGAACCAAAATTGAACATACTTCATTTCAGTTCCTTGAACTTATTTACAAAAACATCGTTTTGGGAAATGTTTAGTATCTTTTGTACAATTAAAATAGCATATTATGTCTTTGTTGCAATTAAGAGACAACTTCTGAATTAAGCCAAACATGTGATACAGTTATAATAAAAATATTTCTTGAAAAAAAAAATAATTAAACATTTTTATTTGGAATGTCTTAATCGGGCTTTTAAAAATTATGTTATCTAAAATAAGAATCAAAACACACTTTTGATGTAATTTACACACGTTAGTAGCTAGCTCTATCTTTGAACATATCCAGTTTCTATATTTATAATGTTTTTTTTTTTATTTTGTTGAAAAATAAATAGAAAAAAAAAGAGAAAAAACTCAAACAAATTTTCGTTTGTGAATGCAAAATTGCAGAAGTACAATATGTTTATGGCTCAAATGGGTTGTGCAGCAATTGGTGTATTAGCCTTCTCATTCTTTGGACCGGGTTGGCTCGCTCGGAGCACTGCCCTCTCCGTATCGCTAGCCTTCATGATCTATGCTCGTGCCGTGCATCCACCAGGTGCGTATATCGTAAATGGATATTTTCGTCATTTCACTAGAAAGGGTATTTTCATCGTTTCACTAACCGTTTGCCTCCGATACACAGCTGCAAGCCTGCCGTTGTTGTTTATCGATGGTGCAAAGTTTCACCACTTGAAGTTTTGGTACGTTTTGTTTCCTGGTGCGGCCGGATGCCTTCTTCTATGTTTGATCGTAAGTTTTTTCCGCTACATTTGCAAGAGGCTTGTTTTCTTTCTGCTCCATCTATCTCGATATGCATGTCCATACTCCTATTTGAATTCGTCCCTAAATAAGTGTTCATTTTTAAAAGTTTACGCTCTATTATTAAGGATTAAATTGTCATTTAGTTAATTAAAATGTAATAAAAAACCAAAGATCATGTTTTTGTCCTCGAACAACACGACTTATCACTCCCCGGTTGAAGTTTTGGTTTCGGACGATTTTTTTGCAGCAAGAAGTGGTGTGTTACTTGAAAGAGAATGTGAAGTTCTAAGCAGAGCTTATGGAAATTGCAATTTTGGGGGAATTGGGTTATGTTGAATATGGGGAAAGAAGGATGTGCAATTCAAGCATGCATGTATTAGTTCTCAAGGACTCTTTTGGAGGGTTATTTTGGTATATTACCTGATGAAAATTTGTACATTATTTATGAATTTGTCGTTTTCGGCTCGGGTAAATTGGCTCAACAAATTTTGAATTGGGAAAGGTCTTGAATCGATGTTTTTTGCTTTCATCCAAATTCCGAATAGCAGTTTTAAGCATGTTTGCATTATAAAATCGGGGATTCATAATAATACATGCCATTTATAGACCGGAACATCTCGATTTCCACCAATTGGTAGATTGTCAAAAACATTACCTATCCGAGATCACAACCTTGAAATCATGAGAGTTTACCTCGATTTAATGTGTAATACGTACCATAAAACTAATCGTTGTTTATCTTTGTTCTTGAACTCTAAACTTCTGTCTCGTCACGGAATATTATAGAGATCTTCCTTGCAATATGATACTTGTTAGTGTTTTCCTGCAAACAAGGGCATATTGTTTCGTATACGAATTACAACACATCGATATGTGATGAACTTGACATTTCATGAAAAATGATTCATATAACACCAAATGAGATCTTGATGTCTAAGGTAAATAGCCTCATTAAAGAGCTTATTACCAAACATTTACTGGATAAGCACTTACCTGATGTTACTTACTTTACTGGGTGAACATGACAACGACCGAGAATCTTACTTGGTAAGAAGTAAAAGGATTGAGAATCTTAGGCAGCAAGTGAGGAGGACACTTACCAAATAGCGCTTACTGGATAAGAGACGCTTACCGATAATCCATTTTTATGAATGAGAATGCTACTCGATAAGATAAGTGAGAACAATGGCCAGATTTTGTGGCATCAGCATTGCATCCCCAAGATACATCTTGTGATCTTTTTGGCCAGTTTTTTCTTTATGACACACTAGCCTTAACTAGTTGTGTATATGTTGAAATTGTCATCGTGATTCAAAAGTATTAGGGGTGTTCCCAGGTACGATTTTAACCAAAATCGCAAACCAAACTGCATGTGCAGTTTGATCATTCTTCAAAATCACAAACCAAATTGCAAATATCACATCATAAAATACGATTTATACGGTTTGTATTTAAATAACTAACTGACTAGTTTATAAAGAGAAAACACTTAATTTGATTCAATTATTATTAACGGTTTACACAGTTTGGACCTAATTTTCTAAGTAAAAAATGAAAAAAAAAATAACAAACTCATTTATATTATTTTAATTGAAATAACTAATAAATTTACAATTTATAATATTCAAAAAATCTTTAAGACTAATGCTTATAAAAGTTTGCAAACTTGGGTGGTATTTAGGATTATATGTTGTAGTTATTTGCTTATTAAAGTAATAATGTTTTAGTTAGTCATAATAATTATAAACTAATAACAATATAAGAAATAAGTAATAGGAATTAATATGATCTGTGAGGGATCAGCGAGGGAATGAGTTTTTTGCCGGTCCTTTGTTGATCCCTCGCTGATCTGCAAGAGATTTTTTTCCCTCTCTGATTTTCGTCGCTGATACCTTGTTTTCCAGTAGTGCATATTAAATGGTGGCTTGAGTAGTTCAAGCCCGCAAACCAAACCTCATAGTACAGTATAAGAAAATACAAACCGTAAAACGTACTCTAGAAGTTCTAAACCATGTTGTTTAGTACGACTTGTGCATTATGCAGTACTTTTAACAGTCCTACATAAAGATAAAACTGACAAAGGATAACACCTCAGTAGGCTAATCAACAGCCATGTCACCTATACAATCTACCATAACAACCTAGGTAATGCAATTGAGGAATCCCGCAAAAGACCTTGTACTTGTACGACGTGGTCCAAAAGGGAATATTTCAAAAGAAGAATTGTTTTTCTCCTCTCTCCATTCTCTTCTTTTCACGAAGTCGGCAAAAAGTCAGCGCAAATTATATTTGATGATGACTTAATCCTTTATATCCTAGGAAGGGTTGGTTCACAGCTACGATTCAATAGTTGTAAACCTTAAACGTTGACATGGTCACGTAACTTTGCAACAGGTGCAATACGTGCATGTTGCAAAGCGAGGATATACGTATTGAACAATTAAACTCCAGCATTAATTTCTCGAGTCAAAGTGAAAACATCTACTAAATGTTTCCACAACTATGACATAACCTTTGAAGCCTCTCATCAGTCTGCATATCCGAACACTCAAACCTTCGTGAATGATTAGGCTCTCCTCTTCTCAAGCGACGACCTAACCTGGTACGTTGACAGTATGATGTCACAAATCTCCAACAAACATGAAAAATGACAACTAACTCTAAGTTCATCATTGGTATGGCCAAGCATTTTTGATTTCTCATGTTGGAACTTGCAAACACCTCTTTTCTTTACTCACTAAATCCAACTTTGTGTTTATTGAGTTCTATGCTAATAATTATGTTATGTACGTAGGATTCAAACTCAAAGAAGGAAGTGTCTCAGGTAAAAGAGGTGTTCGCAGTCCGGTTAACCCCTCAGACCACAAACCAAACCATAATGACGGTTCATCAAATTTTCAAACGGAGCGGTATGGCATCGACTGCCCAGACCGGTCAAACCAGACCACAAAAAAGTGGTCTGGTTTGACCGGTTTAAGCGGTTTGGGTCTTTAATGGACTTGAACAGGTTGAGTCTGGAATCGAAAAACTTGAAGGAAAGAGTTGAATTAATCACTTGGTTGATGTCTTGATGATGTGCGTCGAAATCAAACCATGGATTAGAAAAGATTGATGGATTGATAGAGTTCTCGAGGGGTTTCAAAATTTGTAGACCATCAATTGTGTCGATATGTTTACCGGTTTAGAGATTTTTAGGCGCCGATTCATTTGGATTTGATTATGTTAGATATTAAGCTTTATATTGGGCTTAGGGGTATATTTGGGCCATAGCCAATAAGTTAAAAAAGTTGGGCTTGCTAATATTAAATAATATATATATATATATATATATATATGTATGTATATATATATATATATATGTATATGTGTGTGTATTTGGCGGTTGCTTTGGTCCAAACCGCCCAAAAAAGGTTCGAGACCGCTGACCGGACCGGACCGCCCGGTTTTGCTATTTTCCAAATCATACCAAACCGCCAGACCGTTCAAACCGCAACAAACGGTCCAATTTGACTTGATTCGGCCAGTTTGAACGATCCAAAGGTTTTTTTGAACACCCCTACTCAATCTCCCTATTCCAGCATTAATTTTGCTCAAGTCAAGTGTTTCACACAACTACTTCAATACCTCTCAGTCTAATACCTTTTTATTTAAATCCTCTTGTTACTCATCAAAAAAGTAATGCTGACATCTGGAACTTGCGCCTTGATCCTCTCAGTTCATTCATTTTAAAAGCTATGTTACCAAATGTCAAACTAAAGTCTCTATCTTCTTCATTGTTTTTGTTTGTGATGCATGGCATATTGGAAAGTCCAGATGCTTGACATACCCTCCATCAGAAAAGCACACCTCCAAACCCCTTGAATTAATACACACTATACAGACGACTTTAGGATCTTTCCTCTTAGACTTAACTCTGATGTCAAATGAACTTTTCTACACTTTCAAGCTTCAATTGAACGGTTGTTTGATCGACACAAATATAAAGACCTTCAGTTTGATTGGGGCGGCGAGTACACAACTCTCACACCTCTTCTACAGTCCATAGGCATGCATTTCAGGCATCCATTCCCTACACATTGCCATAGAGTGGAAATGGGTTTAGATCTTTTAACCCAAGTATCCGTTTCTTTAAAATTTTGGTGGGAAGCCTTTTTCCGTCTAGCTTTCTGATCAATCACTTTCTACCCCTACTTTGAAAACAAATCACCAATACAAGTTTTATTCACTCATACCAAACCTAAGCTTTATAAAGGTCTTTGGGTGTGTAAGTTTTCCTCGCATTCAGGATTACTTAACACACAAACTTGATTTTTTGATCCACAAAATGTGTATTCTTTATATACAGTTCTCATCATAAATTAAAGGCTATAAATGCCTACATCTACCAAGAAGAATTTATACTTTCAGTGAGCTTGGATTCTCGTTCTCTCTTAGCTTATCATCTGATACTGATGTCCCTTCTGAACCTCTCAGTTCCTCTTTAAACATTCACATTACTAGCTGCTATAAATCACATACAACATAAATTTTTCATTCAAATAATAATTTTGTTTCCACTCCTTCAAACCAACCATCATTGTTGACACCAAGTACATTCTCAGCCTCTCTCTCCTATTTCTACAAGCAACAAATCTATCTCACATTTGTCTTATGATTCATCACACTTCACTGGTCCTATGTAAGACATGCCTCGCAAAATCACACATTGCCTAACTCCATCATCAAATGCTAATAACATTAGTGATCCATGTCATCTGATAATCACTCGGTCCAAGGATGGTATCTACAAGCCAGAGATATATCTTGTTGCTTCCTATCTATCATCATCAAATTCAGACCTTTATGTTCCATGTTTTGATCAAAATGCTCTCTTGAAACCCTCATGGGAAACAACCATAAATGAAGAATATTCAGCCTTAACCAACAGTAAAACCTCCTTCCTCGGTTAACTGGTATGCATATCATCGACAATAAATGGATCTTTCAAAACAAATTCAATCATGATGGCACTCTCAATAAACTCAAGGCTAGACTTCTGGCCAAAGGGTTTCAGAAATACCAAAACACTGACTACTTCGAAACTTAGAGTACCGTTGTTAAATCCTTAATCATCTGTATCATATTATCTTTTACTCACTTTTGGATGGGACATCTAATAAAAAATATACGTAATGCATTCGTAAATGGATCATCACCAGAAGAGGTATTCATGTCTCAACCTCCAGGTTATGAAAAGATCTAAAGAACCCTACAACGGTGGGTGTAATACCTGTGATTTCAAGGCTTTCGTTTTGATTATTCACAATATCAAAGTGCGTTTTAGATGATAAATTATAAGGGTTTTATATAATTATCCCATTAGGATGTTTGGAAATCAAATCGAACAAGAAAAATGATAAAATGCATGAAAATAGTGGCTTACACAACTTGGCGCATGACCTGGGTCGCAGCGCAAGTTGCGCATATCATTGAGTGTGTGAGAGGGATATGGCCAATGCAGGCGACCTTCCGGATGACCTGCGGTCACGGGATAGGTCTGCCATCTTATAGAAGTCCGGTTTTCAGGGTTTTTGGTCATTTCTTTCCACCATTCTTCCTCATTCTTCATTTCCCTCCAATTTTGAAGACTTGTGATGCTTTAAGGTCTGAATTTTGGGTGTCCTGAAGACTTTTTGGGTAATTTTGGAGCTCCAAGTGGTTGATTTTTGACCTTGGGTTTGAGCTCATTGTATCCTTAACCTCCTTGTCTTATCTGTGGTAATTTTACTAGAGATTGAGAATATGTGAGATGTTCTAGAGAGTTTTGCATCATAGATCTAGAAATCTAGCTTGGATCTCAAGTCTTTACCAATGGAAGCTAAATATTCGGATTTGAAATCTAGGTTTAACCTAACCTAATAAGATGAATTCAAATTGTATTGTAAAAATTATATATGTACATGCCAAAAATGTCTATTTTGGAATCAAAAGATATTTACTTGATATTTATCAAATATATTGACTATTGATGAGATTTGCATCTTTGGTATATTTGATATTTATAAATCTTGTAAGATGCCTATATTTGGATTTTGGACATTGTGAGAAAAAAAAAATCATAAGAGTGTGTTCTCGTGATGATTTATTGGGTAAATGAAGATTATTTGATATTAATGCATTTTTTGTGTATTTGGATTTATGAACCATATGGAAAATGCATATTTTTGTGTATGGGGCATTTTGGGAAATATAAATGGGATGATCTCATTTTGGAAAATGATTGGTCCCAATTAATGATGGGTTTTGAGTTAATCATGCATTTGGAGCTTGTGTTTGTATAAACGTTAGTAAATACGTTTTATTGAATATATTGACTGTTTTGATTACTCAAATGAATCATTGAGTTTTTGGCTCGATTTTGACTCAAATGATTCTTGGGGCCATTTGTCCAGTTTAATTTGCTCAATGTTGAGCTTTGGAAGTGATATGCAGTTATGACATATGTATTTGGTAATCACATATTTTGAGTGCGTTAATCATTTAATTGGAGTCATGTCATTTAGATTGTAATGCATTGGGTCATAAGCATAGGAGTTGGTATGTTGGTTTAATATGGATAGTTATCCATGTATTGTAGTTAGAAATATCCAAGATCAACAGAAGACTCAAGCTATAGATGTCGTGGGTGGTTGATCTTAATGACCGTGTGACTCATAGCGGAGGACTCAAGCTATAGATTGTGACAAAGTACTTGCGATCGATACACATTAAACTGGTCAAGTTCAAAAAGAAAAATCCAATTGCTGCTCAAACTCTTCTGTTAAAAGAAGCTGAACAAGATAGAGTTGAAAAAGATTCTTTGAAAGCTAAGGAGATCAAGCAGTGTAGACTGAAAGTTGATCAGTGCCTCTTAATGGCAAAGATCACTAATGTCACTATTGTTGGAAGAACTAAAGAAAGAAGACTTCTGATCAACTTGAATATCTTCATAGATGACTCTTCAAGTTTCACTAACTACCCCTCCTTCCTTCACAAATATGGATACATTTAATGGCTTGAAATTCAAAACGACATCCAGATTTCCAAATCCAGATATAGGGATATTTGAAAATGAAGTAAAGAGACTTTTTGACAGAATTAAGTGCATCATCAGCGTTCCTTCAGAGCCACAGAAGACTTGAACAAGCTCGACCGTTAAAGATGACCCATCTCACAAGAATGAGCATCAAACCAAGTTCTCTCCAGACCAAACATCCCTGATCTCTCTCTTCCTTCTGAAGGCACTAAGATCCTAGAGACGTTCTCTTCAAACCATTTCACGGCATCTTCTTCACTTACTTGAATGGCGATCTGAGATTTCAAAGTTGTTAAGACTTCTCTATTTCACTTGTAGAACATCTAGTTTTCCTTCTCACTTTATATGACGTTTCCACTCTCCCTATAATGTCTCTCAAAAGGAGAATCAGGATCATGCTGAAGAGATAGAGTAGGTTCCTCCATCTTGACTTTATCACTTTTGATGATCTACATGATTAATGGTGATATTCTTTTTGTAATTTGTATTCAGTCCTTGTACTTTAATTGTAATTCCTCTTCTATAATAAATGAAAGTTCATCTGAATTACCTTATTCTATCTAAATGCTGAAAAGATCCCTCAAACCAAATGTATTTTATGAGTTTTATTTCCTTCCTGTTTATACTTAGGAATTTTCTTATGTTTTTTGCCATCATCAAATAGGAGGGGTATTGTTGATCTAAACTTTCTTAGTGATTTGATGATAACCCTTTTACTTAGTGTTTAAAAGTACTTAAGTTCTATATGAGTAAATATCCACAATTGAGTTTGTTCATTAATTGTTGATTATTTGTGTAATTAATTGCTTAGAAAGTAAGTCCCCTTTAAGACAAACTCATATAAAATATAATTCAGTAATGTGGAAGAAGTAGCTAAAGATAAAGATAGATTACATATGATTTGAAGCGGCATTCAGTGATACTAAGTTATTTGAAGAAATGTGAACCATACTCAAGCTATCAACAATATTTGAAGATGTCATCAACAACCACTTCCTTGATAGATCAATATCTTGCGTATCAAGTTGTTTGTCTTACCTTCTCTTACACAAGTCAAGACCCCATGCTTCACTGTGATAGTAGGTAAAGTACAATCTGCTATATTGTTTCCTTGATACCCACCAACACTCTGGAAGCACTATTCATAAGCGGCCAAAGACTGTTTTGCTTAAGGCAAAGAAGTACCAGCTAATCACTCCTCTCGTGACACATGGATTGTACCAACTGCGTGCATTTAATGCACATGGTATAAATAGCTAAGAAGACTCTCCTTCTCACTACCATTGTTATCTTCTTCTTTCTTACTCTCTAAGTGTATTATGTGCAAGAAACTGGGATTTCTCTCTACTTTGCTCTTCATAGATTCTAAGTGCTCTAAGTTCATATGCGTTGATTTATCTTCTTAATCAATAAAAGAATTTAAAAACTAAAATAGTTGAGTTTGTATTCAATCCCCCCTTCTACAATCAATATATCAATCAATCAATATATATATATATATATATATATATATATAGCGTAAGGTTATTTTGAGAAGTGATAAATATTTCAGAAGAAAAAAAGTGATACTAACCCTTCATACGATCAATATCAGATTTGACTGATCAATAATTGCGGCTTCGACTAGCCAATAATTACAACTTTGACTGGTGAAAAATTGTGGATATACGAAAAATAGATAGGATAGTTTCGTAACTTATACAAATAGGTGACAAACGGGTTCATATATGAGCCTATGTGATTCACATATGAACTATATGTTCATTTGTGAACTCGTGTAGGTTACAGGTTCACATATGAACATGTAATTCATTTGTGTATCACATGGGTTATTAAAACTACCACTCTGTTTTCCGCATATCCATTCGAGTAATTATCCAGTTCTTCATGGGCAAAGCCACAAAATTTGACCAAATGAAGGGCTGGAATCACATATTTACTTCTCAAATATTTAACCACTTCTCGATAAACCTTTCCCAATATATATATATATATATATATATATATATATATAGGGGTCTAATCAAATGAGAACTAATTAGTTTGTGGTAACTGTGAGAACCAATATTAACCACAAATCAATAGATAAATTAAGAAATTTATAATTTTGGCAATTTTGAATTAAAATATTAATTGCAAAGATATTTTTTGTATTTTAAAACTTTCCTCCCTCCTCTCTTCTCTCTCCGGCCACCGTCCTCCGGCCACCGTCCGCCGGCCACTGTCCTCCGGTGATACTACAATGGTATCACAATGCATMATATATGTGCTTGGGTATCACATTGATGTCATTTGTGTGGTCGATCGAAGATGTAACACAATGGTATCACTATGCATCTTATATATGATTAGGTATCACAATGTATCTTTTGTTTAACAGAGTCAATATTTTTAGGTATCATAGTGATATCATAGTGGTATCACCGGAGGACGGTGGCCGGAGAGAGAAGAGAGGAGAGTTTTAAAATACCAAAAGTATCCTTGCATTAAGATTTTAATTTAAAATTACCAAATTTATAAATTTTCTAATTTATCTATTGATTTGTGATTAATATTGGTTCTCACAGTTACCACAAACAACTTAGTTCTCCCTTGAATAGGCCTATATATATATATAGGCGGGATCAAATGAAAACCGTCTAATTCAAAAAAAATGTGTAAATTAATTTCGACCAATAGGAAAATTCTTTTTTTTAATTAAATTTAATCATTAAGAATTAGATTTGTCATTTACATTGTTTTCTATTAAATATGGAAGTTATTAATAAATATTAATTAAGGTAACATAATAAAGGAAATTTTATAAATGATAATATTTAAATGTTTATTTAAATTAGAATTTTAAAAATTGAATATTGTTATTTGATTTCTCAGTTTATTGGTAGTAATAATATGAAAATCGAAAATTATTATATTCATTAATCCACAAAATCAGTAACAGATGCAAACAAAGATTCATGAACCGGTAAAAATATAATCAGTTGTGAAACAGATTCATATTAGATTTGTTCATGAAAACGTTCATTGAGGAGCTTGTTTTATGAAACATTTGGGGATGAACTGGTTGCATAATATAATATTCTTGCATAATCTTGTTTTCTTAGCAACAATATTTGATGAAATTATTTCATTTAGTTTTATTTTTTATTTTGATGATTTTGTTCACTTAATGGTTAACAAAACATGTAATGGTAAATGCATTGACTATATTAAACGTATTCGTATTGGAAGAAATTGACTGATGAAATGAGTGCATGAAGAAAGTGAAACCATTTCATAATTGATAAGAAAATGTTGTGTAATTAGCGAACATTGAAACCATTTCATTATTACGATGAAACGGATCCATCTACCAATAACAATGAAATCATTTCATAATTAGATTGAAACAGATCCATCTACCGAAAACTTGAAAATGACAAATGTCTCATCTAGCATTACGTTGATTTTTGTATTGATAAAACTGTGAAACCATTTCGTTCATGAAATGTAGTAGTAATTTTTTTTATTATTCAAAAGATTTCATTATGTTAAATTGATTATAGTGTGTTTTATTTTTATTGTTGATCTATTTTAATAATGGATGGTATTTTTTTTATAATATTTGAACATAAAATTAATATATTATTTTACAAATAATTTTATTTCATTAATATTACGATATACATAATATCGTTGCCATTAATATTACCACTACTAAAGTTACCATTTTGCCTTTTTTAGGATTATAAAATAATCTTTTTTTTTTAATTTCCTAAAGTAAACTAAACTAATATTGACCATTGATCAAGAAAATGGATGGATGAGATTGATTTACATGGTTTACACAAATGGGGGCCGTTTTCATTTTATTCTATAATAGCGAGAAGGGCAAGATGGTAAACCCAACCACATCTTCATCATGCACCTTATTCATCACCCTATTCATCATGCACCCTATTATGGTAAATTCTTCACCCTATTCATCATGCACCCTGTTTCACTTGTCCAATGAGATTGTTCACGCATCCTATTCATCATGCAACCTATTCATCATGCACCAATTTCATGTTGTACCCATTTCATAATCATTTTCACTTACTCCATGCACCAATTCCACCATGCAGAAACCAGTTTCATCATAATCATTTTTCACTTACTCCATGCATCAATTTCACCATATATGAAACCGGTTTCATGAATATTTTTTTTTCTATTACTGATTTCATAGATTTATTAATCTAATAACTTACGATTTTCATGAATCTTGGCAATAATAAACCGAGACACAATATAACAAAATCCAATTTTTAATATTTTAATTTAATTAAATATTTAAATGTTACCATTAATAATATTTCCTTTATGATGTTACCTTAATTAAGATTTATTAATAACTTTCATATTTAAGATAAAACAATGCAAATGACCAATATATCCTTAATGATTAAATTTAATTAGAAAAAAATGTAATTTTTCTATTGGTCGAAATTAGTTTACATAGTTTCTAAGAATTGCACGGTTTTCATTTGAACGTCCCTCTATATAGATATGTATGTGCGTGTGTGTGTGTATATATATATGATATATATATATATATATATATATATATATATATATAAAGCAAAGCACTTTAAGGTGGCACCATGAGAAATGAGTATTCTTAAATGGTAGATTTTGGTTGAATTTATGTTGTCTCGCATTATTGAGAAGTTTAAAGATTGGAATAAGAAATGTGGATAAAAAATGAGGATGAGATATTTTTGTGTAAACTCATTGGGTTGGGTTTGACTCATGGAGTTTGACTGATATGGTTGTTTTGTTTTAAATGGCACTCTTTTTACAAAAAGCAAAATCTTATTATATAAAATTGGAAAAATCAATCATTCATTTATATTAAAAAATCTCAAAATATATTAAAAAACTATCTTAAGTGCAGGGTGAAATTTTAGAACCCGATAAAACAGAAGGAGATGGTATAAGAATGAAAGGATAAAATATTTTCATGAAAATTTCATTGTTATGTTATTTATTTTCATTATGATAAAACAAAATTCATTATATAAAAATCTCTTAATCTTTATGTATATAATGAACAAGTAAGGGTACATGAAGTGACATCATGAAAGAATGTTAATGAGAATGTTAGATTTGAGAATGGAGATAGATTTGAAAAAGGGGTGATGACTTTGATAATTAGAATGTTTACTTTGCTAAAAATGTCTTTTGACCAACTCCTTAACAGATAAATTTTACAAAACATCACATAAATCGTTACATATAAAAACAAAAAAATCTTTATATCTTTATCTTTCTTTCTATATATGTATTAAAAAAATAACCAAAGGGTATTTGAGGTCAAATTTGTGTATTCTCAAATCTTGCATTTGGTGTTATTTTAATTATCACACATTGATGAGAGAATGCTAAATTGGAAACGAAGGTGACTATAAGAAATGCAGAATGAATGCTTACATAAGTTTGAAATATGGTGAAAAGATGAATTTTTATAAAACATGTGAGTATATATTAACAAGAGGAGATGATGCTTACTTGTGGCAACTTATAGCGTTGGTTAATTTTAATCGAAACATTTTTTTTTAAAAGAAGTCTTCAAATCCTTCCTAACAATAATAGCGATATTGTTGTATGACAAGTCGTTTGAGTTCTAAATAGCATAATAACAAATTTATTACAAATATATCTCAAACTAGTCATAACAACAAATGGTAATCGCTTATGTAAATACATTCTTCATTTTAAATTGTATCACGTTAATTATTAACCGAATAATTACGTTTTATGTTAATTCAGTCAAGTACATTTTATTAAAAATATTTATCGCTACCGCACAACGCATGCAACCCACACTAGTTAGAAATCAAGACAAAATCCATTGTATTTTGATGCAATTTATCTTAAATGTCATAATCAGATCACCTAAAACATAAGATTAGTTTTCACATCGATGACTTTAACTAACTACCGTATACCGGTCAAAATGGATCCTAAATAGAAAGATTTTTAAAAAATTGTTAAATTAATTAAAAACTAATATTACATAAAAACTAATATTACATAAAAACTAAAACAATTTTTTATTACATTTTTGATATATTTTGAAATACTATAGAGGTTCTCATAAGAACTTACTTTTTGTACCTTTCTTTTGTTAAGTCATTTCCAATTCACCAAATTAATAGCATTAATAAAACTCCAAAATAGTAGTTCTTTTATAATAAGAACCCATTTGTGGTCCCATATAAAATATAAGTTAAATAAATGTATACATATTAATTATTATATTGGATGTAAAAGTCAAGAAAATACATAAAAAAATTAGCAAATTATCATTTCACACCAACTTTAAGGTAAGAATCAAGATTTTTGTACAATAACTCAAAGAGGGTAAGACCCTTATAAGAACTCTCAACAATGTTGGTTCTTGTAAGAAGTTACAGCTTTTACTTATTAGAACCTTGCATTGGAGATGCTCTTACTCCTTTTGTCCAAAAATAAATGTACTATTAGATGACACATAGTTATCGGAATGTGTAATAATTACAAATTTTAAGTAACCAAATAACACTTTTACCCTTGATCATAATAACTTTTCCCATCTCATAATTAAGGGAATAATGAGAAAGTGGAGAATTACTTCTAAAAGTGGATACTTATTTTGGGACAAACTAGGTAGACACTTAGGGGCCATTTACCAAACACTTACCTGGTAAGCGCTTACCAGGTCAATTACCTTAACAGGTGATCATAGCAAGGACCAAGAATCTTACCCGGTACATGAGGGTGGTGACTTTTACTCGGTAAGCACTTAAGAGATAATAAGCGTTTACCATCAATCTATGTTGATGACGGAGAATGTTACCTGATAAGTCTGAATATGTCAAGATTCCATTGATGAGAAGGAGTTGGGGAAAGTTTGAACCCAATTCCTACAGTGATGAATAGGAGCGTAATTGAAATTCATAGGGAGTAGTGAAGCTCCCATGCAGGCATATTTGACGTAACAGAAGCAAGAATGTCAACCCCGGTGGACGAATTATATATCGCCAAGGAAAACACCCTTATGACTCTTGTCAATAAACACTTAACCGATAAACATTTGTTAATATATATATATATATATATATATATAGAGAGAGAGAGAGAGAGAGAGAGATGAGAGATCCTGGAAGTTACAGTGAAAAGCGTAAAAAGGGATCTAAACCCTTGATCACTTTTAATCTCACACCCACCCATGAATTGCGCTTATCACGGGAATTGAGTCAGGCACCGCATTAGGTTGATCTTGAATTAGTATTGATCCAAGGCTTGAGATTCCTTCTTACATTCTCATCATAACTTCCATTCTCACCAAAATCTAACTCTATATTATTATAACCGGGTATTTATTTTTTTAAGTGATTTGGAAGTTTGGAGTGGATTTTGAATTTGGTTTGAAAGTTGAGGGTTGTGTTTTAGAAATTGTGATTTAAAATTCTTAAACACCCACCACCTCTTATCAAAAGGTTATATATGTGTTTCTTTTTAATTTCTTTTTAATATTAAAAGAGATAAAGAAAAAGTTGGTTTGATATTTTGTTACTGGTTCGAATCAAACCAAAGAAAAAGAAGGAGGAGGAGGATGATGAGAAGTTCTCGTGTTCTTATCTGAATTTGTTGCCGAATTTAAGTCTTCTATATACTTGTGAATTCATGGTGAGTTTTTAATTCAAAGCTTTATTTGAAATGCTTTCGTAAAGGAACCTTTTTGGGTTTTAAAATTTGATGTCTTTGGACGTAACAGTTTGCTATGTGTTAGCATAACTTTGGTTTTGATATGTTATTATCAACTGACTGAAATAAGAGTGGCATAATCAAGAGAGACGTATATTTTGAAATAAGAGTGGCAAAATCAGGAGAGGCGTATATTAGGATAAGGGTGACATACTCAACAAATATGTGAAAGATAATATTTCGATTATACGTGTTACTATTATCGCATCTGTATGACGCGATGACATTGATTATATCACATCAGTGTGATGCGACAAAGTGAAATGCTTGCATCAGTGTGATGCGAGGATATTATAATATTTGGTTTCCAGATATAATTGATCGGGTTTTAAAGTAATATCGTAATGGAAAGTTTGGGGTTAGTATATGGTGTTTAAGGGTTATAGAGGAATCAACTTTTGATTCTTTTCTTTCCATAACTTATAATAATATGGTTATAAAATTTGAAGGCTAGGATGCATGGGGAGGTTCTTGCTCATGCACCGCCCCCATCACCTCCTCCTCTCTACTTACTATATATAGTAAGTATGGATTGTTGGGAAAAGGTTTACAATTCTTTCCTTTAAAATCTATCTTGGGAAGATTGGAAGAATACAGAAGCAGAAAAAGATATCAAGTTAAGTTTTGGCTAAGGTGAGTTCCTTTTTTTGATTTGGGTATTTCAGATTGTTATAATTGAAGTATATGTTGCTAAAAGCTTATTCTATGGTGTATGCAATGGTTTTAACTACATTATAATTGTTGTATCTATTCATCGTACAATGAATCACCCGAGGAGAACCCTCATTGGACAAAGCATTGTCCGATGAGATCCCGTCTTATCAGATGAGGTTCCTTTATCGCTCAAAAGGTTAACCGGTAAGAACCCTTCATTGATCATGTGTTGTTTAGTAACCCCTCATTGATTAAAGCATTGTCTGATAAGGACCCTTCACCGATCATGTTGTCTGATAACCCCCTCATCAATCAAAGCATTATCCTGTAAGGACCCCTCACCAATCACGTGTTGTCTGGATAGGGCTCTTCATTGATCAAAGCATTGTCTGGATAGGACTCTTCACCGATCAAAATGTTGTCTGGATAGGACTCTTCATCGATCAAAGTGTTGTCCGGATATGACCAAATGTTGTTCGATGAGACCTCTCACTAATAAAGTATTATGGCAGGGTAACCAAAATGTTAAAATTCAGGCTTGAACGGTCTTGGTGTTTCCAGTAGGTTATGTTTGTAAGAGGGAAATTCACTCACTAGACCTTTCGGTTTAACCCTCATTTGTTGTAATAATTTGTTTTGCAGGTCATCCAACAGCTCATGATAAAGTCAAAGGGAAGATGTAGAAGAATTTTGGCAGAAAGTTTTATTATGAATTTTTATTAACTCATACTGTTAATTTGTCATATGTAAATATACATGGAATGTTTGTAAATTTTGTTACATGACTTAAGTGAAAGTATGAGCTTTTGCTGTTAGCACTGTTTAGTACATGATGGGTCGTTTCAGTTGGTATCAGAGCCTTAGTTTAAGAGATGTGGGTATTTTTCTAATACTTAGACTTAAACTAGAGGTGTGGAATACGTGATAATAGGTTCCACTAGGATTTCAGACCTGGGAATGTGTTAAGATTAAACCTATTTTATGATGATAAGTATGATAGAGTTAGATTACATGAGGTTAATGTAATCCTGAGTTACAGATACCTGATCTAAGTGTGAACATGTTATCATACTTTGGTATGTGATTAATTGTATACGTGTTTATTGGGCAGTAAGGAAGTTAAAGTGACACAAGTATTAAGAAAGAATGGCAGATAGTCCTAATCGATATGGAAGAACTTCTACAGGCCATGGAAGAGGCAGGGGAAGAGGACTTGTGAATACAGAAGAAAATTCAGAAATAGCTACAACCATTGAAACAAGAAGTCGAGGTCGGGGACGATGAAGAGGGAGAGGTATAAAACAAGAAATCCATACAGAATAGGAAATTTCGGTAAAAGAAAGTTCTATGTTAGGCTATGCATGGGGCAGAACAAGGAGTAGACGTCGTGCATGAACTTGGGTTTATTACCCAGGAAATGTTGGCAGCCAAACTAGGAAATTTTTAGGATAATCTAGTAAATTTGTTGGGGAGTTCTGCACAAAATAATCCGGAAGGAATAGGGAACCCAAATTTTCATGAAGAAGTCGGAGCCAGTACACCGGTAACGACTACGTCCGCACCACCAACTTCATCTTCGGTACAAAAAGGAGGGATATCAAGATGTTCCTTGCATGTAAACCCCCTAAGTTTTTTGGAGAGCGTGATCCTGTCAAAGCCATGTGTTGGCTTAAAGAAATTGAATTAAGTCTGCAGACTAGTAAAAGTGCAGAAAAATATAAAGTGATGTTTGTCGTATCTAGGTTGCGGTCAAGTGCGTTATATTGGTGGGAAATTTTGTCGAACTCTGGTCCGAATATTTTGAAGACAATGTTGTGGGAGGAATTTGTGGTGAAATTTAAAACTCAATATTGTCCTAAACTGTTGTTCAAAAGCTAGAAGACGATTTCCTTCTATTGGAATAGGGTAATATGACAATTCACCGGTATACAGAGGTTTTCATGGAGTAGTCTAGATTTGTTGAAGCTTATGTTGCTACTGAAAGCAGCAAAGTAAGAAAGTATATTTGGGGTTTGGAGCCCAATCTTCAAAAGTATGTAATATCTAGAAGCCCGGTTACCTTCCAAGCGGCAGTTGATGCTGCAGAATTTTTGGAACAAGATATCAACTGTCAACCACAAAAAAGAGTTGGGGAGAAAAGGAAAGGGGAAGCAATAGTAACCAACTTTTGTAGACCTAGATTTGTTGGAAAATTGAATCGTCCAATCTCAAGGTTTGCTGATAAAGCATGTGCGCGATGTCATAAAATACATCAAGGATAATGCAACACTGAGACACAAACATGTTACAAATGTCAAGAATCAGGGATATAGCCAGAGATTGTCGAATGGTACACAGATGCTTTACGTGTAATTCTTCTCAACATGTAAATGTTGATTGCCTATAAGCTAAGGGACAGGGATCGGGATTTGCTGGGGGACGGGGATCTGATTATTCTGGGGGCCAAGGATCTGGCTATGCTGGGAATGTTCCACCCAATCGAGGGCCAATGTTTAATCGTAATGTTCATGGAAGTCGTGGCAAGTGAGACGTGGTGAGGCAATGGCTAGGGGACAAGCCTTTCAGATGAAGAGAGGCGAGGCTAAAGAGCACTCTAAAGTGGTGACAAGTACATTCTTCGTTAATTCACTGTGTGCCAAAGTTTTATTTGATTCTGGTGCAAATCATTCTTTTGTGTCACCATCATTTGTTGGTTGCCCGTATTTAAAACCTAAACTGTTAGATGAGGTTTTTTTTTGGAAAAGGGGAACGGAACCCCAAGAAAATTTGTTAGGTTTTGATAGTAGAAACAACAAATGATATTGAAGTGTCAGTTAATGAAGTTTTTGATGATTGTTCCATAACCGTAGAAGGATGTGAGGTATCCATCCAGTTATTTCCTATACCGTTAAGAGAGTTTGATATTATCGTGGGTATAGATTGGTTGGCTAAAAACCAAGCCAATATAATTTATGATAAGAAGATGATTCATATAGATTTACCGGGGTAGGGATCGGTTATAATCCATGGCGACAGACGAGATCGTTATTCCAACCCTATTTCTATTTTAAAGGCTTAGAAATATGTACGCAATGGGTGTATCAGTTTTCTTGCCTATGTGATCGATTTAAAGAAAGAAAAGAATAAAATGGGGGATATACCTGTTGTAAGAGAATTTCCAGAAGTATTCCCGGAAGACTTATCAAATTTACCTCCTGATCAATCAATAAAACTCTAGATTGAGATATTGCCCGGGGCTGCACTAGTTGCTCGTGCACCATATAAACTAGATCCATCTGAATTGAAGGAGTTAATGTCACAGTTAAAAAAAACACTGGATAAAGGTTTTATCCGACCAAATACCTCTTCTTGGGGTGCACCGGTGTTAGTTGTGAAGAAAAAGAACGGATCAATGAGAATAGGCATCGATTACCGGGAATTAAATAAGTTGACAATCAAGAATGAGTATCTTCTCCCAAGAATTGATAACTTATTTGATCAATTGATTGGGGCTACTTACTTTTCTAAGATTGATTTACGATTCAGTTATCATTAGCTGAAAATTCGAGGAGAAGATGTGTCTAAAACAGCATTCCGTACGCGTTATGGGCACTATGAGTTTTTTGTCATGCCGTTAGGGCTTACAAATGCACCACTAGCATTTATGGACATGATTAATAGGGTATGTCCGTATCTTGATAAATTTGTTATTTTTTATCAATGATATTCTGATATACTCTCAATCAGAGGAAGAGCATGCAAACGATTTACGACTTACGATTGCTTCTGGAATTACTGAAACAAGAGAAGTTGTATGCCAATATGTCAAAATGTGAGTTCTGGTTATGAGAAGTCCAATTTTTGGGCCATGTTATTTCTGAGTTGGGCATCAAGGTGAATCCTCTTAAAATTGAAGCCATTGAAAAATGGGAAGCACCAAAAACCCCCAACAGAAATCAGGAGTTTCCTTGGGCTGGCGGGTTATTATCGAAAGTTCATACATGATTTTTCTTGTATAGGTACTCCATTGACAAAAAAGAATGTGAGGTTTGAATGGAAGGAGGAACAAGCTAAGGCTTTTCAGAGATTAATAGATAAATTGTGTAGCGTGCCAATTCTATCCTTACCTGATGGAACAGAAGATTTCATGGTCTATAGTGATGCATCAAAGTTTGATTGGGTTGTGTTTGGTTACAACGTGGAAAGGTTATTGCTTACGCGTCACGACAATTAAAGGATCATGAAAAGCAATATCCTACCCATAATATGGAACTAGCAGCTGTAGTTTTTGCTTTGAAAATATGGAGGCATTACTTGTATGGGACCAAATGCCAAATTTTTTCTGATCATAAAAGTTTGTAGCATTTGTTCCATCAGAATGAGTTAAATAGCGCCAACGATAATGGTTAGAGTTGGTTACTGGTTACGATTGCGAGATTTTGTATCATCCAGTCAAGGCGAATGTGATAGTCGATGTTTTAAGCCGAAAAGAGAGGAGCGGTACGATTAAAGCTATAGCGTTAAGAGCTGAATTATTGCCAAGTATACAAGAAGAACTATAAAGATTCCAAGGCGAGGTTGTGAGAGAAGACAAGATCAAGCAGGAACGACTTGGTGGGGTATTATTTGAATTAGTAAAAGACGGTTGGGAATTGTTGTGTTTTCAAAACAGAGTTTGGGTATCGTCTTATGGTAATCTCAGAGAACGCATCTTAAGTGAAGCTTACAAATCTTGTTTTTCTATTCACTGAGTACGAAAAAGATGTATCGAGATATGAAACAATACTACTGGTGGCGGGGTATGAAGAAAGATATAGCCAGTTATGTTGAAAGGTGTATGACATGTTTGCAAGTAAAGATAGAACATCAGTGGCCTTAAGTTAAGTTGCAGTTGTTAGAAATTCCGATTTGGAATTGGGATCACATCACTATGGATTTCATAACCAATGTACCTAAAACGCCGAAGGGTTATGATGCCATATGGGTTATTATGGATCGATTATCTAAGTCTACTTATTTTTTACCGATGAAAGAATCATATTCGATGGACCGGTTGGCAAAATTATATATTGATGAAGTGGTAACACATCACGGTGTTCCGTTATCAATAATTTCTGATCGAGATAGTCGATTCATTTCTATGTTCTAGAAAAGTTTTCGAAGAGATTGGGTTCACAAATTAAGTTAAATACAACTTATCATCCATAGATGGATGGACAAAGTGAACGAACAATCCAGACACTAGAAGATATGCTTTGAGCTTCTATTATTGACTTTGGAGGATCGTGGGATAATGTAGATCCCACTTTAATCAATCTTCAAGAAAGCTTCAATTAATCAATGGCAGAACTTGATATTTCTTGTAAGAACATTCATGAGAGTTGAGAGAGAAAGTCAATATCCTCTAATCTTGGTCAAACCTTTTATATACGTAATGATATTACAATTGAGAATCCTTATAAAATTACAAAGGCTTACCCTTTATATAGGGTCAAACATGTAGACAAAGTTAAAGTCAAACTATCTATGAAAAGTCAAACACGGTGACTTTAATACAATTATAGACAAAATTAACTTTCAAGACGAATACAATTTTACACTAAATTTTAGTCCTAACATTCTCCCCCTTTGTATTCAGACTTGAAAGAATTTTGTCTCGTTTGAACTTTGTTGCTTTAAGCACTCTATGTTTTCTTCAAAACAACTCCAACTTGAAATCTTCAGACAATCGTTTGTTGAGAAAGATCTTCTAACATTCTCCCCTCTAATGTAGAACCGCGATGATCTTCTCTTTTGACAATGTAGAACATAAACAATAACGATCTTCAGAATTGATCTTTAACACACTTTCTCTTCAAAGTAATCTTTATCAGCAAACTTGTTGAAAAATTGATCTTCACATTCAACAACTCTCAGACATTGTAGCATCGTAATAATCTCCAGTCGCACTCCTTTTGAGTCTTTTGTCGATCTTTATTGTTACTCCCCCTTAATCTTTAAAACAAATTCCCCTTATAATGTTCGGAATTTGATATTTCATTCATTATTACATACTCCCTCTTATGATGAAATGAGAATCATGACATCATATACAACAATGAATGAAATTTTCCGCGAAAGCCGTCAATTCATGAAATTGTAAGTAGATCTTTTCAAATCCACTTGTTTAATATTTTCAGATTAAAGGGAATGAGAAGTTAACAACCAATTTCAACGTATGAAATTGTTTTCAATCTTATGAAAAGATTGGCCTGTAAGTATAACAGATATACTCAGTACAACGGATGTACTGTATATATGAGACTTTTTGAGGCTCATCTCACCAAGTCTTCCATTCAATCATCGATAACTTAATAATAGCATATCTATGAATGTTTCAGCAAAATAACATATAATTTGTAAATCTGTGTAGTGTAGAAAGATAAAGAAACTAATGCTTCTGTTTAGGCTCAAAAAGATAAACTGTGTGGACTACACAAATTTATCAGACTCAATGCGTGATCAAAAAGACTTGAAGGGGGGGACATATATCCTTCTGATTCAATATCAACTTTCTCCGAATGAGAAATTGATAGATGATGAGCTGTGTGCCCCAAGTGTTATTGAAACACTTATCTATTAAGAGATAAATGAGTAGCTGGTGGGGTTGTGACAAGAATTGGCCTGGGCTTTGCCTTTTTCAATATTAGTCTCGAAAGAATTGAGAACTAATAGATTGTGTGGTATGCCCGAATTTTAGAAGTTTGGAACAGGATTCTTATGTTCTTTTAATCCTGACACAACTCTCGTCAATTCTTTTAGCTCACAACAACTACCCCTCTCTTTTTCATTTGAAGCTCTGCACACAAACCCTTTTGTATTTAATCTCACTCAGATATGGTTGTCCTCTTGGGTAGGTCTGTCGGTTCTGACATTCCATAGAGGCATTTCTGATAAGTACTCAGTCTCTCCTAAATTTAATAATATGCTCAGTTGATCACAATGATTGATCAAAATGTTATTGCAAATAAAGCACAATGATCATATAAAATTTGATCAAAATATTTGGCTTTTAAGCACAATCAATAAAGGAATAATGCGACAACGATCAGATTATTCGATATGCGAGAGAAATGAATGAAAATCTGTAAGTACGAGTTTATAGATTCTTATTAAAAATGAAATGTATATCATTCAAGGTAAAAAAAATTGAAAAACAACATTTGAATACAAACGAGTGTTTTATCCCCAGAAATGATTTATATAAGAGACGTGATAATAACAGTTTGAAGAATAGCTGAAACAGGTATTGGAGTTATGTATGATGAGAAATTACGCAAGTAAAATATCAGGAAATACCTGTTCAGAAAATGTACTCGTTTAAAAAAAATCACTTCCCGAAAACATTTATTGAACTTCTAGAGACTCCCCCTAGAAAGTAGATTATAGAAACGTTTCGATTCAACTCAAAAATAAAAAGAAAAGAAAACATGTTTAGTACGAGTCCTAAATTGGGTGTTTAGAAACCACACTCGGTAAAGCACGGCTCCTGAACTGAATTGTTCAGAAGCCTTGTTTGGAACAGATTACAACTCCCCCTGCATTAGTGCATCAATAATGTGATATTCTGATCAGCGCAAACTTGACACACCTGCAAAATCAAATTAGATAGATTTTGGTACCCAAATGAATTTGGGTCCTATTTTGTTAGTATCGGGCTGGTATGTTGTAACTTCCAAACCATCTATTTCTATTAGATGTTTTCTTTTTAGCACTTTGAACAGAATGATTAGATACAAAATATGATCCATACCAACTATTATAATCATACATGTTCTTACTTTTCCAGTTCTTCTGAAATCTGCTATCTTCAGTCCATCTGTTGTACCTCTTCCTGTTTACAAAATCAGTATTCTTGCATGTAGAGCACATGATCCTTTTATTACTAAGATTTATCAAGTCAGAAGTAGATCTCACAAAACAAGGAAGATTGTTAGTAACAACAGAGTTCTGAGATAAAACAGATTCAGACTTATTGACCCAAATGCTTTTAACCTTTGAAGAGTAATTGGGTGATCCAATGACATACCCTTGATAATATTGATTAGAAGAACAAGAATAGTTCTTAAAAACAGTCGATTTAGGGCTGCTTGAATAACTGTTCGATTTGGAATAGTCATAAAAGCTGGTTTTACACTGTGAAGGAGAACCAGTTGAGCTTTGAGAATAAGAAAAGTCTTTGACTTTCTGTAAAAGCTGGTCTCTTTCCACAGTAACTAAATCATATTTAAGAAGTAACTGATATAGTCTCTAAATCGCTCAATCAATGTACGATTTACTCCCTTAATCTGCTCAAGTTGTGCGATGCGCTACTGTTTAAGCCTTACATGATGTAGACCTTAAATCGATCAAGTTGTCAGTGATTTAGACCATAGATCGCTTAAGCTGTGTATGAGGAGCAAACTAAACCGGCTGATCTATGTCCAAGCTTTGTACGATTTACAGAACCGGTCACCAAGCAAAGCTTCCTAATCCGATTTATGAAATCCCAAATCTGTTAAGCGATTTAAACCTGTTGGGCCTAATCCGGATGGGCCAAATCTGGACAGACTGAGCTACTTAGATCCAGAAACAAAAAACAGAAGATTATAACAAAAAAATGGATCAAAAAAATACAGTTTTTTAAAAAAAAATTCAAGAACACGAAAAACTTTTAAAAACACTAAAATGATTAAAACTTGAAAAGCAATGATCAAATTACAAAAATTTGTGTTTAACAAAGATTCATAATTCAATTCCGAGCAGATTGATCATGGTTTAAACACAAACACAAGATTTTTTTTTTTGAAAATCGGATCAAACTCTAAAACATTTAAGAACACGATGAAGAACACAAAAAATCAGAAAAATAACTTCAAAAAGTTCTTCAAAAACATGTTGATTTCTTATCTGTTTTCTTGCAATCCTGCTCTGATACCAATTGTAGACCCCACTTTAATCAATCTTCAAGAAAGCTTCAATTAATCAATGGCATATCTTGATATTTCTTGTAAGAACATTCATGAGAGTTGAGAGAGAAAGTCAATATCCTCTAATCTTGGTCAAACCTTTTATTTACGTAATGATATTACAATTGAGAATCCTTACAAAATTACAAAGGCTTACCCTTTATATAGGGTCAAACATGTAGACAAAGTCAAAGTCAAACTATCTATGAAAAGTCAAACACGGTGACTTTAATACAATTATAGACAAAATTAACTTTCAAGACGAATACAATTTTACACTGAATTTCAGTCCTAACATATAATTATTATTCCTTGATTGAATTCTCCTATAATAACAACTATCACTCAAGTATTCAAGCAACACCTTTTGAGGTATTATACGGACGAAAATGTCGAACACCGTTGTGTTGGAACGAGGTAGGTGAGAAACAGTTGGTTGGACCTGAAATAATTCAGCAAACAATAGATAAAAATAGTCAAATTTGGGAACGTATGAAAGTAGCTCAAGATCAACAGAAAAGTTACGCCGATAAACATAGGAAGCCGATTGAGTTTCAAGTTGGTGATCAGGTAATGCATAAAGTACCACCCTGGAAAGGAGTGGTTCGCTTTGGAAACAAGGGCAAGTTGATCCCGAGGTATATTGGACCATATTATTCTTGAGCGAATTAGGGAAGTGGCATATAGACTAGAACTTCCTATGAAGTTAAGTGGCATAACATTTTTCATGTGTCAAATCTACGGAAATTCTTGGCAAAACAAGAGGTAGTTGTGCCACTACCGGAGATTCAGATTGACAAACAATTGTGTTTTGAAGAGGCCTTTGAAGCCATTACCGACTTCTAAGTAAAGGTGATAAGGAATAAAGAAATTGGATTAGTAGAAGTTCAATGGCGCTATCATAAGGGACCAAAAGCCACCTAGAACTCAAGTTAGAGATGCGAGTAAAATATCCTCATTTGTTTACTTAAGTTGAATTTCGGGAAGAAATTCTTCTAAGGAGAGGATATTGTAATATTCGGTTTCCAGATCTAGTTGATCGGGTATTAAAATAATATGGTAATGGAAAGTTCGGGGTTAGTATATGGCGTTTAAAGGTTATAGATGAATCAGTTTTTGATTTTTTTTTATTTTCATAAATTATAATAATATGGTTATAATATTTGAAGGGTAGGATGCATGAAGGGGGGGGGGGGAGGTGCCTGCTCATGCATCGCCCTATCACCTCCTCCTTTCTACTTACTATATATAGTAAGTATTGATTGTTGGGAAAAGGTTTACAATTCTTTCCTTTTAAATCTATCTTGGCAAGATTGAAATAATACAAAAGCAGATATCAAGTTAACTTTTGGCTAAGATGAGTTCCTTTTTTTGATTTGGGTATTTCAAATTGTTACAATTTGAAGTTATGTTGGTAAAAGCTTATTCTATGGTGTATGGAATGGTTTTAACTACATTATAATTGTTGTATCTATTCATCGTAACCCTCATCGGACAAGGCATTGTCCGATGAGATCCCTCATCGGATAAGGCATTGTCCGATGAGGTCCCTTCGTCGCTCAAAAGTTTAACCGGTAAGGACCCTTCACCGATCATGTGTTTTTGGGTAACCCCTCATCGATCAAAGCATTAGTCGGTAAGGACCCTTCACCAATCATGTGTTGTCTGGAAACTGTAAAACCCAAAAATTTGTGGAATAAATAATTTATCTTTATTAGTATTTTATTTTAAGAGTATATATATATATATATATATATATA
>NC_037531.1:5182763-5184492 GCF_001531365.2 Cynara cardunculus var. scolymus
TGCTTCCCGTCGTTTAGAGGTAAATACTCGACCAAATTTATGATTTAAACAATGTTTAGCCGTGACTTTGGCCCTGTATAGAACCCTAGAAGGCTCAYGTCCAAACTTTGTGTTTTGGGATTCGATTTCAAGGATTAGATTTCATTTGTTAAACACGCTGTATCGCATTCTACTTAGAAGCCACCTTAGAGAATGTTACACAGAAGCTCTGCACGAGAGCTCTGTATCAAATGCGTTAGACAGAAGCTCTGCGTGAGAGCTTTGTGTCATGTTAGCCAGAAGCTCTGCATGAGAGCTTCGTATCAAGTTATGTTATAGTGAAACTCTGCGTGAGAGCTCTGTATCAAGTTGTGTTAGACGGAATTCGTATCAAGTTATGTTATAGTGAAACTCTGCGTGAGAGCTCTGTATCAAGTTATGTTAGATAGAAACTCTGGAGGAGGGACCACAGAGGGGCTCTTGCCCTTGGTATGGTATTATTATTCTAAGTATGGTTCAAACAAAAGCTCTGTAAGAGAGACGACAGAGGGGCTCTGGTCCTTGGTACCGAATTATTTCCCAAGGCTCAACCACAGAGGCTCTGGTAAATACCACAGAGGCTCTGGTCGTGAGACCAGAAGCTCTRGAAGAAAGAGACCACAGAAGCTCTGGTTGATACCACRGAGGCTCYGRTCGACACCACAGAGGCTCTRGTCAACCACWGAGGCTCTGGCCYTCTCCAWGACTTAGCACAGAGGCAGCCTTAGAGTTTCATCCTTAGCCCCGATGGCTTGATAAGACTTTTAAATAACAAGCGAATAGTTGACCAATGATAACCCTAGTTGACATAGTTGACCGTAAGTTGACTTTTATAGTCCTTGGAGAAATTTATGTACTATTCGCTATTAAAAATTGTAGGTTACCAGTCAGCGCCGTTAAGTAAGCAATCGACGTTATCAGGTGAGTCTTCATGAGACTTACAATGGGATGCATACCTATGTATAAACTTATTTTCAAGCACTATACGATTTATATGATGATGGTACAAATACATGATGTTTTAAGTTTACATACATGATATGTTTTACATGTATGATGTTTTATGATAAGTTGCATGCTATGTGTTTAATCAGTTTTCGAAAACTCTAGCATGWTTTTCCATACCAAAGTYTGATGATTTAAGGGTGGRYATTTGACCAGTRAGTCACGRCYAGTATAAAACACTACCYGGACAAGTGGATGATAAGTTAAGATTTTGATACCCAGGGCGTGTTGGTGACTAATAAGTCACGACCAGTATGAAACACTACCCGGACAAGTGGGTAATCAATCGAGAATGAAGTATCAACCCAGGGTGTGTTTGTGACTAAATGACCCATTCCAGACAGATAATTTATGAGATCTCATTTCTTTCAGTGTTGCATGTTTTCAGAAATTGCATGCTACATGGTATAAAGTTTACAAGTTGAAATGTATGACGTACAATGATTTTATACACGAAAACCATGAACTCACTGAGCTTTATCAGCTGACTATAGTATGCATCTCAGGCCCAGGTAGTTCGATGGCGGATAAAGGCAAGGGACATGCTTAGAGAGTTGCTCATTATCATCTCATGTTAGTCTTTTGTCTAAGATGTGCTGTAATGATCTTTTGTAACTTAACCCCAAGAGAAGGTGGGTTAGAACTTAAGTTAGATTTTGATGATTCAAAGACTTCCGCTGTAATAGTTTAAATGGTTTTAAATTAG
>NC_037531.1:5185552-5200098 GCF_001531365.2 Cynara cardunculus var. scolymus
GATGCATCAAGAATGGCCCAAGGGCTAGTGTGTGGTGGCACTCCAGGCCATCCACATCATTTGAAGAATGGGTAAGGGACCCTTATCTCCCTTACTACCCTACAGATCAGTTTTAGACAAGGAATCAGGGATGAGAGAAGGATCTTTTGAGTAGGAGAATTAATTGTACGTGTTTAGGTAGTTTTCTTCTAGCCAGTGCTACGATAGATTTTTGGAACATTTACCTGTATTTAGAACCGTGAAGCATCCCATCTTTTGTAAGAAAATGGGATTTTGTAATGTCTCTCTCTCCCCAGGATTGTATTGGAACGAAATATATATATATATATATATCTTTTGGAGCATTATGCAATTGCGACGTGAATTCCTTATCATGTATTTCGCTGATATATAGTGATTATACTATATATGTATATGTATACGTATAATGTATATACATAAGTGTAATACGTTAAGTCGACTCTAGAACCTTGTTGAAACAATAATACTCTATTGTGTCAGTATGGTTTCTCGCGGATCAACAAGGAACGCCCGCAATGCGGGAGGTATCAATGGCGTAGCCCAACCGACAGTTCGGGGACGGACACGAGCCCAAAGTCGAGGTCGCGGAAGTATCCGAACCGCTAGTTCGAGTACGACCCCATCCGCGCCAGCTAGTTTGGCTATCGGTAGGAGCAAAGGTGGCCAAGGAGGAGAAATTCCTCTCATAAAGGAAGTGATGGCTGAACAAATGGCACAAGTCCTCCGGGATACGTTGCCAAATATGTTTAAAGATATGTTGGGTGACAGACTTAAGGATAATGAAGGTGGGGAGGAAGGAAGCGTTCGACACGAGAACACTCAATTCCCTGAAAGGGTGGAAGTGTCTGATAAAGAGAAGGTGGAGTCGCTCATCATCGAGAGAACCGAGTTGACTGCAAAGGAGAGAGGATGCAGTTTTAAAACATTCAAAGGCACCGGGCCGAAGGAATTTAAAGGAATAGAGGGCCCAGTTGGCCTGATGAACTAGGTAGCCAAGATGCAGAGCTGCTTCAAAATTTGTAGATGCGCGGAAGATCAAAAGGTGACTTATGCTGCTACAACCTTTGTGGACTATGCATTGCATTGGTGGGAGTCTGAGTGTGCAATCAGAGGTGATGAGGATATTGTTGCCATGACTTGGGAACAAATGAAAAAGACGATGATGAATAAGTACTGCTCGCGAACGGAGGTGAACAAGCTAGAATCCGAATTTCTGAGATTAAAGCAAGGATCGTTGTCAGTTCAAGAATATGTTAACGAGTTTCTTGAAAAAGCAAGGTTCGCTAGTTACCAGGTGGCTACCGAGGAGAGAAAGATAGGTCGTTTCAAGGACGGCCTAAGAATCGAAATCAAACGTTACGTGGACATGACTAAGCCGACCGCATTCGTACAAGCAGTGGAGATGGCAAAGGTGGCAGAGGAGAACAACGCTAGAGAGACTGGTGATAGAAGAGAAGCAAAGAGAAGGTGGGAAGGATTGAGCAAGTTCAACAAGAAATCCAAATGGACTCCGACTCTGGCAAAAACACGAAGTGAGGAATTCACTATCCCTTCATCTAACAAATGCAACAAGAGGTATAGGGGAGAGTGCAGAGTGGGGAGCCTGATGTGCTATAAATGTGACAAACCGGGGCACACCGCACTAGAGTGCCCGAAAAGAAGGACTTGTTATGAATGTGGGGCTACGGGACATTTGTGCCCTGACTGTCCAAAACGTCGCAATGGTGCGACACCCTACGGGAAGATAGTGAATAACGGATTCGGGAAGAGAGCAGAAAATAGGAAGGAGCTACTTAAGGGACACGGCCGAGCTTACAACATGACTTTGGAGGAGGCCAGGGAAACACCCGACGTCGTATCTGGTATGTTCCCTATCAACAATGTGTATGCACATGTGTTATCTGATTCGGGTGCGAATGGTAGTTTTGTGTCTACTACCTTCTGCCACTATCTGAATAGGAGTGCCTGTAGACTAGACAAAACCTACACTGTAGAAACAGCCGACGGTAGTCAGTGTAAGGTAGACGAAGTATTTGATGAATGCATGATTGTTATAGATGGGAAGGATTTCCTTGTTAGGCTTATGCCAATGTGCCTAGGAGGTTTTGACGTAGTCTTGGGGATGGATTGGCTGTCCAACAATCATGCGCAAATACTATGCAATAAAAAGATGATAAATATTCAAACTCCGGAAGGAGAAACGATCCAGGTTTACGGTGATCGAAAGAAGGGTGGCGTAGGGTTGATCAATGCAATTAAGGCGAATAAGTGTCTGCGGAATGGTTGTGTGGCTTACTTGGCATACACCATCGACGCCAAGCTCGAAAAGAAGGCCATACATGATGTACCAGTGGTGAAGGATTACCCAGAAGTATTTCCGGATGAATTACCGGGAATACCACCGAAACTTCAGGTAGAGTTCCGAATCGATTTGGTACCAGGTGCGGTACCAATCGCAAGGGCACCTTATCGCTTAGCCCCAACAGAGATGCAAGAGCTAATAAAGCAATTGCAAGAACTCTTAGATAAAGGGTTTATCAGACCAAGCTCGTCGCCATGGGACGCACCGATTTTATTCGTCAAGAAGAAAGATGGCACGATGAGGATGTGCATCGATTATCGGGAATTGAACAAAATCACGATAAAGAACAGATATCCATTGCCAAGGATCGACGAACTTTTCGATCAGTTGCAAGGAGTCAGCTGTTTCTCGAAAATCGATTTGAGATCAGGTTACCATCAGTTGAAGGTTCGAGAAGAGGAATTGTCAAAGACCATTTTTAGGACTCGATACGGACATTACGAATTTGTAGTAATGTCGTTTGGGTTAACAAACGCACCTGCGGCATTCATGGACTTGATGAATCGAGTTTATGGACCGTATTTGGATCAATTTGTCATAGTCTTTATAGATGACATTTTGATCTATTCGAAAAGTAAAGAGGAGCATGAACAACACTTTAGGATGATTCTTGAATTATTAGCAAAAGAGCAATTGTACGCCAATTTCTCAAAATGTGAATTTTGATTGCATGAGGTACAATTCCTCTGTCACGTAGTCAACGTGGAAGGAATCAAGGTGGATCCGGCTAAGATTGATGCAGTTATGAACTGGGAATCTCCAAGGTCAGTATCGGAGATCCGAAGTTTTCTAGGCCTAGCAGGGTATTACCGAAGGTTTATCCAAGATTTCTCCAAGATAGCAACGCCCTTGACGACGCTGACAAAGAAGTCGGTTAAGTTTGATTGGGGGACAAAACAAGAAGAAGCGTTCTAGACACTTAAGAAGAAACTAAGCACTGCACCGGTTTTATCACTACCAGAAGGAGTAGAAGACTTTGTCGTTTACAGCGATGCATCAAAAATGGGCTTAGGTTGTGTACTGATGCAACGGGGCAAGGTCATTGCATACGCATCACGCCAGCTGAAAGAAAACGAGAGGAAATACCCAACTCACGACATGGAGCTAGCAGCTGTCGTCTTCGCGCTAAAAATCTGGAGACATTATTTGTACGGTACAAAGTGCATAATCTACACTGATCATAAGAGCCTTAAATACTTGTTTGATCAAAAGGAGTTGAATATGAGGCAAAGAAGGTGGATGGAACTACTTAAGGATTATGACTGTGAGATCCACTACCATCCAGGTAAGGCAAATGTAGTTGCCGATGCACTTAGTAGGAAGGAAAGAAACGGACCAATCAGGGTTCAAGCCATGTGGATGAGTGTTAAGGTGGAACTTCTAGACCGAATACGGGATGTCCAGAAGGAAGCTTTACTCGAAACAAACATCAAGAAGGAGAGGATGATTGGACAAATCAAGACTTTGACAGCTGGACCAGATGGAATATATAGACATGGGAGTCGGGTTTGGATTCCTAGTTTGGGAGACCTAAGAAGTGTAGTGATGGATGAAGCACATAAGTCTAAATATACTATGCATCCAGGTAGTAATAAGATGTACAAGAACATAAAAGAAAGCTATTGGTGGCCTGGCATGAAAAGGGCAGTAGCTAGCTATGTGGGGAAATGTTTGACGTGCTTGAAGGTGAAGACCGAGCATCAGAAACCGTCTGGAATGTTGCAACAAATGGAGATCCCAGTATGGAAGTGGGGAATGATCACAATGAATTTCGTCACCAAACTTCCAAGAACGGTAAAGGGACACGACGCCATATGGGTGATTGTGGACCGACTAACGAAGTCCGCTCACTTCTTGCCGATCAGCGACAAGTATACACTAGAAAGATCGGCCCAGCTTTATGTCAATGAAATCATGTCGAGACATGGTGTACCAATATCCATTGTCTCGGATAGAGATGCTAGGTTTACTTTGAGGTTTTGGTCAAGTTTTCAGCAAGAAATAGGAACGCGGTTGAACTTGAGTACCGCATATCATCCTCAAACTGATGGCCAGAGTGAGAGGACGATACAAACACTGGAAGACATGTTGAGAGCTTGCGTGATTGACTTCGGAGGTAGTTGGGACAACCACCTCCCATTGGTGGAATTTGCTTATAACAATAGTTACCATTCGAGCATCAAGGCGGCACCATTCGAAGCATTATATGGTCGTAAGTGTAGAACTCCAATTTGTTGGGCAGACATAGAAGAAAGGCAACTAGCTGGACCCGAGTTGGTCCAACAGATATCTGATAAAATCGTACAGATCAAGGAAAGGTTAAAGGTTGTGCAAGATAGGCAAAAGAGTTATGCTGATAGAAGACGTCGACCTTTGGAATTCCAAGTAGGTGATAAGGTTTTGTTGAAGATATCGCCATGGAAGGGGGTCGTGAGATTTGGGAAGAAGGGTAAGCTAAGTCCAAGGTATATCGGACCATTTGAGATAACTGCAAGAGTAGGAGCAGTTGCTTATCGGTTGAAACTACCAGAGGGATTAAGTGGTATTCACAACACCTTTCATGTGTCAAACTTGAGAAAATGTTTAGTTGACAAATCGACTGTTGTGGATTTAGACGACATCGAGGTTAACGACAAACTCGCCTATGTGGAAGAACCAATTGGTATATTGGATAAGAAGACGAAAAGACTAAGAAACAAAAGTATACCATTGGTGCTAGTTAAGTGGAAATTCCATAAAGGCACAGAAATGACGTGGGAGCGAGAAGAAGAAATGAGATCTAAGTATCCCCAGTTGTTTTAGTAAGTGCTAATTCCGAGGACGGAATTTCATGAAGGAGGGGAGAGTTGTAAAACCCAAAAATTTGTGGAATAAATAATTTATCTTTATTAGTATTTTATTTTAAGAGTATATATATATATATATATATATATATTAAATAAAAATAGAAGGTTGAAATAGGTTTAAAAGTCGGACCAAAAATGAAGGAAGAAGTCAAGACATGGGTGAAAGTTGTCAATTCGCGAAAGTTAAGGGACTGGGTCGTGTGTAAGCAGGTCCAAACCAGAAGGACCTATTTTGTAAATAGGCAACAGACCTGCAACAGGGTGGCCTGCTTTCAACGATCGAGAGAGGCAGAAGAGGAACAGGCGGTGCCTGGTTCAAAAGAGGAAACTGTAACCTGCATGGTTGCAGGCTGTGGAAGAGAGCAGTTCCCGGCCCAAAACTCGGGATTCTGCCGATTTGGTCAACTAATAGGCCAAATTGTGTGAGCATAAATTGAGGGCACCAGGTTGGGGTCGTTATTCTTTTGAGAGAAGAAGGGAATCGTTAAGCTTGAAAGAGAGAAGCCGGAGTTCATACCAGCAAGAAACCCCCTGCTTCCCGTCGTTTAGAGGTAAATACTCGACCAAATTTATGATTTAAACAATGTTTAGCCGTGACTTTGGCCCTGTATAGAACCCTAGAAGGCTCACGTCCAAACTTTGTGTTTTGGGATTCGATTTCAAGGATTAGATTTCATTTGTTAAACACGCTGTATCGCATTCTACTTAGAAGCCACCTTAGAGAATGTTACACAGAAGCTCTGCACGAGAGCTCTGTATCAAATGCGTTAGACAGAAGCTCTGCGTGAGAGCTTTGTGTCATGTTAGCCAGAAGCTCTGCATGAGAGCTTCGTATCAAGTTATGTTATAGTGAAACTCTGCGTGAGAGCTCTGTATCAAGTTATGTTAGATAGAAACTCTGGAGGAGGGACCACAGAGGGGCTCTTGCCCTTGGTATGGTATTATTATTCTAAGTATGGTTCAAACAGAAGCTCTGTAAGAGAGACGACAGAGGGGCTCTGGTCCTTGGTACCGAATTATTTCCCAAGGCTCAACCACAGAGGCTCTGGTAAATACCACAGAGGCTCTGGTCGTGAGACCAGAAGCTCTGGAAGAAAGAGACCACAGAAGCTCTGGTTGATACCACGGAGGCTCCGATCGACACCACAGAGGCTCTAGTCAACCACAGAGGCTCTGGCCCTCTCCAAGACTTAGCACAGAGGCAGCCTTAGAGTTTCATCCTTAGCTCTGATGGCTTGATAAGACTTTTAAATAACAAGCGAATAGTTGACCAATGATAACCCTAGTCGACATAGTTGACCGTAAGTTAACTTTTATAGTCCTTGTAGAAATTTATGTACTATTCGCTATTATAAATTGTAGGTTACCAGTCAGCGCCGTTAAGTAAGCAATCGACGTTATCAGGTGAGTCTTCATGAGACTTACAATGGGATGCATACTTATATATAAACTTATTTTCAAGCACTATACGATTTATATGATGATGGTACAAATACATGATGTTTTAAGTTTACATACATGATATGTTTTACATGTATGACGTTTTATGATCAGTTGCATGCTATGTGTTTAATCAGTTTTCGAAAACTCTAGCATGATTTTCCATACCAAAGTCTGATGATTTAAGGGTGGGCATTTGACCAGTAAGTCACGGCTAGTATAAAACACTACCTGGACAAGTGGATGATAAGTTAAGATTTTGATACCCAGGGCGTGTTGGTGACTAATAAGTCACGACCAGTATGAAACACTACCCGGACAAATGGGTAATCAATCGAGAATGAAGTATCAACCCAGGGTGTGTTTGTGACTAAATGACCCATTCCAGACAGATAATTTATGAGATCTCATTTCTTTCAGTGTTGCATGTTTTTAGAAATTGCATGCTACGTGGTACAAAGTTTACAAGTTGAAATGTATGACGTACAATGATTTTATACACGAAAACCATGAACTCACTGAGCTTTATAAGCTGACTATAGTATGCATCTCAGGCCCAGGTAGTTCGAGGGCGGATAAAGGCAAGGGACATGCTTAGAGAGTTGCTCATTATCATCTCATGTTAGTCTTTTGTCTAAGATGCGCTGTAATGATCTTTTGTAACTTAACCCCAAGAGAAGGTGGGTTAGAACTTAAGTTAGATTTTGATGATTCAAAGACTTCCGCTGTAATAGTTTAAATGGTTTTAAATTAGCCATTACTTTGGTGTATTTATGAAGGAAATGTTTCAGATTACGTAACATCTCTCTTGATGAAATTCATGGTGTTATAGAAACCCTCTCATCGATCAAAGCATTATCCGGTAAGGACCCTTCACCGATCATGTGTTGTCCGGTAACACCCTCATCGATCAAAGCATTGTCCGAAAAGGACTCTTTATCGATCAAAGCATTGTCCGGATAGGACTTTTCACCGGTCAAAGTGTTGTCTGGATAGGACCAAGTGTTATCCGATGAGACCTCTCACTAATAAAGTATTGTTGGGATTAAACCTCATCACTCATAATATGGTTATAGATGAAATGACAATGTAACCGCGATAGATGAAATGACAGTGTAACCGCGATAGATGAAATGACGCTTTAACCGTGGCAGGGTAACCAAGATGTTAAAATTCATGTTTAAACGGTCTTGGTGTTTGCAGTAGGTTATGTTTGTAAGAGGGAAATTCATTTACTAGACCTTTCGGTCTAATCCTCAGTTGTTGTAATTATTTGTTTTGCAGGTCATCCAACAACTCATGATAAAGGCAAAGAGAAGATGTAGAAGAATTTTGGAAGAAAGTTTTATTGTGACAAAAAAATTTGAACTCATACTGTTGATTTGTCATATATAAATATACATGGAATGTTTGTAAATTTGGTTACATTACTTAAGTGGAAGTATGAGGTTTTGTTGTTAGCACTGTTTAGTACATGATGGGTCGTTTCAGAGATGGGTTATCGTATCAGTGTGGTGCGAGGAATGGGTTTATTGCATCTACTTGGTGCGAGGAGTTGTGTTTATCGCATTAGTGTGGTACGACAATTGAGGTTTATCACATTTGTTTGATTGATAAAGTTGGTTTATCGCCTGTGCCGGATGCGAAAAAATGTTTTTATCGCATCTATTGGATGCGACAAAATGTGTTATTGTATCTGTTTTACGCGATGATGGATTATCTCATCCTCATGTTGTGATGAGATGATGTTGTCTCATCTATATGATGCGACAAAAATGAGGTTTGATGCAATGTTATTTATATGTTAATTTTCAAAGATTGACTTTTCAAAATTGTTTTAGTGATTTTTCACCCTGTAATAGTTATTATGGGATTGCTCACTACATCTTTTGTTCTAACCCTCTTTGGTTTTCAAAAATGTGCATTACATGTCGGGCACATCCGGAAGGTAAAGGGAAGAGAAAGATGTAAATTGCAGGGTTATATATTTACATCTGTATTTATGATGAACGTGGATTTTGTTGAAGTTGAATTTATACATGAACTTGTGAAGTTGTATTATTCAAGTCATGTACTTTGTAAGAAAACGTTTGTAGCTATTTTTGTATGTAGCAATGTATATAATTGGAACTAGTGTGTAATATTTGTATTTCCATATTATATGGAATATGTGTGCTTTATCCAAATATAGGATGGGGTGTTACATACATACATACATACATACATACATACATACATACATACAGACATACATACATACATACATACATACATACATACATACATACATACATACATACATACAGAGAGAGAACAAATCAAATACAAATTATGGAAATGTTACAAAACATATAAACCAATTAATTAAGATATTTATAAAAATTATTATTGTTCATTTATTATTATTAAATATTTATAGAAGATGATAAAAATTCATTATTTATAATCAATGTTTGATATTAAGAAACAATTTATATACACTAAGGGGTCGTTTACCAAACGATTACTCGAGTAAGTGAACACCAAGTTATTTTACCTTACTGGATGAATATGGTAAGGATCAAGAATCTTACCCGGTAAGAGCGAGACAAAGACCAAGAGTCTTACCCGGTAAGTGAAGTGGACGACTCTTACCACGGTAAGCGCTTACCGGGTAAATTGTCGCATACGATACTGTTTTTGTGGACTAAAATCTTATCCGGTAAGTAAATGATAGTGTTAAATTTATCGGTAAGTGTTTACGGGGTAAGTGCTTGGTAAACGGCCCCTAAATATTTATTAGACTAGATGGACGGTGGTAGAATTTTATGATTTTTTTTTATTGTTAAGGAATGAATAAGTTTTTAATGCTTGTTTTTATTTGAATTGTGGTGTACGTAAAGAGAGAGAGAAATTTGTAAAGTTTTACAGATGGCTATTTTTAGAAGACGTGTAAATATAGTTGTCAAAGCTGGATAATATGTTTGAACCACGTATAAATCATTGAATGCTAATTCAAAGCATCGTCAGATATCTTGGTTTCCCAAGAACTTGATGTTAAATACGACTTCAATGCTGATTTTTATGTATACTTTCTTTTTAAATTTTTAACTAATAAAAAATAATCTTCGACAATTATATTTATTCCAAATTATTTTATATATGGCTTAATTTTAGAAAATATAACAAAAAGTATATATGGTTCCGAGTTGAAATTAGTTAGTAGTCTAAATTGTTTTATGTAGAGATTGATCTTATTAATTCCCTGCATAAAAACATGTTTGGCAAAATGAATAATTAAGTTACAAATATTATCACATGATTTTTCAAAATAAAAATACATAAAAAGTATTAATTGTTGAATATGATTAATTTTATTTTAGATAAATATAAGTTTCCATAAAAACAAGACAAAAGTCCGAAAAAAAAATGAATCAGCGAGAAAACTATTAAAATTAAAATAGTAGGAAAAAAATATCAAGATATATTAATAACTTAGTGGTAAGGAAGTGTTTATGTATGCTTGATCTTGTAGAGTTCAAGTCTTGTAGTTGTTATTTTGAAACTTTTTATTAGTAATAATACCATTGGGTCTAAATTGATGCTTTGATGTCGTGGACCCTTTGGAGCGGCCCTGCAACTCACATTCAAGGAGAGGCGTGTAAACATTATTTCACCTTCGGGTAGTGGTAGTGGTAGTGGTAGTGGTAGTGGAAGCAAATACTCGATTACTTCTCTATAGATTCACTCTTTCTATTTTCTACCTTGAGCACTTCATGTAGGTGGCCTAGGCCTAGCCAACACAACCAGGACTTGCATGATACATTAGCGTCTCTAAGGTTAGCTAAAAAGCATGTTTAAATACAAAATAACTGTTGGATCATACTAATACACTAAAATACTACATAAAATTTGATAGCCAATCGATGACTCGTTCGATTTTTTACGACCATACAAAACCATAAAAATATATTTGAAAAATGTAAAAATAATAAAACTATTTGTGTACTATTTTTTAAATATGTATATATAATCTAAAAACATTTCAACATAACAATTGTAAATGCGTACATAATTTTAAAACATTCCAACGCAACATTTCTAAATATATAAAAAAATTCAACACAACAATTGCAACACCTTACATAATTTAAAAGCATTCCAACATGACAATTGCAAATGCGTACATAATTTAAAAGCATTCCAACATGACAATTGCAAATGCGTACATAATTTANAAAGCATTCCAACATGACAATTGCAAATGCGTACATAATTTAAAAGCATTCCAACATGACAATTGCAAATGCGTACATAATTTAAAAGCATTCCATAAGAATAGATGCAGAAATGAAGAAAATGAAGAACCAAAACACTCAAAAATAATTATTAGCGATGTCATATCAGAATAAGTCAATAAATTGTTTTTATAAGCAATCCCAAACAACTTCATACTTTCGTTGAATTTAAGCCATTTCACCCGTGTTTTTAACTTTTTCTAAGAGTAATTTACGTTTTTCTTCCGCTATTTTCGTACTTGTACTTTTCAAATTATAATTTTTATTTTTATTAAAACATTAAGTGTTTTGAATATTTATGTTAAATAAATAAATCATCTAATTTTTAAAAATTAGTTGTATAAATATGTTTTTAACCTTAAAAACTACTTGTAACAAGCTAAGAAAATTTTAAAGTCAAAAAAATCTAAATCAATTTTAGTGTCTTTAGTTACGTAAGATTTTAGAAATGTAAAATTGATTTAAGTTTTTTTTACTTTAAAACCTTCTAAGCCAGATTTCAAATAGCTTTTTTGAGTTAAAAATTAAATTATATAAGTAATCAATTTTTAAAAGTTCAATAACTTACTTTTTAAATCAAAAAGTTTAAAGACTTGATTATTTTAAAAAAATTAATTTTTATATTAAAAAAAATAATTTACAAACTTAATCATTTAAAATAAAAATGTTGGCTAGGTTTTCTTTTAACATTTACACTGGTTCTCTCAAATAGTCTGTTAAGTTTACATATATAACAATAGAGTTTCCTTGAGGTTTAGATCCTACTCTTCCACCTATTTATTGCTTCATGCAAAAACATTTGTTTGTCTTTTTTGACATTAATACAGCTACTTAGACAACTCAATAAATTGGAGTCAAATAGCCTAAGCTTGATTCTTTTATATATATACATATACATATACATACAGAAAGATAGGGAGAACGGGGGAGATCGTGGGCGGAGAGAGACGGTAAAAGAAGACGAGGGTCGAAGCTATGGAGGTAGAAGCCATGGAGATAACAAACGAGAAGGTGGAAGAAACGTTCGAGGAGTCGGACTATAAAGGAATCAAAGCTATGCCGTATGTCATAGGTAAGACTTGAATGTTAGGTTCGTTTACCAACATAAACGGGGTAATTAAGAGTTTCGGTTATCAAAATGACATTTTAAAGTTGTTGGTGAACAACCATCATCTATGACCGGTAATTAAGCATCTCTTACCTGGTAGGTAAGATGATTAGGTAAGAGTTATCATCTTTACCGAGTAAGATTCTTGGTCGTCAAAATGACATAGTAAGATGGTTAGTAAACACTATCATTATTGAATGGTAAGCATCTATTACCCGGTCAATGTTGATTGGGTAAGAGACACTAACTTCACTTATCGAGTAAGATTCTGACCAGCAAAATGACATAATAAGATTGTTGGTAAAGGTCGTCATCTCTATAACTATACAAGTGTCTCTTACCCAGTAAAGAGGGTAACAAGTGTATACTTACTCGCTTATAGACAATAATATGTGTTCAGTTAACAACCATATTGATTCTTTAAATCTTTAAGAAAAATGATTTTACTACTAACCATTGTTGTAGGAAACGAGACATTTGAGAAACTAGGAACGATTGGGACATCGGCAAATCTATTAGTGTATCTTACAACAGTATTCAACATGAAGTCCCTGGCAGCAGTGAACCTCATCAACGTCTTCAATGGTACCTGCAATTTCGGAACTCTTTTCGGAGCTTTTCTCTCGGACACATATTTCGGACGCTACAATGTTATAGGATTCGCCTCCATTTCTTCTTTGGTGGTAGAGTACATGCTAATCCCTCTCTTAGTATCATTTTCAACTAAATGTCCTACTTATCTTTCAATAATTCATTAAATGCTAACAAAAAATATTGTAGCATGAGATCCTGTTAAATTACTTTTTAAAACAAAAAAAAATACATAAATTCTTACATTTCTCATCTTAACTATTATTATCACATGATCGTTTATTAGGGGGCGTTTTATTTATAATCTATCTAATTCTAACAAATTATACAAACCATAATCAATGCTTATATTAAAAAACAATAGAGATATTTATGAACAATTATTATGATTCATTAATTATGATTGAGATATATATACGAAAAATGATAATGTTCATTTGTTATGATCATGACTTTAGATTAGAAAACAGAATGGAATCAAATATTATTAAACTAGATGGACGGCTAAGACTGGTTTGTAGGGTATGTTAGAATTGAATAGTGTGTAAATGAAACGGCTTTTATATACAAGGGTTAAATCAAATAAGAACCATAAAAACGTTGAGAACCATAAAAATTGATCTCAACCTAGATTTATATCCGATGGTTATGATTTATTCATGCGGTTTTGCCAAAAAGACAATTGTAAATTCCAACTCATGAAATAAAACACAATTTTCATCTATGTACTATTTCAACTCATGAAATCCAACATAATGTTCATATATATGTTATTTCATCACATGCAAATCAAACGATATTCATTAAATATATAATATATGTTATTTCACCACATGAAATCAAACAATATCCATCTATATATAACATATGTTGTTTTACCACATGAAATCAAACAATTTTCATCTATAATGTATTTCTGAAATCAAACACAATTTTCATCTATAATCTATTCATGAAATCAAACACAATTTCATCTATAATATTATTTCACATCATAGAATCAAACACAACTCTTATCTACATGTTGTTTTACTCTACGAAATCAAACACAATTTTGAGAAAAAAAAAACCCCAAATCTGTTTACAAATGTTTAACCTCCTAATTTAGGCTCGCCATCTCAAATTCTGTTTCTTCCTCCCTGTATTCTTCAACAAATGTGTCTGTCCTCTCAAAAACCACTCATTCACAAACTCCATCGATTAGGATCCACTCCTCTGAAACCCTGAAATTGATTCAATTCGAAATTCAAATCCAAAACCAAATTAATCAACAGTACTTGAAACACAACCAAAACATATATTAGAAGAAATTAAAGGTCTACGCTTACTACGAATGCTTACATAAGTGTTCAACTGACAAACAAAATGGGAGAAAAGTATTTGAAGTGATAGACGTTGGGAGAAATCGAGAGGTTCGACAACGATGAAGCTGTTATCGGCGATCCCCCACTGGATGAAACCGTCGAGAGATGGATCGTTGACCATCTTATAAGTTTCGAGAACGAAAGATTTGCGTGTTTCGAGGCAAAAGCGTAAGCATGTGAGGGATTTCATCAGCATTCATCGAGGCAGAAGGGTTTTCACTGCCAGAGAATGGGAGGGAGAGGGTGGGTTTCGCCGGAGGGGGGGGGTGAGGGTGGGGGTTTGCTGCCGGAGAAAGAAGAAATGGGAGGGGTCGTTCATTGCGTCCAGGGTTCCATCACGGTTCCATTTTTTGACGCTGCATGAGAGAGAAGAACCCGTGGTGAACTGGATGTGAAAGGTCCAAATACCCCCTTCAACTTGTCATATATTTGATAACTACTCGCGATGCAACCATAGATATTGATTTTAATATTTTATTTTATTTTTTATCTCATTAGATGTTATAATATGGTCTTATGTGATTTTAAAAAAATGAT
>NC_037531.1:5207018-5210250 GCF_001531365.2 Cynara cardunculus var. scolymus
TTTATATTTAAAATTAGATGTTTATCATGTATTTGATTGTGTTTATCAGTTAGTTATTCGAATTCAGATATGGAATGAAATCGGATAGGGATAAAATCTGGTTTAAGAGTTTTAAGAGTTTTTAAGAGTTTTAAGAGTTTTAGCCAAATGTTTTATAATATAGTATAGATATATAATATGTATATATATATATTCATTTTCTATGAGTATTTTTTCAGACAAAGACAAGAAGGTGACAGAGAATACAGAGAATAAATTGATGCTATCTGCCATCAATGCACAACACAGTTGTCTACAGCCTCAACAGTTTAATCCCATCATGGATCCACAGTTTTTAAAACATTTTAATCCTTCAAAAGTTAAACAATGGAATCCCAGTTCCTCTATACTACATTATAAAACTTTTGACAAAAACTCTTAAAAATAATATTTTATGCATGAAATACCGTATATTGATGCATATTATTTAAAATTCAATATTACAAATAAATTGTGCATAAGTACAATTTATTAAAGCTTTATTTTTTTAATTCGTGTAACTAACTGTAGATAAATATAATCAAATAAAAGATAAACATCTCATTTTAAATATTAAAAACTAAAATATAATTAAGATAATCATTAAATTTTAACAGAATACTTAATTATTATCCTTATAAAAATTATATTATTAAACAAAAATAAATTACTTTATTATTAAATCTAAATTAAATTCTAATAAAAATTGAATTAAAAAAATTACACAGAAAATAAGAAATTTTAAATAGTTAATTTAATATTAATATCGATACATTTTTTTTCTAATTTATATTTCGTTCAAAATAAAAGTATTATCGTTTTCTAAAACTACGTAAAACCGTATTATATCGATAGAGAAAATGAATAAAATGAAACATCAAAATCGAGATATATCTCGCTGCATTGCGCGAGTACCCTTCTAACATATTATAAAACATTTGACAAAAACTATTAAAAATCATTGTTAATACATAAAGTACTGTTTATTGATACATATTACTTAAAATTCAAGATCACAAACAAATTGTGCGTCGTAGTTACAACTTATTAAAGTTTAATTTTTGAATTTGTGTAACTAACTATAGATAAACATAATCAAATACGGGATAAACATCTCATTTTAAATAAAAAAATCTAAAATATAATTAGGATAATCATTATTTATAACAAAATACTTAATTACTATCTTTATAAAAAATATATTATTAACCAATAAAATAAATTAAATTATAAATAAAATATTGAATTAAGGAAATTATACAAAAAACCAGAACTTTAAATAGTAAATTTGATACTAATATTGATATTTTTTTCCCGAAACTTTTATGATATATTTAAATTTATATTTTATTCAAAAATAAAAACATTATCGTTTTCTCAAAACCATTAAAAACCGTACTATATCAACATGGATAAATAATAAAACAAAACATTAAAATTGAGATATATCTCGCTATATTCTGCGAGTACTCTTCTAATATATATATATATATATATATATATATATATATATATAGGGGCCTAATCAAATGAGAACTGATTAGTTTGTGGTAACTGTGAGGTCTAATCACAACCACAAATCAACGGATAAATTAGGAAATTAATAATTATGGTAATTTGAGTTAAAATTATAATTAGAGGGTATATTAGGTATTTTTTTAAAACTCCTCTCTCCTCTCTCTTCTCTCATCTCTCCTCTCTCTTCTCTCATCTCTCATCTCTCCGACCTCTAATCTCCGGCTTCCAGTGAAATCGGTATCACAGTATATCACAATGGGTATCACATTGTGTATTACAATTGGTATCACATTGTGTATCTTTATTTTTAAGGTTTGAGTTGGTATCATAATTGGTATCACAGTATATCACAATAGGTATCACAGTATATCACAATGGATATCAAATTGTGTATTACAATGGTTATCACATTGTGTATCTTTGTTTTTAAGGTTTGAGTTGGTATCATAGTTGGTATCACAATATATCACAATGGGTATTACATTATGTATCTTTGTGATTACTTGATACCTGCCGGATTAATGTTCACCGGAGGTCGGAGAGATGAGAGAGGAGAGAAGAGTTTTTTTTTAAATACCTAAAATGCTCTCTAATTATAATTTTAACTCAAACTACCATAATTACTAATTTCCTAATTTATCCGTTGATTTGTGGTTGAGATTGGATCTCACAGTTACCACAAACTAATTAGTTCTCATTTGAATGGGCCCCTATATGTATATATATATATATATATATATATATATAGCATTTGACAAAAACTTTTAAAACAACTTTTTATGCATAAAGTACTGTTTTTATTGATGCATACTACTTAAAATTCAAGATTACAAGTAGAAAGTGCATGAGTACATCTTATTGAAGTTTTATGTGTGAACTCGTATAACTAACTGCAGATAAACATAATCAAATACATGATAAACATCATTTTAAATATAAAAAATCTAAAATATAATAAGTTAATCATTGAGTTCTAACAGAATACTTAATTATTATCTTAAAAATTATTTTATTAACTAAAAAAATTAGTTCCTTATTAAACTTCAGTTAAATTATAATAAAAAAATTATAATTTAACATCAGCATTCATCATGATTGGATCGGTTCAGTTCCATCCATTAGATATTTTTATTGGATATCCATCGAATATCCAATGGATGGTCCAATGAGATTCGATCCATCCAATATGTTAATTCAATCCAATTCTTCAACAATCATATAAATAATTAAACACTTTTAGTATGTATAAAAACCAACACAATGGAAATTAAAAATTCAAAACCTCACACAAAACAAATTAAATTAAAGCAATTTGAAAACAAATTAATTGGATGATAGTTGGATAACTTAATGGTCATCAGATGATTAATCATATGGGTAATTGGATATTGGTCGATTCAGTAATTTGACTCGATTTTGGTCATTTCTAGATTGCTATTCGAGAACTGACCGATCCAAATTAGATATTGAAGTTTTCAATCCGATCTGATCCAATTATATTTGAAAATCCAAATTATGATCGATCAGTTCTAATTAGATCGGTCGGTTTCAATTAAATCGGTTGATTTTTTACATATATATATATATATATATATATACATATATATTATAAAATTATAAAAAAACTCAAATATAACTTATTAATTTTTTCTTTTCTATATTAACTTTCACTTTTCTATATTTATTTAAACATGTT
>NC_037531.1:5210411-5234905 GCF_001531365.2 Cynara cardunculus var. scolymus
TACATTTTTGTTCATTTTTTACTTGTATGTTTTATAGACCTATGAAAGAAAATAAAAATAATTAAAAAAAATAAAAATAATAACTAAAATTAACAAAAATTGAATGTATACAAGAACCTAGTTTCTTGTTTACGCACCTAAGTTTTAATAATAACTTGAGACTAGATAAGAACCTATGTTCTACAGTAGAGGTTCTTATAAAAACCCTAATAGAAATCTCAATAAGAGCCTCCATTATGGATGCTTTAAGGTAGCGTTTGGTTCATAAAATGTTTTTGGAAGGAAGGTAATTTGTTAAGAGAATTTGACTTTGAAGTAATTTGAATGAAATGTTGTCAGCTTTGACCACCTGTTTGGTTGGTAGACAATGGAATGGAACATGTTAAGGAATTGAAATCTGTCTGCTTGGTTCATAGAATGTAACTTTGAAATTGGAATGAAATATTGATAAATGACCAAAATGTTCTTTTTAAATTTTTTAATTTTTTTAAAATTAAAAATACTTTAATAAAATAATTATTTAACATGTGAAACAATATAAAATACACAATCCAAATATAACCATAAGCCAAACGACGTTAATAAATCAACGATGGTCGGCGGTGGTGGTCCGCAATGGTTCAGATGGCAGTGGTTCAGATCGATGGTGGTCTGCGGTGGTTTAGATGGAGGTGGTCAGCGGGTGGTTCAGATCCACATTACCTTTGGTGGTTCAAATCGATGGTTGTCCAACATTGGTGGTCGGTGGTGTCTGGCGGTGATTTAGATCGGTGGTGTCTGGCGGTGATTCAAATCGGTGGTAGTCGCGCGGTAGTCGACAGTGATTCAGATCGTCGGTGCCAAGAATCCATACATCCCTTATCAGTGTATGGACCTCCAAGTTTTTGGAATGCTCCAAATTCTACTTGAGCATCCAAATATGGTGCTTCAGGTGGCGATTGTTGGATGTGGTTCAAATAGGCAGTGGTTTCGATCGGGGGTGGTTCAGATGGGCGATGGATCAGATTGGTGGTTATTTAGATCAGTGATGGTTAACGGTGGTTCAGATTGGCGGTGGCGGACAATGATTCAGATCGGTAGTAGTTGGCGGTGGTTTAGATAGGTAGTAGTTCGTGGTGGTTCAGATCGATGGGGATGATCGACAGTGGTTCCGATCGGTGGTGGTCAATGGTGGTTCAGATGACGATGATTGGCGATGATTCAGATCGATGGTGGATCAGATTGGCTGTGATTCAGATTGTGGTGGTCGACAGTGGTTGGCGGTGGTTCAATTAGGTGGTAGTCAGCGGTGGTGTTCGACGGTGGTTCAGATGGCAGTGATCGGCGGTGGCCGGCAGTGGTTCAGGTGGCGGTGCTCCAGATGGCGGCGGTCTCCGGTGATTCAAATCGACGGTGGTCGACGATGGTTATATTGGGTTTTATAAGATTAGAGTATATTGGGTTAAAGACATATTTGATATCATAAAAATAGAGAATTCCATTCCAGCAAAATACCATATAGTTATTAAGGAATTCAACATTCTAATTTTATCAGATTTCTTTAGAATCTGCTAACCAAACGCACTCGTAATCAAGAAAGAAAAAATAATAATAAGAAGCAGTGTAAATAAATATAAGTGAATTGATTGTCATTTATTAGTTCGTAAAAAATATGGGATAATTTTTATTAAAATTACAATATAAGGAAGTTGGATTATTTCCTTTTTGGTACAAGTGTAATAATATTTATTTAATCAATGTGATAAAGTTTCAATTTTTCATAACATTTTTCAAAAAAAAATTATGAACAGTAATGTTAAATAATAAGCAAATTACTCATAAAGAAAAGGATATTCAGATATATCAATTGCGAGAATGAATTATATTAAATAACAATTAAACATAATTTTGATGTATTTAGGGAGTGTTTGAGATTGTTTATAAAAATAATTTATTGACTTATTCCGGTGTGAAACCGGTAATAAATAGTTTTGAGTGTTCGGATAAACAACTTATACCGGTGTCAAACCGGTAATAAGAAGTTTTTGAAAAAAGTTGAACCATTTTAACTTATAATAAGTTGATAAACAATCTCAAACACCCCTTTAACTTAAAAAATTGAGGGTTAAGTAAAAACATTTTGCCACTTAACCGGATGTCTTTTTGTAAAGATCTATTTTGTTGATTGCAGGGGATGCTTATGTTGACACTAACAGCAGCAATCAGAAAGCTTCACCCTTCTCATTGTCTATCCACCCCTTGCATGGACCCCACACCACCCCAACTAGCCTTTCTGTATACAGCTTTTGGTCTCTTGGTCATCGGAGCCAGTGGCATCCGCCCATGCAATTTGGCTTTCGGTGCTGACCAATTCAACCCGAATACTGAATCCGGCCAAGCCGGAATAGCCAGCTTCTTCAATTGGTACTACTTCACCTTAACCTTTGCTATGATGGTCTCGTTGACTCTCATCGTCTACGTGCAATCGAACGTCAACTGGGCTATCGGTTTAGCCATCCCCACTCTCCTCATGTTTTTTTCGTGTGCCTTTTTCTTTCTGGGTACCAAGATCTACGTCAAAGTGATGCCCGAAGGCAGCCCGTTAACCAGTATTCTCCAGGTTCTCGTGGCTACCATCAGGAAAAGGAAACTCACGTTACCTAAGGATCCTGAACGAACCCTCTTCAATCATACTTCCTCGAAATCTATCAACTCTAAGCTTCCTTACAGTGAACAACTCAGGTATGCTATAGAAAAAATGACCCTTTCAAGACTTTATTTTAACAGAATACAATAAACTGGCATTAAGACCCCAAATATATCTAAATGTCTTAATATACTGTTTTTATAAGACTTACGTTTATATGACTGAACAATTGTACACCCTTTGTAAAGGTGTTACAAGAAGATGTTATGACGTATTTTGCAATCCTAACAAGTTTAAAGAGATTTATCAAATAAAGTATTCAATTAGTTTTTTATATGATGTTTTTTAGAAGTGTCCTATAAAAACATCTTCAATCATATCTTCTACATTTAAATTAATGTAAGAGAGTTATTTGCTTAGAAATTAGTGTAGGAAGTAGGGGTGCTCATGGGTTGGGTTGATCGGGTTGAAGATATTTGAACAACCCAACCTAATGCTTGAGGTTTGAAAATTTTTAATCTAATCCAAACCAAAGTGCAACCTAACCCAACCCCAATCGTACGGGTTGGTCGGGTTAATACTTTGGTATATTAAAATATTCTTCTAACCTTGAATATGTTATTTCTCTACTCATAATTTCTTTTTCGTCATCAACCATTTGATACAACTTATCCATACTTCTTATGTATATCACATTCAGTTAATTTTCTCAATTTACATATATATGTTCATAGTTACTGAACATATATACAAATGAGTTATATCACTACCTCAAAATGTCACTTAGGCAACAAATGAAAAATGTTGCCTAAGAGGAGTTTATATGTTGCGTAAGGTTTAGGCAACAATCCCATGTTGCCTAAGCAATGTTGCCTTCTCAATGTTGCATAAGAACCAAGGCAACATATGTAAACAGAATATGTTGCCTAAGCGAGATTCTTAGGCAACACACAAAAGGTTATGTTGCCTAAGTAAAAAACATATGTTGCGTCCAGTATCATCTTAAACAACATACTCTATCTTCATATGTTGCCTTAGATATCAACTTAGACAACATACTCTATCTGAATATGTTGCCTAAGATATCAACTTAGACAACATACTCTATTTAGATATGTTGCCTTTGAACTGTAATTAACATAATATAATATTTATTTTAGGCAACATTTATATTGTTTAATTGTTGCCTAAGATTTTTGTGTACCATGATGCAATATTTTTTTTTTTGCACACTTTCTACAAATGAATCTCAAACAAGCAAACAAACAACCAAATGTTTTATACAAACAACTTTTATAACCAAACAAAATTAATAAGTTCAATAATTGAAAGATAATTTTTTCCTAAATAAGTTTAAAAGTAGGCAACAAGTTCAATAACACAAAATTAAAAATTTAACCTAAAGCGTGAGAGGTCGGGGTTGTTGTGTTAGAGTTTGAATCACTAGCATCCAGCATAATCATCAACGATTGTATCATCCAATACGTTCCACACAAAAGGTTACGTTGCCTAAGTAAATGTGATGGATTTATCGTACAATGTCGGTTGTCTATCTTAAAACTTATGTCAATCTTAAAATCTTCAACTATCGGGAGTTATTATGTTTTTAAGCTTAGGCAACATAGAAACAATAGTATATGTTGCCTTAGTAAATTATGATGAATCTTTTGTACAATGCAAGTTGTCACCTTGGAAGTATCAATTTGTTTACCCTAAGCAACATAGAAACAAGAATATATGTTGCCTAAGTATATTGGGTTGAATTTATAATTCTTACCTTATGCAACATATAAATAGGAATATATGTTGCCTAAGTAAACTTTGTTGGATTTATGTTTTTTTACCTTATACAACATAGTATAAGTATGTTGACTAAGTAAATTTTGACGAATTTCAAAAAAAATATGAGTGTCCAACATTGAACTAAGGCAACGTAGGCTAATATGTTGCCTAGGATACAAGCAGGCAACATTGAATTATATATATGTTGCGTAAGGTCACACTTAGGCAACATAGAACCATATGTTGCATTAGAGGAAACTTAGGCAACATATAATAGCCTTTGTTGTCTTAGTGTATCTTAAGCAACATAGGCAATTTACATTTGTTGTCTAAGACAACATTTGGTGTAGTGTATAGAGATGTGAATAAATTGAAAATATGTGTATATAAAAAACGTACGTGATAGTGTCATTGTCTAATATATATATATATATATATATATATATATTAATAAAAATTCAACAATCATATTAAATCCAAGAAATAAAAAGATATCGGGTTCATCGGATTGGATTGAGTTCAAATAATAGTAACATAATATCAACGCAATACATACTGTTTGAAAATTGTACAACTCGATTAGACATCGGGTTGTTTCGGGTTAAATTATTTCGTATTGTATTAGGTTGATCAGGTTGGCGGGTTTGTGAGCATCCCTGATAGGAAGTGTTTATTTTAAGATTGTTACTTTAATTTTGCCCCCTACTTTTAATAGTTGTATATTAATTTAATAATATTTTTTTTACTTTTAAAAACTATTAATAGCTTTTCTAATTATTAAGGAGCCGTTTACCAAACATTTATCTGGGTAAACAATTATCAAGTAACATTATCTCACTGGATGAATATGGTAAGGGCCAAGATTTTTACCCGGTAAGAACATGACAATGATCAAGAGTCTTATCCGGTAAGTGAGGGCGACGACTCTAACCAAGGTAAGCGCTTACCGGGTAAATTTTGCATACGATATCGTTTTGGTAGACTAAAATCTTACCCGGTAAATAAATAATAATGTTACATTTTATCAGTAAGTACTTATTGAGTAAGTGTTAGGTAAACGGCCCAAAAATAAACAAATAATAAAAAAAAACTCACGTAGAAAGTAAGAGAATGTAAACTAGGATGCATAGTGAATTCTGGAGAGGAATTGGGGGTAATGGTGTTTTGTAGGTAAAGAGTGGGTTGGAGATGTTCTTAAACATATCTTTTCATAACATATTTGTTTTTATAAGACTTTTTTTCATTAATAATACTATATAGGAAAACTAATAAGACGATCTGTTCCAAAATTGTCCTAAAAAACTTGTTAGTACGCTAAAAACGTCTTCTCAACCTATTGTAACCTCTTTACATATGACATACATTAGGGTTGTTAACGAGTCAGCTTTTAACTAGCTAACCAAGCTCGAGCTTAAAACTTGTTGAACTCAAGTTGATCTTGAGCATAAACCAAAACCCGTTAACTTAACTAGTTTGAGCTCCATAACATCAATGTTCGACTCGGCTTGTTTGAAAGCTCTATTAAACTTTTTGAGTCTAGTCGATCCAGTCGAGCATGCACTTTTCGAGCCAAACACGTTCATATATCCATAAATTTTATAATCAACGTATATTAGTTTTTGAGGTCGATCCAATAAACGGGGTAGTTGATCTCGATTTCGAGTTTGTAAACGAGTATCAAGCTCGAGCTTGAACATTAGAAAAATATATTGTAAAAAAATTTATTCGAGCTCAAGACTGGCAATATTATATCGAGTCGAACTCGAATAACCTACAACTTGACTCAATTCGGCTCATTAACACCCTGCACATAATCGTTGTCGTCTATAAACTCAAGTCCTATAAAACACTTTATTAGAACATTTAGACTACTTATTTAACGTTCTATAAAGCCGATTTTATTACAGAGAGAGTATGCGACTATGTTCTCAAGATTGATTTACAACACTTTTTCCATATATAATGGGTTTTTTTTAATATCATGTAACAGGTTTCTAAACAAAGCAGCAATATTTTGCCCTGGGGACAACATTAACCCCGATGGATCATCAGGAAACAGATGGACGTTGTGCAGCATGCAACAAATAGAAGAAGTGAAATGTGTAATAAAAACGATTCCTATATTGATTGCAGCCACATTCTATGCTGTTTCACTTAACCAAACGCAAACCTTTACGGTCTATCAAGCCCTTCAATCTGACCGCCGATTCAGGTCTAACACGTTCAAGATTCCAGCCGCTTCTTACACTTCATTCCAAATGCTTACGCTCACTATATGGATTCCGATCTACGATAGAATTATGGTTCCATTCCTTCGAAAACTAACAAAGAAAAGAGACGGAATCACAATTCTCCAAAGAATGGGAACCGGACTCGGAATCAACATTCTAGCAATGCTCATGGCTGGAATCGTCGAAGCGAAAAGAAGAAATATGGCAAATTCTAAATCAGTAGTGGGATTCGAGCCAAGAAGAGGTAGTGTTTCTTCTATGTCGGCTAATTGGCTGGTACTTCAGTTGGTGTTTAGTGGACTTTCTGAAGGGTTCACGATTATTGGTGTCACTGAGTTTTTCTACAAGGAGTTTCCCGAAAACATGAGAAGTTTTGCGGGTTCGATAACGGCTTGTGGGATCGCAATGTCTTTATATTTGAGTAGTTTCTTGATATTGATGGTTCACAGATTAACTAGGGAAGATAACGGGAGAAATTGGTTGGCTGACGACTTGAATGAGGCGAAGTTAGATCATTACTATTACTTTTGTGCAGGTTTGGGGGCGATGAACTTTATCTACTTCCTAATGTGCGCAAAATGGTATAAATACAAAGGGACCGGGAATGAACCAGTTGAAATGCCATCGAGAGAGATGAAACCAGGGAAACATGATGTATGAAAACGAAATGACCAAGAAAAATAAACGAATGTAATATGAAACTTTAAACATCGATCGTCAAGATCATTTCCCTTGGTTAAAACCCATGTTTTGTGTTGGTCTTTGAGGCATTCTGTTAAATAGTTAGTGTCATGTTTGTATAAATTTCTTATATATTAAAGCGTAAAATGTTGCTATTTTCCCAGTTTTACAAGTAGCAAATCGGATTCAATGGGAAAAAGGGGAAACGCGAGCTAAATACTCAACCTCTAAATCTATCAGACAGTATACGATTGTTGAATCGTTCCTATACGGATACCCATTAATCTAACCGCCTATTCAACATGCCCCTTCAACGTGTGTAGTTCTCTCAACTGTAAACAAGAGCATTAGAGAACACAAAATCGAGCTTCATAAAGTCATGAGTCTTTGTAAAACCAAAGTTTCAACCCTACCAACCCAATCAAACCTGTACGGTTCAGAAGGCAAATCTACTGTGCATATTAATTGAAAAAGAATAAAAAGCAAACAAAATCAAATGAGGTAATTCCTTCCTACATATGGTAGTCCTTCAAGTTGGATGGTAATTAGGTAGTTCATTTAATCCTTTCAGCCAGTATGGTATGTTCTGTAACATGGTTGTCCCCTAGGAGAATGTAATACATGAAATTTCGAGCATGTATAAGTTCAAGCTTTATTATCCACAATTTGGCCTTTATTAAGTATTTTGAGATATATAAGTGTTACTTTATCATTCTTGGCATTTAGTGTCTAGGAAAACATTTGTTAGGAACGTTGCAGGTAAAGTATGGGAAGGTGCGATCCTTGCACCTGCAATCCTAACATTGCATGCCAGGGCCACTTCTTTGTACTGTAGCTAGAGAAATTGGATTATTGCGACCCTTGAATAATGTGACCCTTGCGTCTCAATGACCAATATCGTAATTATGTACCGTAAGTGATCTTGGACATGGGCGACTCTAGGGTCGCATTCCAAGGTCGCACATCGTAGCAGTTGCATAAAGACGAGATTTCAGCCTTTGGTTCATTCATAGCTCGTATCTACCTCTCCCTCTCCTCATTTATTTCAGATTGGAAACATTCAAGGCTTAGAGACTAGTTCCTTGTAATCATTTAAGAGCCTCTAAGCTAGGAGATTCAAGTCTATGATCAAAACTTCAAGATTTCCTCTTCATTTTAGGGTTTTGCTTGGTTTTCTAGGTGTTCTCTAAAAACCTATCACGTGAGTATAAAGTTCTATGTAAAACTAGATACATGTCAAAATGCTTATGTTACATTTCTAGCTTTACTTCAAATATTAATTCGTTATTTGATGATTTTGGTCATATAATCATCTCATTTGAAGGCATTTTGTGCATTAGATGGAAATCCTTTTTATGGAAGTTTTGTATCTATCTTTTTCCATGACTAGACTTCATTTTTAAAGAGATTTTGTAATAACTGGCTTAAATCTTTGAGGTCTCTAAATGGCGTTAATATGTGACATCATTGACCTAGCTATGGAGTCATCACAAGTATGGGAATTTATATCGAATATGATAAGTATGGTGGTTGGAATACTAAGTCTTTCAATTTGAGTTACAAGGTATATCCTTATTTGGATCACATGCATATTTCCTAATTGTCATTTTATGTTTGGATGACCTCTTCAAGTAGGCACTATGAGGGTTGAGTCTTGAGGTACAATCTTTGGGGGTACGCACTAAGAACGCCGCTTGAGGTTTACCTTAGAGATAGACACTAAGTTTGTCGAGCCTTGAGGTGTTACCTACGAGGGTAGACACTTACGTCAAATATCTCTTGAGGTGAAACTTGCTAAGAGGACACGAGTCTTCCCGTTGATTCCAAACAAATGTTATAAATGGTTTTAAATAATCAAATGTAGTTGCTTACTGTGAGTTCACAATATGATCAATCTTCAAATAAATCTCTATGAGTCAATGGCAGAATCATAATATCATCAAGAACATGTAAGGAGGCTTGAGAGGAAAAGTCAAACAGTCAAAGCTCTTATAACTCTCAATATGAACGTACGATTTACAATTGAAGCTCTCCTTTCAAATTCACTAAAGACAAAACTATATATAGGGTCAAACTAAAACCCTTTAAGTCAAAGTCAAACTTAATTACAAAGTCAAACACGATATCTATACAATTATAGACAAATATTAACTTTCAAGACGAATACAATTTAACACTGAAATTTAGACCCAACATTCTCTCCTTTTGTATTCAGGCTTGAAAGAATTTGCGCTCTTTGAATCTCGTTTGAACTTTGTCACTTTAAGCTCTTAATGACTTCTTGAAAAACTTCTAACAAACTTTGCTTTAAGATCTTCAGATGATCTTCTGTTGAGAAAATCTTCTAACATTCTCCCCCTCGAATGTAGAACAAAAACGATATTCTCTTTTGACAATGTAGAACAATATCATCAACGATCTTTAGAAATGATCTTCAAGATATGATCTTCAAAGAATTTCTTCAGATAACAGATTCTAACATTCTCCCCAAAAATGAATTTCTTCAGATAAAATTCACAAACATTCTTCCTCAAAATTAAACATTCTTTTTGATAAGAAATCTCTATCAGTTAACTTTTGTAAGGATGATCTTCACTTAAAAAAAAACTCTCTAACAATGTAGCACAAAAATAATCTTTAGTAATAATCTTCAATCAAACTCCTTTGAGTCTTTTGCCAGCCTTTGATGTTACTCCCCTTGATCTTTATATCATGCTCCCCTTATATCATCCAGAATTGAACATTTCATTCATTATTTCATACTTCCCCTTATGATGAAATGAGAATCATTAGCATCACACTTCAGAATGAATGAAATTTTCAGCGAAAGCCGTCAATTCATAAAAATGTAAGCAGATCTTTTCAAATCCACTATAATTTTTACATATTAAGAGAATGGGAAAATAACAACCGATTTCAACTTATAAAATTGTTTTCAATCTTATAAAAGATTGGCCTGTGAATATAACAGATATATTTAGTACAACAGATGTACTTCATATATGAGACTTTATGAGGTTCATCTCACCAGGTCTTCTATTCAATCATCGATATCTTATAAAAGTATATCTATGAATGTTTCGGCAAAATAACATATAATTTGCAAAATCTATGTAGTATAGAAAAATAAAGCAACTAATGCTTCTGTTTAGAATCAAAAAGATAAACAGTGTGGACTACACAAATTTATCTTACTCAATTCGTGATCAAAGAGACTTGAAGGGGGGGGGGGACATATATTCTTCTGTTTCAATATCAACTTTCTCTGAATGAGAAATTGATAGATTGTGAGCTGCGTGCCCCAAGTGTTATTGAAACACTTATCTTTTAACAGATAAATGAGTAGCTGGTGGGGTTGTGACAAGAATTGGCTTGGGCTTTGCCTTTTTCAATATTAGTCTCCAAAGAATCGAGAACTAATAGATTATGTGGTGTGCCCGGTTTTTTGAAGTTTAGAACAGGATTATGTTTATTCTTTTGATCCTGACACAACTTTCATCAATTCTTTTGGCTCACAACAACTACCCCTCTCTTTTTCTTTTTAAGCTCTGCACACAAACCCTTTTTGAGTTTAAGCTTACTTAGATATTGTTGTCCTCTTGGGTAGGTCTGTCGGTTCTGACATTCCATAGAGGTATTTCTGTGAAGCACTTAGTCCCTCCTAACAGTATGTTCAAATGATCACAACAGTTGATCAAGATGTTATTACAATAAAGCACAGTGATCAGATAAAATTTGATCAAGATGTGACTTTTAAGCACAATGAAACAAGGAATGATACACACAATCACATTATTCAGTATGTGAGAGAAATGAATGAAGATCTGCAAGTACGAGTTCACAAATTCTGATTATTCAAAGAATTAACGAATGTGTATCAATCAAGGTAAAAAAGAATCAGAAAAACAACCTTTGATTACAAACTAGTGTATTATCACCGAAAATGATTTTCATTTTAAGAGACGTGATAATAACATTTTGAAGAATAGCTGAAACAGGTATTGGAGTTATGTACGATGAGAAATTACACAAGTAAAATCTTAGGAAATAACTGTTCAGAAAATGTACTCGTTTTCATAAAACAAACAGTTCACTTTCTAAAACTTTTATTAAAATTTTCTAGAGACTCCCCCCTAGAAAATAGATTTGAGTAATGTTTCAGTTCAGCTCAAAATAAAAAAAATGGAAACATTTTTAGCACGGGTTCTGAATTGTTGTGTTCAGAAGCCATAAGCATTAAAGCACGAATCCTAAACTGAATGTTTAGAAGTCTCATTTGGACAGTATACAACTCCCCCTAGATTAGTGCATCATAAGCATAAAATTATGATCAACATTGGAATGACACACCTGCAAAATCAGATCAAACGGATTTTGGTACCCAAACGAACTTGGGTCCTTCTTTGTTAGTATCAGGTTGTGGGATATTATAACTTCCAAACCATCTATTCTTGTTAGATGTTTTCTTTTTCCCACTTTTAACAGGATGATCATATACGCAATAAGATCCATACCAGTTATTATTATCATACCTGTTATTATTCTTCCAGCTCTTCTGATATCTGTTGTCTTCAGTCCACCTGTTGCACCGTTTCCTATTCACAAAATCAGTTGTCTTGCATGTGGAGCACATGATCCTTCTCTTGCTAAGATTTATCAAATCATTAGTAGATCTCATAAAACAAGGAAGAGTATTGTTAGTAACAACAGAGTTACAAGACGAAACAGATTCAGATTTATTTACCCAAACACTTTTAACTTTAGAAGAATAATTGGATGATCCGATGACATACCCTTGATAGTACTGACTTGAATAACGAGAATAGTTCTTAGAAACAATTGATTTAGGGTTGCTCGAATAACTGTTAGATTTAAAACAATCATAAAAGCTTGTTTTACACTCTGAAGGAGAACTAGTTGAGCTTTGAGCACAAGAAAAAGTCTTTAATTTTCTTTAAAAGTTGGTCTCGTTCATCACCAACTAAATCATACTTCTCTTTGAGTTCAGTTCTCATTTTTAATTCAGTTTCAAGTTCTGTCTTGAAATCAGACAATTTCTTTGTAGTATCCAGAAGCTTACCTTCTAACTCCTTCAGTTTCTCATACATCTTATTCTCTTTATCAAACTCTCGTCTCTCTTCATCTGAGCTGCTTTTTTCATTCTCAGAAGCAATATCGAGCCATTTTTTCTTTTCTGCAAGCTCTTTGGCAATATCTGCATATTTCTTAGAAGTATTTCTCTTTTCAAGAGCAAACAACTTTTTCTCTTCGTCCAAAGCCTTCTGCTTTTGAGCAATGCAGTCAGATAGTTCATGATTCTTATTCAAACATTCTTCTCTGATTTATTTCTTCTCTTTATCAATCTTGGCTCGTTCCAAAATGATTAGCTGCTCAAAATCAGAGATCTGATTCAATAGCATTTTAGCGTTTAATTCCAGAGGGTTGATTTTATTCTCATAAGATATGCGTTCAGTACTAAATTTTCTCTCAACTTCAATATTCTCTTCTTCTCTTTCTCAAAAACAGTCTTTTCAGCACTTACACTTTTCTCAACTTTCAGAACCTTTTCCTTCTCTAATTCTAGTAATTTTCTGACTTCAATCAAATCACTCTCAGATTGACAAAGTTTATCATTTAGTTTCTTAACTTCTTGATGAATGTTACTTTGAGAGTTCTTGGGGAGTTAAATTTTATAGTAAGTCCTTCAATCTCTTTCTTCAGTCTTACAGTCTCTTGTGGATCAGAAACAGTGTTCATGAGATTATTCAGCTTTTCTTGCAAAACTTTCTTCTCTTCTTTTTCTCTTTCATTAGAGTGAGTTAACCGAATTGTCCAAGATATGTTCATGTTAAGTTCTGAATTTAATTTACCTCAGCCAGATATTCAGCCTATTCCAGTTCCAAATATTGAACATTCACCTGAACCTGTTCCGATAAACTCCGCAAGTACTTACACTGATCAAAATTCAGATCAAAGCTCCTATGTTCCCCTACCTCATAGCAAGAAGTGGACCAGAAATCACCCAATACATCAAGTTATTGGTGATCCATCAGCACCTATTCGTACACGGTATGCGACAGCTAATGAGTGTCTATACTCCACGTTCTTGAGTAATATTGAACCATCTAAGGTATCGGAAGCCTTAGCTGATCCGGATTGGATACTCGCAATGCAAGAGGAGCTGAACCAGTTTGAAGCACTCAAAGTCTGGAGGTTGGTACCTCGTCCCAACAATAAGACGATTATCGGTACAAAATAGGTATTCAAGAACAAAAAGGATGAAGACGGTGTTGTTGTCAGGAATAAGACCCGGCTTGTTGCTAAAGGATACAATCAACAAGAAGGCGTTGACTATGACGAAACTTTTGCCCTGGTAGAAAGGATTGAAGCAATACGGATGTTTCTGGCGTACGCGGCACACAAAAACTTCACAGTGTACCAGATGGACGTCAAGACAACATTTCTGTATGGTCTTCTCAAGAAAGAAGTCTACGTTGCTCAACCGGAAGGTTTTGTGGATCAGTCAAAGCCGGATCATGTCTATATCCTCGACCGAGCTCTTTATGGTCTTAAACAAGCTCCGAGAGCCTGGTATGGCATCTTATCAGAATTTCAGGTAAAGTCAGGCTTCTCGAAAGGTAATATTGCCACAACTCTTTTCATTAAAAAGGAAAAGTTGGATATAATTTTTTGATACAAATTTATGTAGAGGACATAATATTGGATCTACGAACCCAAAATACTGCAAAAACTTTTCTACCTTAATGGTTTCGCGTTTTAAAATGAGCATGATGGGTGAAATGAACTTCTTTTTAGGTCTTCAAGTAAAACAATTATCTTCGGGTATCTTTATCTGTCAAACAAAATATATTTTTGATATCCTGAAGAAATAAAATTTGGAAAACTGTTCATCTATAAAAACACCTATGGCTCATGGAACGAAAATACATGTTGATCCGTCTTGAAAAATTGTAGATAAGAAAATATACCGAGGCATGATAGGTTCTTTAATGTATTTAACGTCTTGTAGACCTGATATTATGTTTTTAACACATCTTTATGCTATATATCAGGCTAATCCAAAGTCCCATTTAAGTGCCGTTAAGCGTATTTTCCGTTATCTCAAAGGGACTGCTAATCTTGGACTCTAGTATCCCAAGGGTACTAGTTTTGTACTGACAACTTACTCAGATGCAGACTATGTAGGCTGTATGTTGGACAGGAAAAGCACTTCGAGACATCTACAGTTTTTGGGAGACAAGTTAGTTAGCTAGGCATCAAAGAAACAGAACTGTGTGTCCATATCTACTGCTGAAGCAGAATATGTAGCTGCTGCAAGCTGCTGTTCTCAAGTTTTATGGATGCAGACACAGCTAAGAGATTATGAGTTTTATTTTAACAAAATTCCCATTTATTGTGATTCTAAAAGTGCAATTGCTATTTCGTGTAATCCTGTTCAACACACAAAGACCAAACATATAGATATCCGGTATCATTTYATTAAAGATCATATAGAAAAAGGAACAATTGAACTGTATTTTGTAAATACAGAATTTCAATTAGCTGACTTATTTACGAAAGCTTTAGATGAAAAACGCTTTAGCTTTATTGTATCTAAATTAGGTATGCTTAATTTGAAAATTTGAATTTTTATTAAAAACAGTTCAATTTATTGAATTGTATTTAATTCAAACTCATTTAGTCAAATATCTGTATTTTTTAAATACAAGTCAGTGTTTCAATTTTCTATCTGATTTTAAATTTCTTGATCGTGGAAATCTATATTTGAGAGGGAGTGATTTTATCTGTATGGACTAATAATTTAAATTTTTCTTACATGTTTTTAAACATTATCTAATTTTTGAAAGATGTAGAGTTTAAAAATATAAGTGTTTGGCCGATTTAGACTAAGCCGGACAACACTTGTCTGATTTATTGCATATCCGGACAACGTAGTGTCCGATTTAGACTAATCCGAACAAAAGGTTATATGATAAACTCTTCCGGATAAGGTTAGATATGTTTACAAGGAGTTGAGCGGATTTCTAAATCGCTTGGTTACTTTGAGCGGATTCCTAAATCGTTTATCTCATTTCTACATTTCAAGTCTTTAAATCGCTTATTTGTTGAGCGATTTAACTTCTTTGTTGAGCGATTCAAACTCTTCTTTGAGCGATTTATTCCTAAATCGATGGACTCTTGAGTGATTTATTCTTAAACCGGATGAATCTTGACCGGTGTTCTTCTAAATCGCCTATGCCTTGAGTGATTTATTGTCCGGATTATCACTTAGCTGATTCTTATTCTCTAAATCGGACACCTCTTGTCTAATTTATTCTAATCCGGATAAGCTTTGAGCGGTTTAGAATCTGAACGGTTTTTGACTTTGACTATATATACTCGAGTCAATTTTACTTCTCATTTTTTACATTTACCATAAATCGTCTATCATTATTCATCGTCGTCTCCGCTTATTCTCTGTTAAATCGCTCAAGACATTCAAGAACTTCTTCTTTACAATCTGTTCCTTCATCCATTCATTCAATGTTACATTTGTTTGAAACTTGATGAATAATCTTGGACTAATTGGACTGTTATCATCTATTCCTTTTGAATCTAATAAACTTTGAATCAGAATCAAATTTTTTGGACTGTAAATCGATTGAACCTAAAAAGAGTCAAAACCTAATGAATCGATTCTAATAAAATGGTTTACAAAGTTAATCTTTTGTTTTGTCCGATTTAGTCTTAGGTTTAGTTTAGGTTTATTTTTTGATTTTAATCGATTTAGTGTTTTTTCATGTTTTGACGGATTTCTCACCGGAGAAGGTGACCGGAGTTTACTCCGATCAGCCTTAATCCGGTTGATACTTATCCGGTTTAGGTTTAGAGTTAGATTTTTTTATATTTGATTTTTTGATTGTTTTTGTTTTTATTAGTTTTTAAAAAAAAAAATTAGTGTTGAATTTTATTTAGGAATTTTTTTAGAATTTTTTTAGGTAAATTTTTGTTTTTTAATTTTTTTTTAATTTTTTAGCTTACATTTTTTTAAGTTTTAGTTTTTTTTTTGTTTAGAATTTTTTTTAGTTTGTTAAAAAAAATTTAGTGTTATTTTTTTAGATTTGAATTTTTTTTTAAGTTTTTCAATTTCCTTTCAATTTTTTTTTTGATTTAGAGAAATTCACATTGTATTATTAATTCGGGTTCTAATATTTTAGATATTTTACAAGTAAATGGTGGATATTCAACATCAGTCTGACGAGAAATCCCACATTCCTTCTGTCAGGTCTGACAACATACCTAACCCTCCTCGGCCATTTAACCAACCTATACCCGACGAAGCCTTATTCCCACAATGCCAATATCTAGAAATTAAACCAAACAACCATTCATTCAGCTTCGATATGTCTGCCCGAGTACCAAATAATCCCAGAAATCCAGCGCAGACACCCTATTTCCTATTCCCTTTCTACCAATACACCAGTTCCAATGGTATATCTATAGCAGTTCTGGAGTACACTCACATTGGCCAAAGACGGAGAAACCTTTTATTTCGAAGGAAGCGTAGACGAGTATGTCAACTGATTGACATTAAAAAGACTTCGAAGAATACTACGACTTTCTGGACTGGGCTCCAGAGGCTTTGAGATGCTTGTAACAGATGACGAAGTCTGTCGTGACATCAAACGATTAGGATACTTGCAAGAGTTGACTAACCCGTCTCAATTCAAACGACGTTTCCTACCGTCGATCTGGCATCTACTATTTTCAATCCTGAACAAATGACTGACTTCAAAAACTACGGGAATCGACACGTGCAGTAGTTCATTTCTGAAGTTCTTCCATGGGATAGTCTTTACGCGCAAATATGATTATGCCCTCATCATATGGAATGAAATGGTCGAGCTCGTTAATGCTAAGAGATTTCTGTCAAAAGCCAGAAAGTTTGTGCCTTTTCAACGGTTTCTGCAACTCTTCATAAAAGCCATGATGAACTCAAATGAAGACATCCCGGCCAGAGCTTACAGTGAAATGGGGCCGACGTTTGTCATGAGTAGAATTGGGCAACATATTGAAGTTGAAGATCCGGACTCAATCATGGAGATTCCACCCGAGCTATTTGCCTTCGCTGATCAGAGGGCTCAGTGTGTTATAGATTATAGACGAGTGATAGATCCTATAGTTCAGCCAGAACCGGTTAAACTTACCCCGGGATCACCCCATGCCTCAACTGAGAGAGAGGGTTTAGCTGTAGGTGAGAGTGTTCAGGAACACGGGTTACCTGAACAAGGCTGTGAGTTGAAGGAAAATGGAATTGAGAGGGGTGAACAGGAGCGGGGAGCCTCTGATCAGCATAGTACTTCATCTGATAGTACTTCCTCAACTTCATCAAGTTCGGAAGATACAATATCTGATAATCAGGCAGCTCTAGGTGATGATGATGACAATGACAATAATGATGATGATGTTGACAACCATGCTCAACCGATTCTTTCACAGAATATTCAAATAGGAGTAGTAGTTGATAATATTGACGAGATCTTTCCAGAGTTTGAAGCTCCACAGGCTTGTCTAAGTCTGCATTCTCTATCATTTAATGTTGATGATTTTGGAGCCAGACCTGATGACTATGATTGAATGCTGGAAGACTTGTCAGATATTCCAGTAGAAGGAGGAGATGAGGGAGCTGAAGTTGAAAATGCTGAGAGGTTGAGTGAAAGGGAAGCAGAAAAATATGGTGAGTGTGAGAGCGGAGCACAAAATCAAGATCAAGCTCCTTTCCTAGCTGAAACACATAGCCGGGCACCCACATATGCTATTGACATTCATCCGTTGAATGCTGATATTGAAGAAGACATAGCTAGCCCAGCTATGCACTTACACACCCAACCCGACCACTCAACTGGTTCTCAACAACCAGCTGTTTCATTTCATCACGGGGGCTTAGCACATATGCTATCTACTTCTCACTTGGAGAATGTAGATATTGAAACAAGTAGGCCGCTGCCCCAGCCTACGACTTTGATTTTGTGCACCTCGAGTCTAGAGCCGATACACTTAGGTACACAAGAGTCTCGAGCATCTGTTGCTCCCATTGTAGTTCTTAGTGAACTAGCCGGAATGACCAGAGTGGTGTCAATTGACCTCCCACGAGGACTGGTCAGAAGTCCTACCAGTGCTACCACTTTGCCAACATTGAACGTAGGCACAACAGTTTACTCAACTGTTGTCTCAACTGGTAATCTCAGTGATCCAGGTGTGAGCTTACCAGACTTTGTGTCAAGGGAAGATTTGGACGGCTCCCTGAAGGCTGTTCAAGACAACATGGATGCTCAAATTGCTAGCATTAAAAGACTGTTGAAGGGGAAGGAGCAAGTAGAAGAAGAACAATCATCTGCGCCATCACCACCGCCTGTACCTGAGCCTCCGACGGTAGAAGATCAATCGGTGGATGAACTTAAATCTCTGGTATATGCTAAACGGATGGTATCCCAAAATCCTGATGCAGAAGATGCATATTTGGTTGGGCTCCTTAGACAACAAATTGATGAAAACCCCACTGTTCGAGCCTAAGAGTTTTTGGCCTTTCAGGATGTGGTTGCTTCTAGCTTCATCAAAGTTAGTAAGTTAATCACATCAAACACCCAAGTTCTTAAAAGTTCAATTGATGCCCTTTCTGAACGAGTATCTATTCTAGAAGAGACTTGCCGAGCTCAGGCCACCTCACTCAAATGAAGGCATGATGACCCAGAAGATCCTGATCATCATGAGGGGGAGAGGAAAGGACAAAGGGTGGCTGAGTCATCTGCTCACGCTCAAAGTGTTGAAAGAGAGCCATCTACTCAAGACGTTAATGTTGAAGGTTCTGCCCCTGAGTTTACAAGGGAAAGAACTACCGAGCCGATTATTGTGGAAGATGATGAAGTGTTGGAGATAAGTCCAGCGATCGAGCCAATGGTTGAAAAGCCGGTGGACTCCACGGTAGGAACAAAGTTGCTACTGGACTTGTCTGCAAATGTTGGTTTTAAAGATGTTTTTGCTACTGTACTGGGTAGAGAACAAGATTTCAGAGAAGATATTGATAATATTGACGAATCATCTGGGTTATACTTTGACTTTGAATCTGACATCATTGATGAAGATCCAGTATTCCCATTTCAGGGTGATCGTCAGACATTGCTGGAACCCTCCACTACAGTTGAAGCTGGTGCATCCGATACTCCCAGAGCGCCATTTGATCCGACAGAGATTTTTACGGAGAATTATGTGCCATTTGCAATTCGGGCAAACTTTCCAGGCTATGACAGGGCAAGAATCAGAGAGCCTTATCTTGAAGACATCTATTTTGGCATCTTCCTCCGGCACCGAAAAGCTCTAAGTGCTGATAAGGTCCTTGGTATTCATAAGGAAACCAAAGATTATCGCCTGGAATATAAGCACTTCCTCAAAGCCAAACGTCTCTCTATCAGTGAAGTTCGGACCAAACATCGAGTTGTGTCAATTAAACAAATTGATGCTCAAAGACTTCTCAGAATCTGGTATACAGTATTCACTGTGACACGACAAGATGGTAAGATCTGGAGGTTTAGTGAAGCTGACTTCTCAAACTTGTATTTAGAAGATCTGGAGTATATGTATCACAAAATCTGGAACATGATGAACAGAAAAGAAGGAGTTCTTGTGGCTCTTAATGCGATCAAAAGGTTTATGCATAGTCACGTCAAAGTTTCTATGGTTATTGATGTCCAAATAGGACATGAAGATAATCAGAGAATCATCAATTTGAAGAGACCTGATCAAGAGCTAGAAGACATTGAAACCTATCCTTTCTACATGATTCTTGAACAACCAGAGTTCGGAGTGATATATGATGCTGAAGGTCGGATAAAGAAGTTCATGAGATTCAGTGAGCTGAACAAATTCTCTGGTGGTACTATTCAAATGGTTAGATGGGCGCTGGATATGGGGATAGTTAACAATGATAAAGATGCGGAGTCAAAGAGAATGAGTTCAAAGGATAGATATTTGTTGATCAATGCCCTGAATCTACTTAAGGAGAAAATCCAATATCGGAATGCACTGAGGAGGCTGGAGAAAATACTCGGACTCAGAAAGACAAGATTTACAAGAGTTCGAACTTGAATCCAAAGGGGGAGAATGTTGGGTTCAAGAATGTGCGTTATTGTTGTATTCAAGTTCTCCTTTTATTATGCTTTGTAATAGTTAGGCTTTAATGCTTTTCTTAGTATAAATAGTGATTAGTCTTGTAATTGTCATTAACTTCTGCAATTAATCTGATTAGTGCTGTAATATTCTCTCTCAAGAAATTCAAAGAAGATTGTTGGTGAAAATTCTCTCTACTCATATTCTTGATCTTCATCTTGAAGATTAATTCTAATCTTGTATGATTTGGGCTTTTCAAAGTTGTCATTTGAAAAATCAAGATTAATCAAATAATCTAATGCAATTAACGAAATCAGTCAAAGAAATCACAAACCAATAAAATCTTTCAGTTTCAATTCGTAAGCTCAAAAATTCACATAAAAGATCAAAAACTGTTCAGAAATAAGAAAATTAGCGAAAACAGTTAAAAATCAATGAAAACAATCAAAAACTGTTTAAAACAGTTAAAAACTGTTAAAAACAGTTAGAAACAGTTAAAACTGATAAAAAACAGTTAGAAACAGTTAAAACTGATCAAAAACAGTTTACGCGACACAAATCAGATCAAAAATCTTAAAAACAGTTCAGACCAATTCAAAACAGATTAAATACAATTAAATCCTCAAAAAATCAGTAAAATCGATGAAAACAGATAAAATTTGAAATCCAGATAAAATCTGATTCAACACGAGAAAATGAAATCTGGGAAAAAAATTGATTTTGAGGAAAAAAAATTCAAAATATCTCAAAATCGGACAAGATAGAAACTTAGAAAAAAAAACAAGTCTTTTGGGCCACAAATTCGGATGGGCTAAAGAAAGCCCAAGTTGGATGATGAACCTTTGTGCAAAATGGATTGAACTCGCCTCTGTTATTCATAATACACCAAATTCGGATGAAGTTCTAACCGGATTACACCAAATCGGATGAAATCGAGCAAGGAAATCAACAATTTAGGTGAAATCGATCAAGAAACTCTATGATTAAAGTGAAATCGAACAGAGGGGGTCTGTCTATGATTGATAAACCTCAAATCCGGTAAGCCTTAAGACCTTAAATCGACTAACTAGATGAGTGATGAGGCTGGAATCAAACAAGATAGTATGCGATTTAGACCGAAATCGAACAGGATGATGTGCGATTTATGTGAAACCGAACAATGGTAGTCTGCGATTTAGAAGAAATCGAACAGGGGGTTCTTCAATTTAGGTCAAGAATGGTGAAGATGAGTGACAACACGCGATATATACTGTTAGCTCTATTATTCACTTCTTGTAAGAGTATGAAAAAGTATTCTGCAAGTGTTGACAGAAGGGTATCTTCCACAGAAGACAACAGAGGACTAGTAACAGAAGCTGTTTCATCGTGCAAGTAAAGTGTAACAGAACCTCTGATGACTCTCACAGAGGTTCTGGAAAATGGTCCTCTGGCAATAAGATCATACAAGTCAATTACAACAGAGCCTCTGAGTTGGCTCACAGAGGGTCTGCGGATCAGTCTTCTGTGAAGATCCTGTTCTACAGTTTTTCAAAGGTTGTTAGCTGCATGTGCTTCTCACGTGACTAGGGCTTAATTGACTTTATTTGGATGGCTTAGATGATTTCTCTCTTCTAGATCATGTCAGTAAGGTCGTTAGGGACCAGTATAAATAGCAGCTTAGGCCTTTGTAAACTGTGTGCTTCCGAATTGTAATAGTCTTATTTTTCAATTGAATTGAAAAACCTTTGAAACAATTCTCTTGTGTTCATCTTCTTCCTCATCTTAACTGTGTGTTCTTGGTTTATTTTACTCTGTTTTGTTCTTAATATTGTTTTCGCTGCACTTTAATCGTCTTAAAGTTCATTCAAAGTATTAGATCAAATATCAAAGCTGAATTTAAGGTCCAACAATTGGTATCAAAGCAGGAATTGAATTCTTATTCGATTAATTCTGTTTTTGGTATTAATCTGCATTTTCTAGAACACCAGTTCTCTTCAGGTTACCCTGTTTCATTCTAGTAAATCAGTTTCATCTTGTTCTTATCTTTCTTCTTCTAATTTCAATGGCGAACTTGGCTAATACCTCGTTCATGAGCACTGGATCTCAATCAAAACCTCCCACGCTTATCCGTGAGGAGTATTCGCAATGGAAGGTGCGAATGATCAACTTTTTAGAGGGAATTCACCCTAGAATATGTGAATTTCTCTACAATCCTCCTTATGTGCCAATGAATTTAATTCCAAGAGTTCCAGCTACTGGCACAACCCCTGAAGTTCCTGAGCATTACAAGCCAAGACCTATTGCTAACTGGAGCGATGAAGACAAGATATTGGTTGATTTGGGCAGCAAATTCAAAAGGTTGTTAATCATGGCAATACCTCACGAGATCTTCAAATGTATTGATCACTGCCAACTGTCCATGGATATTTGGGCATAATTGGAAAAATAGATTGAAGGAGGTAAGAAAACTCTAAAGAACAATCGAGCCATTTGCATTGACGAATACCACAGATTCAAGGCTAAAGAGGGTGAATCCCTGTCGGACACATACTCCACATTAAACACCTTAATTAGCAATTGCAGAAGGTATGGAGTGATGAGGACTGCAGAGGACAACAACTCTCTGTTCTTGAAGAGCCTTGGAATCGAATGGATGCACCTAACCATGTCTATGAGGGCCACCTTAGATTTGGAAGTATGGACTTTGGCTGACTTATTTGGTTCTCTTAAAAGTCAAGAGCCTCAAGTCCTTCAAATGAAGAAGAACTATGGTGGTCTGCTTGCTCTGGGTGCAGAGGATGGCAGCTCTAGAAAGGGGAGGGAAACAAAGAAGGAAGAGAAGGAGAAGAAGAAGAAAAAGATCCTGATAGCAGAGAGTGAGGAGAGTTCTGACGAAGAAGGCACGATGAAAGAGATGATGAAAACTCTGGCTTTGATCACCAGAGAATATAGAAAGAGTGGTGAAAAGAAGGAGTACAAGAGTTTCAACAGAAAAAACTTCACATAGGGTGGTAGATCGAATGCAAGTGAGAAGGAGCAGAAGCCTTCACAGAAGGTAAAGGAGCAGAAAAAGGAAGAGACGAAGGAAGGATGCTTTAGATGTGGCAAGCCAGGCCACTTTGCTGCAGATTGTTGGTCAAAAGGGCCAAAGGCTCCACAGAGGGGTCCAAGAGATGCAGCCTTCTACAAAAAGAAGGTTGACTACTATCAACAGAAGTCTCTGCTAGCTCAATCGAGTGAGTTAGTAACTGATGAATCCTCTGATGAAGATAATCAGAAGGGTCTTCTTGCTTGGGAAGACTCGAACACAGAGGATGAGTTCTTCTGTGGGATGGCAAAGATCGACTCTGACTCCTCTGAATCAAATGACGAAGAGGTTTTGATATGTGTTGAGAATTTAACACATAACACGCTCTTTTAGGACTTTTTAGTTACAATAATTTCTTTTCATTCCCAAATTGAGTCTTTTTCATTTATTTCTTTATACTTTTGTTATTATGAAGCTAAATGTTGTGGTTGACTTGATGGCATGCAAAATTGAAGCTAATTAGGAGTTTTTGTGAAAACAGCAAATGCTACAGCATTGGTGCAGCSTTGGCCTGGGTCTTGCATGACTTTTTGGAGGACTTAATGAACAAGACATTGGCTTTTTGAAGGTGGAGTACAGCTGTAAAATGGCTGGATTTTTAGTAGAAAATCAGATGTATTGTTCAGTTAAGCTCATGTACTCTCTAGTTTAGCTTTTGTACTATTTAGTTGAACTTTAGTTATGAATTGTACTTGCTAGTTTCACTTTTGTTGTAATGTAACTAGTGTTGGTAAACCTAGCCTCCAAGCTTAGTTCTTTTGTCTTTTAGTGACCATTTTGGGTATAAATAAGAGGCTAAGGTTACCATATTTCTCAACCAATTAATCCATAATCCATTGGATTCTCTCTACTTTTTCTCCCAACTTCTCTTCCTTTTCCTTTAAACCCTCTTCAAGGGTGTTCTTCAAGTTCTTCAAGATCTTCTTCATCTTTTTATTTATTT
>NC_037531.1:5235005-5252635 GCF_001531365.2 Cynara cardunculus var. scolymus
CTGAGATAAATAATAAAATGAAATATTAAAATCACGATGTATCTCGCTGCATTGCGCGAGTACGTTTCTAGTATATATATATTCACGTTCAAAATCATACAGGTTCAAAAGTCACCCCCTTCCATTTTTTGATGTTATTGTAAATTGTACATTAACGACTTTTTTATTCTTCTTTTCTTAAATAGTTAGCGTTCTCATTTGAACCTTCCTCTATGTACATATTTATATAATTATATATTGCTTAATCTATAACTTAATCCAATTCTTTTACTGTTTATTAAATTTATGTTATATAACAACATGTAAATGGATAACGAGAATTAGATTTTTCTTTTTGGAGAATATGGTGCTCCAAGAATTACCAAAAATGAGAATGAAACTTATAGACCTTAAACCCTAAACCAAAAAAGAATGAGATTTAGACCAGGTAAATGGATATAAAATGTTGTCAATAGATATAAATAAAAAAAATTCAAATATATATATATATATATATATATATATATACCAGGTAAGATTTAGACTATCAAAACGACATCGTATGCAACAATTTACACGGTAAGCGTTTACCGTGGTAAGGGTCGTCGCCCTCACTTACCGGGTAAGACTCATGGTTCTTGTCTCGCTCTTACCGGGTAAGATTCTTGGTCCTTACCATATATTCATCCAGTGAGGTAATGTTACTTGATAAGCGCTTACTCGGTTAAACGTTTGGTAAACGACACCTAAATGACACTTTTAACGTGATTATGTAATCTTTCACTTGGTTGTATTACATATAAAGAAAGACGATGATAATGACAAATAAATAAAATTCAGCGTTATGAAACGAAATACATTATAAAAATGTTGTAATTTGTTAATTTGGTTAGTTTTAGAAAATTGTAAAACCTCAGGGGGGACTCTTGCTATTTATCAAAAGATAAGAGCAAAAACGAAAATTTTAGCGATGGAAAATTTCAAAAATTTATAGATCATTTAATTCCGTCTCTCTACCGTCACTAGTCTCTCTTTACTCTCCGCTGACCCAACGCTTCCATCTTCTCTGGCGTAAACGGAGCACCGTACGCAGTTCAAACACCGACGGCCGGGAAACAAAATAGTGAACGGAACTTCTTGATTCGAGGTATTTGTTCTTTCTTCAGCCTTTCTCAACACTGCGATTCATATAATTTTGTGTGTGTTGTTATATTTAGTTTGGATCTTTCAGTTTCTGGTTTTCCTTTTATCCGTTCTTTGTTGACATACTTCATCACGCGATTACTTGTCGATTGTAAAGGTCTTTTTTCCTTTTCGTTACTGGAGAGTTGGGATTTATAGCAGGATTTGTGATTTGCTAAGAAAATGTGAAATTCGATGGAACAGGAAGATGTACAATCAATTTGAGGTCTTAGCTATCGATTTCTGTTCATAAGTGTGACAATAAACTACTCTATACTCCATATTAAGCCTATGTCAAATCTTTTTATGAGGATTGGAAGTATACATGTGAAATTTAATGTTAGATTTCAGTTCTACTTGTCTAAAATTCAATATTCACTTGGAACAGAAGGATTAGAAAATTTTGAACCTCTGTTTATGTAAAAAATCAGTGTGACTTGGTCTGTAGGTGTGAATATATGCCAAAGAACCTAGAGTATAGGGAGTTTTAATCTTATACTTAATTTTTGGTTGTCAAGCATCTTGAGGAGTATCATCAGGGAGTGGTCCGACGGTGTTAGTTTTTTGTGTTACAAAGAATCGAATAATGAATCTTATATATGCAGATAAATTTTGTGTATATTTCAAGTTTTTCAACTTAGTAGGATTCGGGATTGCGCAAATTGTCTTGGGTTTGTAATATGGACATGACTTTAATCATTCATTGTTGAGGGCCCTTCCCGGAAAAGGTACACTTTGACATGTGAGATGCTTGTCATTGACTTAAAACTTCAAAACTAACATTTCCTCTGAAATTTGAAGGATGTTTAACAATGCACTCTACCTTATGATAAATTGCAGAAAATGTTAATACTAAACTTGAACTTGAAATTGGTTTACTTGTTTGTCTCTAGTGTGATTCATGTTTTTGGTCGTACCTTTCATATGTTTTCAGTGTACCTGCTCACTATTCTGTTGAAAATACAAAATTGTGGTCAGGACCAACGCGGTGGTATAGCAGTCCAAAAATAGCGATTCATATAATATTTCTTAGAATTATATCTAATATATATATGTATGCATACGTAAACATATCATATGCATTAATTAAAAATATAGTTTCAACGTCAAAACAACAACTTAAACAAACTTCACAAAACAAAATAAAAAAAGTGTTCATAAACGAGCTAATCGCAAGCAATAGGTTCAGCATCCGAGTCAACATAGTTCTAAAGAGTTTTAAACTAAAATATCGGTCCACAATTTCACCTCAAATACCGGTGCCGCTAATATCGGAAATGGAATTTTCACTGCAATTTTACCGTAGTCCACAATCCACTATTGCAGCGCAATAGCGCCGCAAATAGCGAAGTTTTTGCTGCTCATACTTGTTTCTCTTGTACTGCGTTCGTCATATGTTAGTATGCATATGTTAGGTTAGGAGTTGTATTAATTTGTTCATTTTTTATATCTTTAGAAGAAAGCACTAATAGAGAAGTAGAGAACAACAGTGAGTGCAGCAATTTTCTGTCAATTAATTGATTCACGCTAAGAGGAGGTTGGAGCAATTGCATAAACTTAGGCTTTGCTCGGTAGAAATAATTTCTGAGATACAAGATAGCAAATGCGAATATTGAGGAGAGACTGAACTCTGAAGCCATTTTGTCATTTTCAACATAGAACTGTGTGTGTGCACCGGTAGAAAAAGAGATTTGTTTTGGAAAGAGATCGATGAGAGAGGTGGAGATTGGTCGAATGGACATGGGGGAAGTAGTGAAAAAGAGATTTGAATGAGATGACTAATTACCAACTCCAAACTGTGAATTATATATGTCTTCTGACAGGCCCTGTATTCTTGTCCATTGCTGGTTGGAAATTGTCCATTTGTATGTGCTTTTTATGTCATATCTAAAAGAGCCAAATGCTTTAATCAAGCTAGGGGTTTGCTCCATTATACCCTCATGTGTATGTGTGCCCTTTGCTCTATTTCTTATATTATTGTATGAATACTAACCCTAAAAAGACAGAAAATTGTGACTAGGCTATTAATAGATTGGTATGCAACATAAACACGTTTTTTTTTCGTGTAGTCCTGGTGATAAGTTAGTTCAGTGGTCGGACTTTGCATATGCTTAGGCTGTGTTCGGTAGGTATAACTTCTGAGGCTTCATGTACAAAGTTTTGTGCATGTTTCGAAGTTGTACTTCATCTTTGCAACTGGAGTCTCTAGACATAGTCATCAACTATGGTTCCAGAGCCTTTAAGAGATAGGGGGTGCGGGAGCATAATACTTAATACTAATGATTCCCCGCGGTTTTTCATGCAGATTTGACCACGGTGTGCACCCCCCTTANCCCCCCCCCCCCCCTATTTTGGGGAGAGCTATTTTGTGGTTTATGTTTCTTCTGGAATGGTGATAAAAAAAACTTTATAATAGTTATTTTTCTGTAAAATGATGAATTCAGATGTTCATTTTTAAAACATATGAAACTAGCAATTTAATGACATTTGCTTAAAGGTTTATCCTTCAAGAGTGGATATTGCAATATTGCGTAGTACTTTGTAATCGGCTAATACCAGAGATGTGCATTAGAACGGATCAGTTTTCTAACCATCATGGGGTCCACGGAAAAACTTAGGGTAGGATTCAATGGAAAGGGACTGAATCATCTTGTCTGAGATTGCACTGCGGTCCAAGAGGCATCAGAATTCAGAGGAGGCCGGAGGCTTTTATTTTTGTTGTGATCTTAGAAAATTTTAGGGGTGTGCTATAATATCCATACAAATTTCTAGAAATGAACTTCTAGCAGATTGGTACAATTAGAAAATATGAACTCCAGGGATCATTTTATAGCATTTTTATAAGCATAAAGACGAGACCAGTACGGGTGTTTAGTCCCATTTATAAAGCTAATTGTTGCATTTTAACGTGTTAAATATAATGGCCTTCTTTAAGAAGTTAAAACAACTACCAGTTTAGTCTCATTGTATTTTGTTTAACTCTAGTTTTTAGTGAATAATCTAAGAGTAGTTTATTGCACAGATTATGGCATATGCCGAGCCTATACATGGAATAAGGGAGCCAATGCAAGTCAGTACTGCTCCTAGAAAACCCCGAATTCTGCTTGCAGCAAGTGGAAGTGTAGCTGCCATAAAGTTTGGGAACCTCTGCAGCTGTTTCTCAGATTGGGCGGATGTAAAAGCCGTTGCAACACAGGCGGCTTTACATTTCATTGATCGAACATCACTTCCCAAGGATGTGATTCTTTATACCGATGAGCATGAATGGTCCTCTTGGTCCAAGATAGGAGATAGTGTGCTTCACATAGAGCTCCGTCGGTGGGCTGATATAATGGTAATCGCCCCATTGTCAGCAAATACGCTTGGCAAGGTAATCTAACTACTCGTACCCTATTTTATTTTCAATCATTTGTATTCTTCTGTTTGAAAATGTTGGCCTCTTTAGATTTTTATTCAACGGTCGATAGATGTTCATACTTGAGTATTTGCTGACGAAATTGCCTTTGATCAAGGTGACAGGCTTTGGTTTTTCCATAATGCTAGTCAGCCCCTCTTTGTCCCAAAATAAATGTCCGCAATAAATAACTCACAGTTTAAGAAATATTTAATGACTACACTTTATAATTAGCTGAATGAAAATTTCACTAACAATGATAGCAGGAGTAATGCATTTTTCCATCTCATAATTAAGGGTATAATTTGACAGTATACACTTACCATTGAAAGTGGATACTTATTTTGGTACCAACGAAAATAGAAATGTGGACTTTTATTTTAGGACCGAGGGAGTACTATATTTTCTTATACATGCCTAATTTACCTTCTTATATGTTTCCCCTTCTCTAGTTCAAAATCGAACAACAAATAGAGATTTGAAACTTTTACTGTGATGAATTGCATGCCAACCGACTATCCGCCTATTTTCACAATAGTGAAAATGCAATAAGATTCTACAATTATCACAAATTATCTCTTCTAAGTGCATTCTTGAATCCATCTCAAAATCTTACTTACTACTAAGGACCTTTTTGGTTTGCGGGATTTGGTAGGATTTGGAATTGAATTTCATTCCAATCCCACGTTTAGTTTAAAGGAAAGTTCGGAATTGAAATCCCACAAACATTGGATTAATCCTATAGAGTGAGTTGGTATAACAAAGGAAATACAAAGCACCGACTTTGTGTTGGTATAACAAGAGGCAAAATAAGACTAGTGTATAGAAAGAAGGTCACACAAGTATATACAATAGTAATTACAAAAAATAGGAAAAACGAAGGGGTTATTTGGTGGAATTCTAAAGAATTTGACGGAATTGGAATGACAAATTCTTTTGACCATATCTTATGATGGTGTTTGGTTTGTGGATTGAATTGATTGGATTCTGCCTAATTCCACGGTTGAGGGATTTAATCTTTCCTCGACATAAGTGAAGGATTTGAATTCCATTCCGTGGCAAATGCTATAATTTGGTTCCAAAAAACAAACAATTTTTGCACCCAATTTGACCACCACCACCACCACCACCACCACCACCACCGTTAAGTTGTTGTCATAACTGCACCTACCCACACTACTCTGTCGTCATCATCACACCACTGTTGTTCCCCATACAACTAGGGGTGTACGCAGGTTGGGTTGAGCGGTCTACAACATTTATAGAACCCATTTATGACGGTTTGGAAAAATCTTAATCCAAACTATTCAAAAGAATAGAACAAAAACTGTGTTTGATAGGATTTTATTCCATTCGTGTTTGATTTGTGAAACCATGTGTTTTTCTCTCTCTGTCCCATAGTAAATGTAAACAATGAGAAAGGCAAACAATTTTAGAAATATGCAATATATTACACATTTTATTATGTAAATTACAAATTTATCCTTAATTAATTGTCATTTAGTACTTTCGAAAGAGAGTACTTAGTTTTATTCCTCAATATCATTGATCAGACTTTGTTTCAATCTGCTGAACCAGATTGCTGGTGGACTGTGTGACAACTTGCTGACAAGCATCATCCGAGCGTGGGACTATGAAAAACCTATTTTTGTGGCGCCCGCTATGAACACATTTATGTGGACCAACCCGTTCACGGAAAGGCATCTTATGTCGATCGATGAATTGGGAATCACGCTTATACCACCCGTCTCAAAGAGGCTCGCTTGTGGTGACTACGGAACCGGTGCAATGGCTGAACCGTCACTCATCTTCTCCACCGTACGACTTTTCCTGGAATCACGACAAAACGCAAGTAGCAGTAGAACACACTGAATGTTTTCATTAATGTTACCCTTTTCTAAATCATGTTTGATGCTCCATGAAAGATTTGAATTTTTGATGATGTTTGGAATATTTGTAAAGTGAGCATACCCAAATGAGAATTGTGGTTCCGAACTAGTTGCTGCAATCTTTTGGTATTGTGGTATTTAGTAGAATTGTGGAAAATGATTTGTAATACATCATATAAGAGGTAAATCATTTGTACAAGTATACCATAACAAAACCAGGGTTGGATTTTGGCGAGAAGTGTAATAAGAGATCCTTACTTTGGATTATTTCTAATTGAATGTCAACATTAATAAGGTACATTCTTCTAAAGTGCAACTTATTGACTTATTTCGGTGTAACACCGGTAATAAGTACTTTTGAGTGTTTGGATAAACAGCTTATACCGGTGTCAAACCGGTAATAAGAAGTATTTGAAAAAGTTAACTTCTTTTAACTTATAATAAGTTGATAAACACTTTTGAAAAAAAAACATAAGTTATTTCAAATAAGCAATCCCAAACACCCCTTAAAAATACCAAAAGTTCAGATCTTTTTGTACTTCCTGTTAACGCAATACTTCGCAAACAAAGCCATGAATTATTATATTTTGTCAAAGTAAACCAAAATGGTGTAATTATTACGATTCATGATGAACCAGGCTATGAGTAATAAATATTTTTCAGAACATCTAAAAAATATAATGAACTGAATAATTAAACTTTTTTAGATTTTTTAATAAATAAACCATCAAACTTGTAAAAATTGGTTATTTATATCTTTAAAACAAAAAATCTCCGGTAACTAGCTTAGGAAGGTTTTAAAGTAAAAAAACAAAGGAAGCTTGAATCAATTTTACCTTTTTTAAACTCCACACCATTCAAACCTCTCGCACCAAACGACATCGCTCCCTCTCCAGGGCCGGTTCTAAGATTTTTTTATGCCCTGTGCGAAAATAATAAAAAATGTCCCTAAGCCTATTTTTTTAAGCTAATGAAACAAAAAGACATGCGATTTGTTAAAGAGTTTAGAACATATTCAAACTAAGTATCTCATCCCCATGTTGATTTTTATTAGTTATAGTAAAAAAATACAATGGAGGGACATAAAAACCAAAACTCCGAATACAAAATATAAAAGGATAAATTCTAGATTAAGATCGTGTTTCATTTTTTTTCAGTTTTCCCTTTTCCAAATTGAAATTAACAAAATAGAAACTTTATTTCAATATATGGGACTTAAAAAGACAAGGAAAACTATAATCAGTGTTTAACTAAAATTAGTAAAATTACATCTAAATTATTGTCATAGTAAGTAACAAGTAAAACTCAAATTATTAAACCCCAAACTAGTAATAAATGACAACTTGATGCCCTTTTAAGCTGTGATGTCCTGTGCGACCGCATGGGCTGCACGTGGCCAGGGTCGGCCTGTCCCTCTCACCAACCAACCCATTGTCATCCCCCCTCCATCACCACCGGTCGCTGTTATTGTCCCCTACCATAAATTTTCCTCCTTTTGATTTGTTCTGTCTTTTCTCTCTTTTCCAACAATTTAAGGGTGCATGAAGACAAATAAAAAAAGAGATAATTGAAAAACAAAGAAAAACAGAGGGAGATAGATGACAGGGGCAATGAGGAGATGAACGATGATAAATGATGTAGGATTTGTAAACGTTAAAATTGATTTTACGTTTTTTGTACTTTTAAAATATTCCTAGCCGATTACAAATAGTTTTTTTTAAATGACGTAGATAATTAATTTTTAAAGGTACAATGGTTCATTTATTCAAAAAAAATATTTAAAAAACTTTAAGGCGACGTTTGGTTCGCAGATTCTGGAGGAATATGATGGAATTGGAATGTTGAATTCCATTGACCAAATTCCATTCCCTCGTTTGGTTCATTATTTTTCACGAAAGAAATCTTCAAAATCCTACAAATTCCACAAATAAAGGAATTTAACATTCCTTAGCAACTACATGGTACTTTGATAGAATGAAATCTCTATCTTCATTATACCAAATATGTCCTTAACCTAATATACTATAATCTCATAAAACTCAATATGACCATCGTCGACCACCTCTCGACAACTATTGATCTGAACCACCGCCGACCACCACGACCGCCGACCACCACCACTGATCTGAACCACCGTCGAACACCACCACCGACTACCACCGATCTGAACCACTGTCGAACACCACCACCGACTACCACCGGTCTGAACCACAACCGACCACCACCACCACCACCACCACCGACTACCACCGATCAGAACCACAGTCGACCACCGCTGACCACCACCGACTATCACCAATCTGAACCACCACCGATCTGAACCAACACCACCGACTACCACCAATCTGAACCATCGCCGACCACCACCAATCTGAACCACCGCCGACCACCACCACCGACTACCACCGATCTGAACCACCATCGATCTGATTCACCGTCAATCTAAACCACTGCCGATAACAGCCATTTGGACCACCACTGACCACCACCACCGATCTGAACCATCGTTGACCACCACCGATCTGAACCACCACCGAATACCACTGATATGAACCACCGCCAATCTGATTCACCGTCAATCTGAACCACTGCTGATAACCGCGATCTGAACCACTATGGATCACCACCGATCTGAACCACTGTTGATCATCGCCATCTGAACCACCACGGACCACTATCGATCTGAACCACCAGCAACTACTACCGATCTGAAGCACCGTTGATCTAAACCACCATTGACCATCACCAATCTGAACTACATCTGACCATCTTCACCAGAACCACAACGGACCACCATCGATCTATATCATTGCCAACAACCGACGACTACCATTGATCTGAATCACCGTTGGACATCGTCGACCACCACCAATTTGAACAACCACCGCCACTACCGCCTATCTGAACCACCGCTGACCACCTCCATCTGAACCACTACGGACCACCATCAATCTGAATCACTGTGAACCACCACCGATCTGAACCACCGTCGACCACCATCGATTTAGTAACGTCTTTTGGCTTATGATTATATTTGAGTTGTGTATTTTATATTGTTTTACATATTAAATAATTATTTTATTAAAGTATTTTTAGTCTTAATTTTTTTTTAAATTTTCAAAAAAGGGCATTTTGGTCATTTACCAATATTTTATTCCAATTCTAAAGCTACATTATGTGAACCAAACAGACATATTCCAATTCCTTAACAGATTCCATTCCAATGTCTGCCAACCAAACATGTAGTCAAACCTGACAACATTTCATTCCAATTTCTTCAAAGTCAAATTATTTTAACAGATTCCATTCCATCCAAAAACATTATGCGAACCAAACGCCACCTAAGTATTAATTAAAATAGAAATATGGGACTCATTGAAATAGAATCGTACGAGTAAAAATAATGAAACCAAAAAACAGATTGATGTAAATCTTTTAGATATCTCACACACACACACACTCTCTCTCTTACTTCTTTTGAATTTGTTAGGAAAAGAAACTTAAAATCCGCAAAATCTCCATTTTAATGCATTTGTCTGAGAGCGAGCTCTTAGACATCAAACTAATTATATGGCCACAAAACATTTCATAGAACCATAATAATGCAATTGGATTATGCAACTTAAGTTTCTCCTACTTCTACAAATTAAATATGGTATAGGGCATAAATAGAGCAACATAGCTAAGGTAGCATTTGGTATATAAACAGAATTAAACATGACTGAACAAATATGGGATTTGGCATAACTAGGACCCAAGAGAATTTGATTGGACAAGTCGTCCCTAAATGTTGTTTAGTGATTCATATGGTGGTAGTGGAAGAGGAGGTGGTGATTGTGGCAAAGACAGAGGCAGAGGTGGTTGGTGGGGATGGCAGTCATAGTGATGGCCGATGGTAGACGATGGTTGTGGAGGACATGAAGATGGTGGACGGTGATAGTGATGGACAGTGATGACAATTAAACCAAATACCATATTATGTTATATGAAATAGATGGAAAAAATAGTCTTTTTTCGTCCCATCAAGTCGCTGTACTTATCCACGTCCCATGTCGTGCCAAACATGACAGAATGAGCTTTATCTCATCTCATCCAATCTCATGTACCAAACGCAATCTTAAATCGAGGATCTATCACAAGGAGATGAGTAGTGAAGATGGAGTTACATAAAACCTAACCAAGAAGGAAAAATGTTTACAAGAACGAAAATCTACAAACACTTCAACAAACCATTGACACAATATGGTATTGCTACCGATGCTTTCACTACAGACACAAATAAACCTGATTCTTTGAGTGACGAAAAATGTAAGATATCATTAATGTTCACGACACGTATCTCAAATGAATGATGATACACTTGTGGAAGTTTGCTATGACGAATCCAACAAGCTTAAGGTCTTCTTTGCTTTGCCAAGTCATATGAGAAGGTCATTATGGGTCCATTTCGTATGATCTTGGAACATGCAAGGCTTCCGAAAGAAAAACTCACTTAGGGACGGTTTACCAAACGCTAATGGGATAAGCGTTAACCGGATCACTTATCTTACCGGGTGAGCATGGCAAAGACCGAGAATCATAACCGATACGGGATTCTAGCCAATTGAAAGGATCTTCTAAGAGATCATTTTACCTAGGGACATTCCCACAAGACGACCTGCAAGCTAAACTTGTGAGATGTCTTACCAACTCACGGTTACCATGTTTACCTAGGGACTCATCTTCCTCCACCTACTCGGCCAGCATTTATTTCACTTATTGGGTCAATTTGCATACCCATTTTTGCGATTAGGGTTTTTAAGAGATTTTTTTTATCGGTAAGCATTTACTACAAAACACTTGGTACACAACAGTCTTACCCGGTTAGCACTTCCCACTTAACGGCCCCTAAATGGAATGCTAAGTACGCCTTAAATGGAATGCTAGATATGGAAAACACACAAAAGAAAAGAAGATAGACCATGGTTTCTCATCAGTTCTTTTTGTGGAGAATACTAGAGTCATGTGGTGTCTTCTAGGATGTTCTCTTGGAGAATGTTTACTTGGCAAACATCTAAGCGTCAAACTGAACTTACAGATGAATAGTGGTTGCTGAATGTAATTCAGCCAAACATGGGGCTATCCAGAAGCAACCTGTCAAGAAAATTGAAATGGAATACAAGAAAAGGAAACCTTCAACAACACAAGAAAACTACTCTATGTACTTGTTACCAGCAAAAGACAAGCAAAAATATGAAATTTTAATTTTTTTACTTATAAGAAAACCATTATATGCCCAAAAAGATACGTATGTGCTAAAGAAAACAAGCCAGACTAGGGATTTTTACGTACGAATTAACATGTTCTTGAGGGGATCACATTGGATGTTTTGTTATTTTAACCCTAGCCATCAGTGTTGTACCTCCGCTTAATTGTCCTTGGGAAGATCTTTCTTTGGCAGCTCCTTGGGTTTTGCCTTCTCTATTTCCCTATAAAACCAAAATAAGTGGAGAATAAACTGTCATATGAATAAAGTTGGATAAACCAGCTGAACATTATCCTATATTAGAAAAAGAAAAAACGGTGCAATCTGAATACGGGACAAGGAAGATATAAGAGAATTTTATTCAGCAAAAACCGGTTTCTCAACAAAAAAACGCAAGACAGTGCAACTAATCTACAACATCATTTTGTACAAATATAACAACTGATAACTAAAAGAAAAACAACAATTGGAAATGCTGATAATTATGCCCATCATCTATTTAGACAACCATCTACACTTCTTTGTTTCAATACCATGGATATAGTGATTTTATCAGCATATAGCAAAGACTGTAATGTGCAAGAAGGTAAAGTGGCAAAATGAGGCACTTTTCTCCTAGCCTAATGACAGAACAAGTTCATTTTGAATTTGGTAGCCAAATGCCAAACAAATCATGCTCAAAATTTACAAGGTTCTTGTTTTATTGAAAGATTAAAAGTTCCAAAATAGGCAAATTATTTGTACTTTTTGTTTATATCATCAAAAAAAGGTTAATATAAAAGTATATATCTAAATCAATTCTGTAACCACAATGAATTGCTAACCAAAAGAGCATACCCTTTTTTTCAAACAGAAGACCGGTGTACATGCTATTTCATGACCCATATATGATGAGGCTACAGCCTACATGTTTAGAATTAGGACGTCAAAGACCTTTTATTTGTTATGTGATATTCTTGAATGTTCAAACGGAATGAAATTAAAAATTAGAGATTCAAGGATTTAAGATGATTCAGAATATCTAGCAGTAGTTATTTTATTTATCCATCAAGGGTATTTTGATTTATTAGCATTCTCCAAATATTATTAGCACTTTTACCCTTCCCCTTCACAAATAGAGCTGTGACCTCCAAAGGACCGAATAAAAATATGAATGTATGATGAGATTCAATCTATCATATTCAGATTCCATGCAAGCATCTTGAGAAATATACACAAGACCCTAGTGATTTATGGGACACTAGTATTTTGCCAATTCCTATCTTTAAAACTTCTAGTCCTCCACCAGCATGTTACACTGCCTAGATTATTTTTTTTAAGTTTTTAAAGACAGCAGGGAGTGAGTGAAATTCAAACTCATGAAGGGGAAAGGTTTATACCACTAGGATATCACCTGGCCACTTCAACCTATATCGAGTGCTCAGGTCTTTCCTCTCAGATTTTGGCTTTTATAGACAGGGCATAAGCATTTCAGAAAACTATAAACAAAAAAATTATGTCACAAACATTTGCCATTAAATTTCAAAAAAAACTTCCATCCTTGAATTCATATTAAGCAAGGAGGTCAAATTTTCACAAGGCCTCCTTGGAAAAAATAATATAGCTCCAAATATAGGCCATTGCTTGGGACTCGGAAGGATACAATTAAATACATCTAATTGTGACTTTGCCATTTTGCCGATGAAATTATCAAAAGTAACCTCTTGCTGATTTTACTTAAAGAGTTATACACTCATTGTTAGCCTAATCCCAGATCAGTCTGAAATAAACCATGTTCTTATTGTATGATTGTAAATAGCCACAGATGCTCTTGAATCACCTGAAACCTAGTTTGTAAACGCCATCGACTTACTTGTAGTTTAGGAATCACATGCGCTTTGAACTAATAATGTGATCTTATTAATGTGGAATCCTTCAAATCATGCCACTGGGATCACCCAAGTATACAAATGTTCACGGGTGTAGATAAAATTTCATGATATCAACTTCTACAGCCCGTTCAAATTCAAACAAAGAAGCTGGAATTCTTTCAGATAGGACAGTGAACCATGGATTTCCTAAAACATGCAAGGGTTAAACATAAATTTCTGAGGACTTGCTTAGATAAACATCAAGGTTTCAATAATCCAAATGAGCCATCAATGGCAAAGGATTGAATGTCGTTCTTGTTACTTCACAATGATTAGTAAATTTGTTAAGACTGCCTGTAAGCGTCAGAATGATTAGTAAAATTTGAGGATACCGTGATTTCACGGTGAATATGACTCCAATTGGAACCCTAACTTTCTACAAAGTGGACTACAATCGTGAAACGAATGGAGAATTACATGCTTTCTACAGCACATCAGTTAATAATCTATAGATCTATATAGGAAGTCCAACACACAAAAGTTAATAATTCAAGCAGCAAGTACTCAAGACAATGAAACAATCTGTGTGTATGAAAAACGTACTTAGCAGCGGATGCAGATTCTTCTTCGAGCCAGTGGCGAATATGACGAACGTTGCGTTTGAGCATGGAAGCCGACTGCCTCACATCGCTCCTCATCAGTAGAATCACTGCGCTCACTCCTGCCACGGTTAGTATGAGGTTCGTTAACGCCATTTGATCGATTTAATCCAATCTACAAAAAGCAGTCGCAGAAGATGACGACGGTTTTGGTTGGTAACCGTATTTTAGGGTTGCGGCACGGTGGTCGACGGAGATAAATTACGGGAAGAGAATTCGAGTGTTGGCAATGCAATCAAAATAGTCAAGTCGGCGGTCAAGGGATTAACGAATAACGAAATTGGAAATTACAATTGAGTCCTTACACTTGCAACTTTTGCAATTAATCCCCCTATAGTTTTCAGTTTTTGAAAAGGCTTATTTAGTACATTCAGAAAGCTTTGGGACCGAGGTTCGATATGCCGTTCGTTGGAATTCGACTTATTTTATGATTGAAAAATTGATAAAACAAAAAAAATTATATTTATTTATTTTATAGACACCATTACCCTCAAAATTCTATTGAAAATCTTGATTGAACCTTGATTGAAGGATTGTATGATATTTTAGGCGGTTTAAAAAATGCGACAACACTTTTATCCAGTATTTATTATCCAACAAACCATTTAGTTTTAAACCAATTATATATTTTGGCAAGTAAGATTGCCCAATACGAAGACCATCATGATTGGGGAAGGTTGGCGAGTTCAATGAAAAAAAAATGTTAAAATACTTTATGAGCATCCCATTTGTTTTTCTTTGTGTTGCGGCGTTAAACTCGTATTTAAATGTTATCGATGTTAAAGTTTTAATTACAAAAATATGTGTGGTTTCTGGTTTAGATATGGCTACGGGTAATTCTTTTTCAACGGAATAAAAACGTTTGTTTAATCGTAATTTTCAAAAAAAAAAATGATCATTACAAACATTTTTATGGATGAGAAAAGCAACAACAAAGCTCTTCAAGTCGTGGGTTTGTGGGTTATGGTTCTTCTTCTAGTGGTCATCGACAAAGTCGGAAAGAGTTGATGACTAATTTAATGAACGAGGTTTTAAATGAATCAAGTAAAAAAAGTCGATTTGATAACGAGTTTGGGTGAACTAAATATGTATGTGCAAATGATGTCGAAGATTTTGAAAAAATTGATCTATTAGATTTTTGGAAACAAAAACAACCTCAATTCCCGGTTTTGGCATGCATCACACATGATATACTAACAATCCAAGCTAGTACCGTAGCTTCAGAGTCTGCTTTTTCTCTTACTTGGATAGTGTTGATAGAATTCAACACACGACGTCGTTAGAGATGGAGATTGAAGCGGTGTAGGAAAATTTGGAAGAAAATGAAATCAACATGGGACTAAGCACGCCGCCAACTACCAATACCGACGACACTTACTCACAATATGACGATGATGAGGAACGCGACATTGATGACCATGATGACCAAGAGACTATTAGAATAATTCAAGACAAAATGATTAGGTTTGATGATCTGAGTAGAAATTACTAAAAAGGTTTGTAGTAGTCTGTAGTCACTACATACATTGAACACAAAATTTGTTCCAATTCATTAAGCATTCTATATGAATCCTTTATTTCTTGTTTAAGCAATGAACTTTATACAAAATCCAACATAACCCAATTTTGATTTAAATAATGTATTTTTCTCTCCAAACACCAGATGCTATAATAATAATAGGGTATCTATGGGCAAAAGAAACAGAATGTAACAGATACCATATTCATGTCCGAAAAGGTGTACATGAAAACAACTCAAATATCAATCGCATGTAGGAACCAAAAAATAAGCGCTTTTAGTTGCTTATTGTTCCTGTGTTTATTTGGAACATGACTAGCAAGGAGGAACTTTAGACTTTGTTTTTGCAGCAATTCACAAAGTGCTCCATAACAAGCAACATCTCTTGTGGAAAAAGCTTGCCTAACAATTCACAAAGTGCTCCATAAGTAAGTTTGCCTAAAAAAACTTTATTAAAGTACATCATTATAAGTGCGTCAAGGCACGCTAAATTACATATTAGAAAATGTAAACTCACCTGCTTGTAGCTACCTCCATTGTCAGGGATGAAAAGAATAGGAACCCCACTAAGTTGTTTAAGATGCTCGTTAAAATAAATTCTTTCCACCCTTCATGATACAAATACAGTCCATATTTTAAAGAAGACAGACTTTCTGTTGCTGATATTGGAATGTAGATTGGGTGTATGTAAGTTGATTGTAAGTTGAATATATATTCAAAAATATTGTAAATTGACATCTCTTGTAAGTTGATCAGTCCTTATAAGAGCATTAACTATTAGGAGCAAAGGACACATAAGACCTCTTCTCCATCATCTTTGGGATGATTTATCTTTAATAAGTACCTAGAGAAGTTATATGAAGTAAGATCTCTCTACATGTGTTGTTATATAATTTAGTTATTCTAAATATATTTTTGACGGTACAGTAAAATCTGGATTATGATTATGCTTTTTCTGATGACTCCGTGTCGTGTATCCAACACTTACCTATAAGAGCTTACCTGTTAAACCCCATAATTCATAATGTAAAAAGTAATAAAAAACAATAAGTGATGAAGAACTAGAAGACCGATGAAGACATCAAAGCAAAAACGGCTAAGTCTGGAGCACAACCAGAGGACCGATGGACGACCAAGGATGCGATGGAAAGAGCATCTCCATCGAACCTCTGGTCAACTATACTTAGAGTATTTTCCAGCAATTCATCCAGAAGCATGCGATGAAGACTTAAAGATAAGAATGATACATCACACCATGAATGACAGCTGGAGATGACAAATCAACAGCTAGACTTCGAGTTTATCTTTGATATTAAAGCTTATCCATAGTTTAGATAAACGTTATCTGTTAATAGAAGATTAGCTATAAAATTTCATTAGATAGTTATCTTCTTATTAGTATAAATAGGTGATTAGGCCTATTGTAATAAAAGTAGTTTTTTCTACATTCTTATTATTAATAAAGTGAAATCTTTGACGCTCAAGATTGTTCATTATTGTTCTTATTTTCTTCTTGAGTGTTCTTCATTTTCTTCATCAAATCACTATAATTTGGTTATTATTAACTAGATTATTAGTGTTATTGAGAGATTTGGGATCAATAATTGGTATCAGAGCTGATTGATTGACTTTCCAATCAAGACGATCAAACAAAAATCTCTCAATTTTTGATCTTCTTCCTCGTCAAAACACAAATCCTCCTCTTCAAAATTCTCAATGGCCAACTAGAATTCTGCTTATAGCGTTGGCTCCCTCACCAAGCCTCCAACTCTTCAACGAGAAGAATATCCACAATGGAAGATCAGAATGGTGAATTTCTTGGAAAGAATGGTGAATTTCTTGGAAGGAATGGACAGAAACCTCCTTCGATCTGTAATGGAGGGTCCTTACATCCCACAAACTCTTGTCCCAAG
>NC_037531.1:5253227-5255180 GCF_001531365.2 Cynara cardunculus var. scolymus
CCGATGAAAAGGAAAAATCAAGGACTTCTACCAAAGAAYATAAAAAGAAAGGCAAGAAAGTATTGGTAGTAGAATTAGAATCTGATTCAGAAGAAACTTCTGAATCAGATGATGAAATTAAAGCTTTTGCCAAATCTTTGGCCTTGATCACAAAGTATTGGCCTTGATCACAAAGTAGTTCCAGAGAAAGTTCATCAACAAACCCTATGAACGAAAAGAGTTCAAAAGGGAAAGGTACCAGTCATCGTATGAAAGGAAGCCGTCCAAATTTCATCAGAGGGAAGATAGAAGAGATGGGAGAGAAGAAAGAGAAGAACGAAGAGAAGATAAAAGAGATGAGAGGAAAGAAGACAAGGATGGAAGGAAGAATGACCTTCGATGATTTAGATGTGGAAAGCTCGGTCATTTCTCCAAAGAATGCCGAGGACGATTGGTAAAGGATGCTAATTATTACAAGAACAAATACAAATATAATTCCAAAGAGCGAAGCCTGATGGCTGAAAAAATAAATTGGTTGTCCGATTCTTCATCAGATGATGAAGACAAAGCACTCATATGTCTAATGGCCACGTCCAACGCAGAATCCACCTACAACTCTGATGACCAGGTATGTGAGTCTACCTCCAATAAAACCAACTCTGCTCCATCGGAGCTAGAATTAAGGGTAATAAAACTTTTTGAAGTTTTCTTGATATTAAAAGAGAAATTAAATTTTGAAAAATCCGAAAGGATAAAAGCGGAAAAAGAAGCAAGTTTCTACAAAAGAGAAACTGACCTTCTAACCGAAGAAAAAGTTGAACTTGCAAAGGAAAAGATTCGCATAAGCACTCTTAAGAAATCAGAGGAAGATAAACTTCTGGAATTAAACAAACGAATAACTAAGGACCTAGAAAAGAAAACAAAGGCCTTAAAGGAATCCAAGGCAGAGAGACTAAATTCAGTAGCTCTTAAAGATTTCTTTCAAAAAGAATGGGAAATACTTCACCAGAAGCTTCAAACCAATGAACTTCTGATGAAGAAGTATAAAGATGCCCAAGACGTTTATGAAAAATTAAATGGTCAAACGGATACTCAAGGGATAGGATTCAATGAATTGGACTCTTTCATCGAATCAAGGAAATCTACCCTTGAAACCACTTTCAAACTTGGATGCATTCAAAAACCCGACTTTACTCCAAAACCAAAAGCAAATTTTAAAAGAGTTAAAGTCGATGGAAAAACTGTCGTTTCAAGACAGAACTTTGAAAATGTGGTATACGAAAATAGTACAAGTAAGAATTCTGATGGATGAAATGACACATCTCAATCAGAAACCGATGGAAAATCCTATGGTTAAACCAGAGTCTCTGATTGTCAAATCCTCTCCATCAGCAAGTACTGTTAATGAAAAAGAGAATCCAAATGAGGAACCATCAGCTGATGAATCAATGAACAACCCAAGTAARATTGCAAGTTCATCAAAGTCAGAATCGATGAAACCTCAAACAGATCACTCTGAAGCATCAACCTCTGAACTCACATCTTCTAATTCAATCCATGCTCATTTTGATTTTGAGAAATCCGCAAAAGACTTTCTTGATTCTGAATCTGAAGAAGAGATGAATTGTGAATCATCAAAGATCATTGAGGATAAGAAGAATCAAAACTCAAATGCCTCAATGAAATATGGTACTCCTTCATTGATGAAAACTTCAGACAAAGTAAAGAGAAAACTGAAAGATAGTAAATCTGCCAAAGATAACTTTCAAGGCCCTAGTACATCCTTCAGGTTCATCAAGTTCACTTGTGAGCAAAAACAGAAGTGGCCTGCCTCTGAGAGTATTAATCATCACTTTTCTTTCCATCCAGCTGAAGAAAAGCAGACTTTCCTCAGGAGAAAAGAAGTAAAGCCAAAGACATTTCCAAATAAAAAATCTGAACTAGATAGGAAGTTTGTAAAAACAACCGATGCTA
>NC_037531.1:5255280-5280074 GCF_001531365.2 Cynara cardunculus var. scolymus
TTTTTGTCAAATTTTTATGATATCTTCAAACATATATTTTATTCAAAAACAAAAACATCATCGCTTTCTCAAAATCATATAAAGCCATATTATAACATCAGTTGAGATAAAGAATAAAATGAAATATTAAAATCACGATGTATCTCGTTGCATTGCGTGAGTACGCTTCTAGTAATTTTTAAAAGTGAAAGTTATTGTGCTTGTATTCACCCCCCTTCTACAAACTATTACCTATAAACTCTTGTACATCCAGTTGGGACCAACAAGTTGTATCAGAGCAGTGTTCGTTTTTGTGTTGTTATGTTATTGGTGTTTTATTATCTCTTCTTTCTTAGATAATTTATTTACCTTTCAATGGCTTTGCAAAACACTAGCACAAACTTTCACGACAATGGCTCCCTTGCAAAACCTCTTTGGTTTATCAAAGGCAACTTCAGTCTTTGGAAGAACCGGATGTCTCTCTTCTTGGAAGGTGTGGATCCTAAGATTCCATACTATATAGAGAATGGACCTTATGTTCGATCCGCTATCTCTCCAACAGTTCATGCTACTGTTACGACTGCCGCTATTCCTGAACGAAAGATTTCAAAGCTCCCTCATCAATGAAATGATGAAGACGAGAAGAAGGTGGCTCTAGACACTTGTTCGAGGTCTATAATAGCCATGGCTCTTTCTGATGTAAAGACCCAATTTTTTTTTCTTAATATAATAACGTCCATACATAAATAAGCCATAAAATCTAAATAGTTCAACGCAACGGAAGTATATATATTTTTAAAACTAATAAAACTTAAAAGGAACAATTGTCTAACGATATCCATATCAAGTTCCGGATAGTCTCCAGTCCGAGCCTTTATTCCGTGTTAGCCGGTTCTAAACTTTCTCCTTTCCCTTGCTACTATTCCCGTGTATGAGACGACCTGGTTGCATAATTGTTTTTGAAAGGAGTTGGGTGAGCCAAGGGCCCAGTGATTTAACGGTTTAATGCATACACCACGTAAAAAAATAGATTTCACAAAGTGTCATAATTTATCATGCATACAGTTTAAACAACACACTTCACAAAGCTAGTGGCGTACGGGAGATGACTATCTCACACAGCATTACCTGGCGAACTCACACAGCATGTCCGCACTTACGGCTTAGACAAACTCATAAAGCATGTTTGTCTTTATGGAATCATATCATAGTACATCCTCATTGCCACACAACATATTTCATAAAATAAGGCACGTTTTTATGCATACATGATATTCAATTTTATAGAGAAAAATCCAGCAAGCTTGCATATATATGTAAATAAAATGTGCAACCATTTTTAGAAAAGTCACGTATAACTCACCTTACAAGTTGTTACCCAAACCAATCTTTGAAATGRCTAGCTCCTCCCCTACAAATCCAAGACCGTACTTTTAAATCTTAGGCAAAAATATGATGCCACTACCTATGATAACCCGAGATAATCCGAGTGGTTCCCTTTACACTATTTATTTTAACAATCCATAAGCCGTGAACTTTAATTTTCATGTTATTTCAACTTATATATATATATGTGTGTGTGTGTGTATCATATATATATATATATATATTTATATGTATCGTATATATATACATATATATATATATATATACCAAACACAACTTATGCATAACTATGCATGACTACGTATGCATGAAATGCATATATGTGCATCTCTACTTCAAATTCCACCCAACCCTTACTGTTATTATATATGTGCATATATATATATATATATATATATACACACACACACACACACACATATATATATATATATATGCATAGTCCAAGCCATTTACCTTGATACCCTACTAAGCAAGCGACTGATAACGATTATTACTTCTGTTCATCTTTTTTTTTACCGACGCTTGCATGAACCAATAGGTTCTAACTCTCGGTACCAAGACAAGGGAACGGGTTTTGATAACCCAATGTCATGGATATTACATTTGTGAAGGATGGTGGAGGTGCTAGTGGTGACTGTTGGCCACCATTGCCATATGGGAACCCACCCGAACGATCGAACGACTAAAGTGATTAAATTAAAATTTAAACAACGGGTACGAAACATTTACCGATTGGTGTAGAACTAGATGCGTCGCCGCGAACCTTAGTCTTCCTTTTGGACTCCACTAGCTCTCCTTCTAAATCGACTTCCTTTTTTTTTGGCTACTCATTAGCATCCTTTTTATATGTGCCTATTGACCGTTTCAAAGCATACCAATCAACCCAAGAGTAAATGATCGGTGGTTACATGGATGATTGACTTGCCTTCTAATTAAGTGTCTAACCCTTCACTTTCTTGCAATTATATACCCAATACTTGAAACCACCAAAAAATATTTCTTTTCTTTATTTTTTTTATTCTTCCGGGTTATTACATCTGAAGAGGTCTATCACTCTGTGATAAAGCTTAAAAATTTTAGTATTAAATAGTATTCGTCTTGAAAGTCTATAATTTTAATATTAGCGTATTTGACTTTGTTAGTGTTGTTGACTTTGACTAGAAGGTTTATTGTTTGACCCTATATATAGCTTTGTCTTCTATTGATTTGTGAGAGTTAGAGTTTAATTGTTGTAATACGTACATTTGAGAGATTTATAGAAAGTTTGATAGTTGACTTTTTCTCTCTATTCCTGCTATGTGTTCTTGATGAATTTATAAAGTTTGCCATGGATTATTGATGAAGATTGAAGATTGATCGTTTTGTAGGACACACAATTGGATTATAAAGTTTTTTGGAAAATTTCTACTGTTCATGTTTTGTTTATCTTGTGTTCTTCATTTTTCAAGATTTTAATTCAAAAAAAATTTCAAATTATCGTGTTTAGATGTTAAAATCATGATCAGTGTGTGCGTAATTGTTTCGTGAATCTTTGTTATTCACAAAGTTTTGTGTTTTGATCATTCGTTTTTGAGATTTGTTCAAATTAGTGATTTTTAAAAAAAAAATTGGTGTTCTTGAAAAGGTCATAAAAAGGCAGGTTTTGATCCATTTTTGAGTGAAAAAGTTGTTGTTTTTATGTTTTCTACATGTTTTAGTCGATTTTTTGATCATATCGCATATCAAGGCTTACCCGAATTGGAGACTTAGCCAAAAGTTTAGACACAAAATCGCACACCGCCTTAGTCGATTTCAGGTTTATTTCTCACATAAGCTTGTCCGTATTAAGGACTAAATCGCACAAGGCTCGACCAATTTATGCATACCTCGCACAACAGCCCAGCCAGATTATACTTTAACTCACACAAAGGTCATCCGGATTTCAAGATTATCGGACAACAGCCTAGCCGGAGTCAAGGTATATTGCTCAAACAACCATCCGATTTAAGGATTCCTCGTACATATGCTTAGTCGGATTAGAGTCTTCATCGCATCACCCCTTGTCCGGATTAGGGGTTCCTTGGACAATAGGTTTACCCATATATAGTTCTCAGTCAATCACTTAGTTGCGATCTCTTTTTCTCGCATCCTTATCCGGACACTACCTTGTCCGGATTTCATTTTCACTCGGCCAGCGACTTGCTTCCTCGTGTAACCCCGTGTCCGGATAACTATCAACCTCGGTCACAGGCTTGACCGAATTAGCCTTTCCCAGTGGTCATCTGGTTTGCTTGCTTCCTCGTGTAACCTCATGTCCGGATTAACCAACCTTGGCCAAAGGCTTATGCTATTTTAATCTTTGTCCGATTTTGTCAAGACTTAGCCAATTTTTCATGTTTCATTCGATTCTGAAGACTTTTTGACAAAACTTGTATTTTTCAAACTGTGTTTATCCAAATTTCAGTTTTTGATCAAATTTTATCTAGATTTCACAATTTCACCTGATTTTCTTCAAATTTTACTGATTTTTGAAAAGTTTAACTGTTTTGAACTGATTTGTGTCGTATGAACTGTTTTTGATCAGTTTTTAACAGTTTTTGACTATTTTAACTGTTTTTAACAGTTTTTACTATTTTTAACAGTTTTTGACTGTTTTTTACTGATTTTTAACTGTTTCATTGATTTTTTGATATTTGATCAGTTTTTGAACTTTTCTGAGATTTTTTTGAGATTATTAATATCATTTGAAGGATATTTTTTTTGGATTGAGATTTCTTTTGACTGATTTCATACACTGCATAAGATTCGTTGATCAATCGTTAAATTTTCTAATGACAGCTTTCTTTGAGAAAGAAAATAAAGAGTTGAAAAATAAAATTTCTGATTTGGAAAAGAGTGTAAAAGATTACAAAGATAAATATATAAATATGTTTTATGAAAATCATGCTATTGAGAAACTTGTTACCAATTTATGAAAGGAGCATAAAGAAGCCATAGAACCAGTTGAGAACGATTTCAAGTTTTGGACTAGCAAACTTGAGAAATATTTGGATGCTGCAAGGAAAGAGTTTGATGATGAAATAAGAAGTTCTAACAAGAGTTAGTCAATAAACTTCGTAAAGCTGAATCTGAACTACATACTGAGAGGAACTCTCTAGAAAGGAAACATACAGAGATTGAAGATTTCACAGAGAAACTTCATAAGTCTAAGAGTGACTTGATTGAGATAAAGAAATTACTAGAACTAGAAAAGAAAAAGGTTCTGGAAGCCGAGAAGAGTTTAAGTGTTGAAATGATAGTTTTTGAGAAAGAGAATAAGAGAATGATTGAAGTGGAAAAACGGTTTGGTACTGAAAGAATATATTTTGAGAATAAGATCAACTCGTTGGAATTAAATGCTAAGATGTTGTTGAATCAAATATTTGATTTTGAACAACTAATCATCTTGAAACGAGCCAAGATTGATAAAGAGAAGGAAGAAATTAAAGAAGAATGTCTGAGAAAGAATCTTGAACTATCTGACTGCATTGCTCAAAAGCAGAAAGCTTTGGATGAAGAAAAGAAGCTATTTGCTCTTGAAAAGAGAAACACTGCTAAGAAATATGCAGCAATTGCCAAAGAGCTTGCAGAAAAGAAGAAATGGCTCGACATTGCTTCTGAGAATGAAAAAAGCAGCTCAGATGAAGAGAGACAGGAGTTTGATAAAGAAAAGAAAATGTTTGAGAAGCTAAAAAAGGAGTTAGAAGGTAAACTTCTGGATACTTCAAAGAAATTGTCTGATCTAAAGACATAACTTGAAACTGAATTGAAAATGAGAATTGAGCTTAAAAAGAAGTATGATTTAGTTACTGATGAAAGAGACTAGTTATTAAAGAAACTTAAAGACCTTTCAAGTGCTCAAAGCTTAACTGGTTCTCCTTCATAGTGCAAAACAAGCTTTTATGACTGTTCTACTTCTAACAGTTATTCGAGCAGCCCTAAATCAACCGTTTCTAAGAACTATTATCATTCTTCAAATTAGTACTATCAAGGTTATGTCATTGGATCACCCAATCATTATTCTAAAGTTAAAAATGTTTGGGTTAATAAAGTTGAATATGTTTTGTCTCGTAACTCTGTTGTTATTAATCCTGTTCTTCCTTGTGTTGTGAGATCTACTATTGCTCTAATTAATCTTTGCAAGAGAAGGATCATGTGCTCCACATGCAAAACTACTGATTTTGTGAACAGGAAAAGGTACAACAGGTGGAATGGTGACATCAGATATCAGAAGAACTGGAAGAATTATAACAGGTATGATAACAACTGGTATGGATCTTACTGTATGTATGATCAACATGTTAAAAGTGCTAAAAAGAAAACATCTAATAAGAATAGATGGTTTGACAGTTACAATAACCCACAACCTGATACTAACAAAGAAGGACCCAAGTTTGTCTGGGTATCAAAATCTGTTTGATTTGATTTTGCAGGTGTGTCATTACTGCGTTCATCAGAAAATCATACCTATGATGCACAAATACAGGGGGAGTTTATAATCTGTCCAAATGAGGCTTCTGAATAAATCAGTTTCGGACCCGCGCTGAAACAATATGGTTTTTGAATACTCAGTTCAAGTCCCGAGCCAAAATGGTTTCTTTTTTGTTTATTTTGATCTGAAATGCAACATTACTTAAATTTATTTTCTAGGGGGAGTCTCTGGAAATGTTTAATAAAAGTTTTTGGAAAGTGAATTGTTTTATGAAACGAGTACATTTTCTGAGCAGGTATTTCCTGAGATTTTACTTGCGTAATTTCTCACCGTACACAACTCTAATACCTTTTTTAGCTATTCTTCAAACCGTTATTATCACGTCTCTTAAATAATAATCATTTTCGGTGATAATACACTCGTTTGTCATCAAAGTTGTTTTTTAATTTTTTTTTACTTTGATTGGTATACATTTCATGATTCTTTGAAGATCGGAATCTCTAAACTCGTACTTACAGATCTTCATTCATTTCTCTCACATTCTGAATAATCAGATTTTTCTTGATCAATTTTATTTGATCATTGTGCTTCATATCAATAATATTTTTGATCAATTGTTTGTGATCAATTTGAGCATACTGTTATTTTAGGAGGGACTAAGTGTTTTACACTAATACCTCAATGGAATGTCAGAACTGATAGACCTACCCATGAGGATAACCATATCTGAGTGAGCTTAAACTAAAAAAAGGTTTGTGTGCTGAGCTTAAAATGAAAAAGAGAGGGGTAGTTGTTGTGCGCCAAAAGAATTGACGAGAGTTGTGTCAGGATTAAAAGATTACAAGAATCATGTTCTAAACTTCTAAAAAACCGGGCATACCACGAAATCTATTAGTTTTCAATTCTTTCGAGACTAATATTGAAAAAGGCAAAACCCAAGTCAATTCCTGTTACAACCCCACTAGCTACTCATTTATCTCGTAACAAATAAGTGTTTCAATAACACTTAGAGCACGCAACTCACATTCTATCAGTTTCTCATTCGGAGAAAGTTGATATTGAAAAAGAAGGATATATGTCCCCCCTCCAAGTCTTTTTGATCACGATTAGAGTCAGATGAATTTGTGTAGTCCACACGATTTATCTTTTTTAGCCTAAACAGAAGCATAGGTTGCTTTATCTTTATACACTACACAGATTTTGCAAATTTACATGTTATTTTACCAAAACATTCATAGATATACTTTTTATAAGATATCGATGATTGAATGGAAGTCCTGGTGAGATGATCCTTAAAAAGTCTCATATATGAAGTACATTTGTTGTACTTAATATATCTGTTATATTCACAGGCCAATCTTTTTATAAGATTGAAAACAGTTTCATAAGTTGAAATTGGTTACTTTCCCATCCTCTTAATCTGAAAAGATTATACAAGTGGATTTGAAAAGATCTGCTTACAATTTTATGAATTGACGGCTATCGCTAAAATTTCATTCATTATGATGTATGATGCTAATGATTCTCATTTCATTGTAAGGGGGAGTATGAAATAATGAATGAAATAATGAATGAAATAATCGATTCTGAATGATATAAGGGGAGTATGTTATAAAGATCAAAGGGGAGTATGATATAAAGATTGGGAACCGACAAAAGACTCAAAGGAGTGTGATTGAAGACTATTACTGAAGATTATTCTTGTGTTACATTGTTTGAGAGAGAAACAGAATGTGAAGATCATATTTACAAGAGTTTACTGATAGAGATTTCTCAGTGAGGAAAATGTTAATTTTGAGGAGAATGTTTGTGAATTTTTTATCTGAAGAAATTCGTTTATGGGGAGAATGTTAGTAATTTTTATTTGAAGAAGATTCTTTGAAGATCATATCTTGAAGATCATTTCTGATGATTGTTGTTGATATTGTTCTTTATTGTAAAAAGAGAAGATCATCTTTGTTCTACATTCGAGGGGGAGAATGTTGGAAGATTTTCTCAACAAAAGATTATCTGAAGATCTTAAAGAAGAGATTGTTAGAAGATTGTTTTGAAGATTTCAAGAAGTCATAAAGTGCTTAAAAGATTCAAAGTTCAAAAGAGATTCAAAATGTGCAAATTCTTTCAAGCCTGAATACAAAGGGGGAAAATGTTAAGATTGAATTTTAGTGTTAAATTGTATTCGTCTTGAAAGTCTATAATTGTAATATTAGCGTGTTTGACTTTGTTAGTGTTGTTGACTTTGACTAGAGGGTTTATTGTTTGACCCTATATATAGCTTTGTCTTCTAGTGATTTGTGAGAGTAAGAGCTTAATTGTTGTAATACGTACATTTGAGAGATTTATAGAAAGTTTGACCAGTTGACTTTTCATCTCTACTCCTTCTATGTGTTCTTGATGATTTTATAAAGTTTGCCATGGATTATTGATGAAGATTGAAGATTGATCGTATTGTGGGACACACACTATATCTATGGACAAGGATGTCAAAGATGAATAATGTGAGACATCATCCTTCAGTGATCCCTCGTCATCAACCTCTGCTCAGATATGTACCTTCTTCTTCTTCTTCTTCTTCTTCTTCTTCTTCTTCTTATTCTTGTTCTTGTTCTTCTTCTTCTTCTAATAACCTATCTGCACTAGATAGGTTGGCAATTAACCATTACAATACCCTGAATGGTAAATCTAAAGCTAAAAATCTTAATCTTGATCTTCTATAACAATTAGAGAGATGACATTCAAAGATCAAAGAGCTGACCAAGATTATGAAAAATCTTATGGACAGGTCATTATAAACCAGACCATTACCATCGAACGCAAGCAGGCTATCGCTGAGTGTGAACAAGCTATTGTTGAACTCAAGGTTGAGAAGGATACAATTGAAGGGTGGTGCAAAGCCTCGATCAAGGCCTCTGAAATCATCAACGCTCAGATCCCTGCCAAGATAAAGAGTGGTATAGGATTCTTCTATGATCAGGAATAAAGTGTCACTAACAAGTCCATGTTGAAGTTTTGTACTTTTGTCTCTTCGATTCCTAAAACCTCTTCCTCTCAGTACTCTTCTACTAAGACTCCTCTTGAAGGAACTCCTCCGAGTTCAGGATGCAAAGACAAAGGTAAATCCATTATCAACGCTCCTCTTCCCAAGAAGCCATCAAGTCAAATAAACCAGATCTATTCCTTCAGCTTGCAAACCTTCTTCCTCAAGGACCAAGGTCTCTAAACCCTCTCAGAGATCTAAGCCAAAGCACAAAGTGGATCTTTCACCCAAGGTATATAAATCCTCAGTTGTTCCTTCTCGAATAAATGATAAATGTATCCTTGTAGCTTGTCCCTCTTCTGTTCTCTCTGACCCTTCTAGCGCTAAAGCTTCTTTGAGCTTCAGGAAGTGTCGTCACTATGGCAAAACTTCTCATATCGCCAATAAGTGTCCTTCCGCTACGAAATCTGGTCCGCCAGCCAAGGTAAAGGAAGTAGTTAAGGCTAAAAAATTAGCCAAAACGAAACCAACCACCAAAGTTGTGAAAATGACTAAGGTGAAGTAGACCATTGAAGCCTCTTCTTTAGACTCAGTAAAGACACCTGCTGACTCTGAGTTTTCAGTGTCAGTGTGGATGTCGCCTATAACTCTGCTGGAACCATTGAGAAATGGGTACCAAAGCAATCTTAATCTGTTTTCTTTTGTATAGTCAAAGGCATCTGGTATCTTTATAGTGGATGTTTAAGACACATGACCGGAGACAAACTTCTGATCACTGACTACAAATAAGAAAGAGTCCCTTCCATGACTTTTGGAGGAAACGGGAAAGGATATACCAAGGGATTTGGTACATTAACCAATGGTGCAACCACTTTTAGACGTGTTGCATATGTTGAAGGACTGAAGCACTATCTTCTTAGCATCCATCAGCTATGTGATAAATATTTCACAGTGAAATTTCTTAAGAACTCATGTTATGTCTATGACAAAGATGTCGCACTTACAGGTTCTCATCTAGAGAACGTGTATGTCATCAACATGGATTCTCTCTTCTCTGAGAATAGTTGTTTTCTCTCCAAGGTCTCTTCAGATATCAACTGGCTATAGCACAAACGACTTTCTCATATGAACTTCAAGACGTTGAATGAGCTGTCTCGAAAGGATCTTGTCACTGGCCTTCCTCAACACTCTTTTGCAAAGGAATTTCTTTGCTCAACATGCAAAAAAAAAGCATACAAAGGCTAGCTTTAAATCGAAGAAAGTCTATCTTCAGTGGCCTCTCCGCTTCATCTATGTACATGGACTTATTTGGTCCTGTCAATGTGCAATCCATAGCTGGAAAGAAATATATGCTCGTTATCATTGACTAGTTTTCCAGGTACATTTGGGTCTTCTTTTTTAGTTCTAAGAGTGATGCATCTGAAGAAATTATCTCGTTTGTCAAACACATAGAAGTACTGAACAACATCAAAGTATGGTCTATCAGGAGTGATCATGGCACTGAATTCAAAACCAGTACCATTGTTGACATCTTTGAGAACAAGGGAATCTCACACAAATTCTCACCTGTGAAAATTCCACAACAGAATCAGGTTGTTGAAAGGAGAAATCGAACGATCATTGACGCTGCTCGATCAATGCTCAACGAATCTCGTCTCCCTACTTAATTCTGGGCTGAAGTTGTCAGCACTGCTTGTTTTACTCAGAACTGATCGCTGATCATCAAGAGATTCAAGAAGACATCTTATGAACTCTTCCACAGTAGAAAGACTTCTCTCAGCTTTCTTCATATCTTTGGTTGTACATGCTATATTCTTAACAATAGAGACCAACTTGGAAAGTTCGCTTCCAAAACTTATGAAAAAATATTTCTTGGATATTCTTCAGTGGCCAAAGCCCTTAGAGTATTCAACAAAAGACGACAGACAATAGAGAAATCTATTCATGTTACCTTTGATGAATCTCAATCATCTAACTCGAAACCTACCTCTGAAGATGATGAAGAGTTAGATAACTAGATGATATCTCACTATGGAGAGCCTGAAGCTTCCTTCAACAATCAACTGAATGTTGACTTCCCAGACGCTGACAATGATCCATTTATCGTTCCATATGTGACTAATAACGAAGCTGAATCCTCTTAAGGGATTGTTGTCGTTCCTATTGGTCACTTACCCCATTCTATTTTCAAATACTGACCCTTCAGTCACTGAATCTCCTTCAGTCACTAAACCTCTATCAGTAAATGAATCGCTCTATAAGGCTCCTTTAGCAATTCAACCTATTGTTGAAGACTCTCCTGTTGAAGCCTCATCTTCTATGCCTGAGCCCCAAATCTTATAAGGTTATCTTCAGCCAGCTTAGCAATGGACGAAAGACCATCCTATCCATCAAATTTTTGGTGATCCAAGTGTAGGTATTCAGACATGTCGCGGTCTAGGTAATATATATATATATCTCTTTGTCAACTTTTTTTCTTAGTTAACCCCAAGAAAATCAATGAGGCTATCACTTACCCAAGTTGGGTCACTGTTATCCAAGAAGAACTCATTGAGTTTGATAGGAACAAAGTCTGGTACCTTGTCTCACATCCATCTGACAGTTTTGTGATAAACACCAAATGGGTTTATTGCAATAAGTTAGATGAACAAGGAATTATAACTCGTAACAAGGCTCGTCTTGTTGCTCAGGGATACAGGAATGAAGAATGAATAGATTATGACAAAACCTTTGTATCAGTAGATAGACTCGAAGTTATTCGACTCTTCCTTGCCTATGCTGCCATAGGGACTTTAAAGTATACTAAATGGATGTAAATAACGTTTTTCAGAATGGAAAACTTTAGGAGGAAGTTTATGTTGAAAAACCTCCAGGGTTTCTTGACTCCAAATATCCTAATCATGTCTATCGATTAGATAAAACTCTTTATGGGTTAAAACAAGCCCCTTGTGTCTGGTATGACACCTTTTCTTCATTTCTCATCTATGAGAAATTTTGTCCATGGAAAGATACAACAAACCTTATTTCTTAATAAAGTCAAGGGTCATATCATTCTAGTCCAAATTTATGTCGATAATATTATTTTTGGTTCCACTAATCCTTCTTTGTGTTTTCGGTTCGCTGAACGCATGAAGAAAGAACATCAAATGAGCATGATGGGAGAACTAACTTACTTTATAGGTCTTCAGATCAAACAATCTGGTAAAGGTATCTTTATCAATTAAAGTGTAAGTATGTTAGGGATATGTTGAAGAAATTTGACTTAACCAACAGTTCATCTACAAATACTACAATGTCTCCTCCTCTCTCGATGAACAAGGATCAAATGAAAAGCCTGGAAATGTTACTGTTTATAGAGTAATGATCGGCTCTCTGTTGTATTGCACAACTAGCCAACTCGATATTATGTACTCTACTTGTTTATGTGCTCGATATCAATCTGAACCTAAGGAATCCCATTTGATTGTTGTAAAACGCATATTCAGATATCTTAAGGGAACTCCTAATCTGATCCTTTGGTATCCCAAAGACTCTGTTCTCTACCTAATTGGTTATGCGGATAGTGATTTTGCATGTTGCAAGATTGATAGGAAAAGCAGCACTTGAGGCTGTCAACATTTAGGTGGGAAGTTGGTGAGCTGGACAAGTAAGAAGCAAAATTCAGTGTCCACATCAACTGGTGAGGTTGAATATGTTGCCTTTGGAAGCTGTTATCCCCAAATCCTATGGATGAAAAACCAGCTCAACAACTATGATCTTCAACTCTCAAAGATCCCTATCTACTGCGATAGCTTTAGTGCCATTACAATTACAAACAATCCGGTTCTTCACTCTAAGACCAAACATATTGAGATCACATATCATTTTTTCAGAGATTATGTTATGAATGGTAATATTGTACTTCACTTCATACCTACTGAGTACCAACTCATTAAACTTTTTACTAAGCCTCTTGATGAGACAAGATTTAACATCTTAATCAACGAACTTGGAATGTTGAACGTTGAGGATTAATTCCTTCAGTTGTAAGCAATACTCAATGATACATAAGTGAATTGATTCAGTGTTTTTATTCTATCATTGAACTCTTCAGTAAATGTATCTTTCTCTCTAAGGTATGTATATTTATCTTCTTTTCTAAAATCTTAAAACCATCAATGAATCTTTTCTCATTCAATAATCAAAATGTTTTAAAAAAGATGTTTCAGTGTTTCCCTCTATCACTGAACTCTTGAGTAAGTATATATCTCTAAGGCATACTTGTCTTTTCTTAAAACAAAACTATCGTTGAATCTTTCTTTATTCAGTGATTAAAATGTTTTAAAAGGTGAAATGATTAAGTGTTACTCTATCACTGAAATTCATCAGTAAATGTATCTTACTTTGAAGATATGCTTTTTTAAACTTAAAACTATCATTGAACTTTCTTATTCAGTGATCTTGTGTTTTAAAAGAATCTTAATATTATCATTGAACTCTTTCTTTATCTAATGATCTTTTAAAAGAAAATTGATAATGAACGATCATATTTTTATGACGTCAATAAAAGTTTTTAAAAAATGGACTCTCGTTACGTGTGCGTCCTTCTGACACACGCAGTCCATTACTCTTCCATCCAATCACTGGATGATGACGTCCAAAGTTTTTCATCATTGCACATCTTTTCGAAGCGTCATTTTCCTCTATCCTCCTTCTCTCTCATCTCACCTATAAAATAAGAGTTATCCTCTCATATTTTTCTTTACACTTACACAAACTCTCTAAAGAACCTTAGCTCTCAAAGATTTGTGAAAATAAGAACTTTAAAAACTTCAAACCAATTTCCTTCTTTTCTCTTCGAAACATGTTTGTAATCTATATTTTTGACTGTTTTTCTTCTCAAGAAACTTTGTTTGATATTTAAAAACGATTCTTCTTTCTTTTAAATATAAACAAAAAGGTTAAGAATCATTCTTCTTCTTGATTTTAACCCTAAATCTGCTTGAAAAACCCTAAATCTGCTTGAAAACCCCTAATATTCTTCTGGATTTTTCAAACGAAAGTTGTTCTTTCAAAACTTTGTCCTAAAATGCCTTTCTACCGTTACTCTTTTCACCTTTCTTTTTAGGTTCATCTTCTTTTTACAGAAATGGTTGCATCGAGTGTTAACTTCTCTTTAGATGAAATATCCTTCAAGCCTATCAATCATGTTGCTCTACTTGAAATTCCCGCAACCAAGTCACAATTTGAAGATGCTGCCAAGTTCCTAAGGAACTTTGTACTGGGTTTCGCTCTTACCTTCGAACCAGTGATGGTGAAGTACATGCTCTAGCAATTTTGGTACGCTGCTGAGGCAAAGGAAGTAACTAACAAGGTTGGGAACACTACTGACAAGATATTTTTCACGTACAACAACATGACCGTCAGTTTCGGCGTTCCAATCATCAGGACTGCTCTACGTCTTCCAAAGATTGTGCCCTTCGCCAAAGAACTTGACACTGAACATATCATCAAGACCCTGGATGATATCAGTTACAATTGACCTCTGAAGAAGGATTCGAGCATTGAGTTGAACAAGTCCTTGACGAAGATAGAGAAGAACTGCATGTCTATCGTCTGGCAATATCTATTCTTTCACTTCATTAGTGCATGAGCGGCAAGACAGGTGGACAAGATCAAGCCTCATGAGTGGCATTGAATATTGGTATTTCAGTGATTCAGAACATCAATGTGAAGTACGCACAGCTAATCTTCGAAGACCTAGTGCTAAAGCTGAACAAGCGTCTACGTGAGAAGGTGGTGCCATACACATGGTTCGTCAGTGGGATCCTCTCCAAGATCTCGGCTCCAACTATCCCACTGAAGGTAATCTTCCCATCTACAGGCTTGGGTCTAGAATTCTCGACCACAAGACCAAGCCGTCAGACATTGGTCTTTTCATCCCTATGCTAAGGATAACCAATGCCCCTCCCTCTTATACTTCTTCTTCTCTTTCTACGATGGTTAAGACTGTGATAAACGCCCCTTAGTCTATCCTGATGACCACCACCTTATCCTCTAAAAGGAGGACACAATCTGAAGCCCATCTTAGCCCTTCAATGAAGGCTAAGAAAGCCAAAAAGGGGAAACCTACACTACTAGTTGTGACCTCTCAAAAGGTCCCAGTTATTGAAAAGATCCTTACCCCCGAGGCACTCACTTTAACCCTCCCTATCTCTTCAATTATTTATTCAGAATTTGTCATACAAGTAGCTCCTCTCCCAACCGCTTAATTAACCCAAATCACTGAAAGTGTGAATACCACCATTGCCACTGCTGATTAGTTACATTCTTTCTCTACCATCATATTTTCTCATCCCTCCTTGGTCTCTATCACATGCGCTGATGATTCCATGGTGGTTGTCCCCACCATTGGTGAAGCCATCACCATAGGACCTGAGATAGCTCCTCTCGAGAATCCTCATACACTTGTAGCCGATCCTCAAGATGGCACATGTGTAATGACCAGTGTCAATCCTTCAGATGATGTTGAGGACCCCTCAGGTAAACACCTAGCCTCTCCTTTTTTTTATTCTAACCTTGAGCCCTCTTATGCGCAACTTTCTCTTGACTCTACAAGTCCTTTAGAGAGTGAACCTACAACCATTATACTGAAACTGAAGTCTATGATATGGCTGAGGATGTGAAGCTTCTACTTCCCATGTCGCCATAGTCCTTGATAAAATGGACAAGGTGCACAAGGCAATGCTCGTAAAGGAAGACCTGATTCAAGATCTCTCTACTGTCAAAGTTGAGGTCTATGAAGTCAAGGAAATATTGAACACGGTGAAGACTGAAATCCAAGCCAATGATGAGGTCGTAGCTGCTCTCGCCAGCAAGGCCGACGAAATCCAAGCTTAGTTCACCAGGCATTATGAGTTGCTTCAACAAATCTTCCAGCTCTTGCAACAACCGGCTCTGGTAACTGAACCTGCTTTCAATGATTTAGACCGCCAATATTTGGATCGAGTTGCTGCATTCAACATTCTACAGGTTAAAGCTTTTTCCTCTCTACAACACAAGTTAGAAGACCTCTCCTCCAATCTTAATGACCTCTCCTCTCATCTTGATAATGACAAAGTGTTGGGTTAGGGGATCTCAAGCACAGCGGAAAATAAAATCGTAACCCTCTAAGGACCCATACAAACCGAAATAAATCGGGTGTTTCAATATTATACCTCACAGTTAGCGAGACTTTGAATCACAACAACAAACAAAGCTTGATGCCTCCACGATATCCACGCGAACAATCTGAATCCTTTGCCTTCTCGTGATGCTAGTCACGGTTTCAAAACTTAGAAAGAAAAGAGAGAATATTGTTGTAGATGATTTTAAGAGAGAATTGCAAGACTTAAAAACACTAGCATAAAAATGTCATACATTTTATATGGACATGGGATGTATGGCCTAACCATCACCATACCTCCACCATGCCTCCACCATGCTTGAGTGTAAGACCTTCATACACCATCACTCTCTTACAAAGCCATCCCTAGTCATCTTTATTTATGTCCAACATAAATAATATATGATTTTATTTAATCAGATTAAATCGGTACAAATCAGATATGATAATTAAACATTTTAATTATTGAAACTCCTTATTCGAATATGTTCAAAGCGTGTGACCCAATGGGTTCTCGACATGTTGGTAATAAATATAAATCTCATATTTATAGTCATAAACGATGAGCGGTATCTAGCAAGACATCACCGTTACCCAAATGACGAGAATTAGTGTTACAACAAATTATCGGTTTGAAGTCAATTTTAGTTTTACATATTTAATTCTTTCGACCTTGATGTCCAGATTGAACACGAGACATTGACTGTGTCATTCTCGTTATTTCCAATCTCTAGTTTCTTGATTCTCTAACATACTAACAAAAAATAGATAATGATATCTCATATCAATTATCTAAGCATGCATGCATTTCTTTAGTATATATATTTATCAAGGGGCCCAGAGACATCACTCCCGTCATAAAGGAGGGACAAATCCTATCTCGATACATGCTAATTCTATCATGTGATATGCAACATACCCAACTATCATTCTGTCACCCAGTTACGAAATGATTAGAATAAATGTCAAAATACATTACTCACACATAACAAACTCTATGTTCTCAAGTCAAAGAAGTACATGTACATTGACCATATGAGAAACACTTATGCTAGTTATTATCATATTACTTCAACCTTAAACCCGAAATAATATTTAACTAGGGACATTTACAATACATTATTCTAAGGTTATTTATTATGAATAATTAAAACACAAAATATAATATAGACATAATAAAATGGGCAATGCCTTTATATTTATTAATTTCATGAAACAAAACTCAAAGTCACAATCATCATATGATTGGTTTTTGTGCATTCACTAACAATCTCCCACTTGCACTAAAGCCAATCATCCATGCATCGTATACCAATGGATCTACAATGGCCTTCATGCTTCTGCTGTGTTAACGGTTTGGTTAGTGGATCAGCAACATTGCTTTGGGTTGACACTCTACTTATACTAACATTGCCTCTTTTAATAATATCTCTAATGAGATGATATCTTCAAAGAATATGTTTGGATCTTTGGTGAGATCTAGGTTCCTTGGCTTGAGCTATAGCTCCATTGTTGTCACTATAACACCCGATTTCTTTCTCCCTTTTTGTAAGTTTAATTGTGTGTATATTTATATATTAATGTATATATATTTATATTTATATTCTATGGCTTAAACAACCTTCTTTTGGAGAAAAGGGGTTGGGTAATGTAATCCGTAGTGTTTTAGGTAAGGGGGGGGGGGTTTGGCAGCAACTTTCTGACCACCCTTTCAATCACAACCCTTACCTAGTGAGTTTCCTTCTTCCATTTAGGTCCTTAACCACCATGTAGAAGATAAAAATCTTGGGGAAGGGTGTTAAGAGGGGAGGCAACCTTAGAGAAAAAAAAAAGAAAAAAAAGAAGAAAGGAAGAGGAGAGTTTGAACTCTTTCTGGTTCACGAAGAGGCAGCAAGCAACAAACCTACTGTGGCCTTCCTCGTCTAACAGCAGCAGCAAGCAGCGAGCTGCTGCGTTGTCTTCGCCAAGCATCGACAGCAACAAGCAGCAAGTTGTTGTGTGTCCTCGTCCTGCAATAGTGGCACCAAACAGCAGCCTTGCTGCGTTTTTTGTATTTTCCCGTCCAAGATCAGCAGCCCTGTGCAGTCGTCTGTGGAAGAAACACCAAACAGCAGCGCCTGCAGCCTTGTTCTTCGTCTCGACAGCATCAAGCACCAAACAGCAGCCTTGCTGCGTTCTCTGTATTTTCCCGTCCAAACAGCAGCCTTGCTGTGTTTTCTATATTTTCCCGTCAAAGACAGCAGCTTAACAGTAGCTTAACAGCAGCCTTGCTGCGTTGTTTTCTGCTGTGTCCCCTGTCACTTCAGTCGCCGAGCAGCAGCACCGAAAACAGCCACGAACAGCAGCACCAGAGACGGCAGGAAGACAGCAGCTTTGCTGCGCGCTGTTTACGCCCCTTCGTCAAGCAGCAACAACAGGAAGGCAGCAGCTTTGCTGCGCGTTGCTATCGTTCCTTCGCCTTGCAGCAACAGCGGACCGGAAGGGCGCTGTTTCTCTGTCTTTTCGCGGTACACGGCAACAGCAAACAGCAGCTGCTTCAGGCACTGTCTGCCCGTTCTCGGGCTACAAGCAGTCGCATCGGGCGCTGCCTTTTAGTTCAAAAAAAAAGTCTGGGGTTTCTCCTAAATCCTGCTAAGTGAGTTCATCTAATTCATTTTATGAAATTTACACTATTGGYGAGAAAGCTTTTACTCATCACATTGCTTTAACTTCATGTAACTACGTATACATATTAAATGGATCTATTTTTGGGTAAAAGGAGCAACTTGGGAAATCTAGTTATACTACTAAGTTGAGTTTAGATGAAATKATCAAATCACTTGATAGAATACTCCTTTCAATGTGTTGTTGACCACTAAACTCTAAAATCCTCATGCCCCTAATTTAGGGTTCTTGATTAGCAAAGTGGGGTTATTTTGCTTGTGTTCAGTCGCGCGTATGATCCTTTTGATAAGTAGGTACTATTATGCATATGTTACCGGATTCAAMTTTTCACTAGAATATAGTGGGTTTTGAAARCATGAAGTTTGTTTCATTCTGTTGGGGTGAAGGGTGGTGTGGGTTGGAATTAGGCATTGTGATCATTATGTAAATTCCAAACCCCCTTTGCACTTCCACTCGGAAATAGGCATTGTGATTATTATGTAATTTCCGAGATACAGAGCTTATGATCACGATCGACTACATGACTGGTTAGGTTGATGTCGATGGTATTAAACCAGTTAGTGATGCTCTATAACGTTGGACTATGACTTACTTTGTGTTCGTCATAACCAACGGTAAATCGGGTCTCCCCCCTTATCCTCGGATGTTTTGGCTCCTCAGCATGATATTTTGGGATTAACTGCTTCCTTGCATCTATTGAATTTACGTCGATCCGTATATATATATATATATATATATATATACAAATTTAAAAGGTTTTACATTATCTTTTTCTCATCGATTGAACTCACTAGGCGTAAGCCTAACATTTCTTCTTTATATGTCTTGTAAATCAGGTTCCTTTAGCGACGGGACTCATAAGGGTTGAGAGAAACGTTGGTTCGTGAAAGACACTTTTGGTAGTTATAAGCCTTTGGGATTTTGAGCGTTACGTTTTGATGATGCGATATTTTTGGAGATAGATAGAAACACCAGTCTTTAATCTAGATGTGTACTAATCTAGATTAGTAGGTTGTTAATTATCTTCTTAGTAGTTGGTTTGTAAAAGCTTTATTACTACCTTTTGTTGGATAAAATTTTAATTCTAGATTCTGTTTCTCGTTAATTATTTTCGGTTTAAGCTATCCTTACATTCTGTTGGGGTGTTTCAAGTTGGTATCAGAGCTTTAGTTTAAGTGAACTAGATGAGGAACTAAGACGCCTAGGCTTAAGCTGAGATTGTAAGCATTAATTCATGAGGTATGGGTAAAGACGGTTAAGATGGGAGAGCTTTAGAGTCAACAGAGTTGCATAATTCATGAGATTGTTGTGATAAGTGTTGAGGATCCTTATGTATAACCTATTCAAAATTTCACTTAGCTAATGCTATTTTGAGTAAGTCATTGCATGAGCATACTTGGACTCAGTGTTACTACAAAATTATGATTGTGTCGGTGCCGTATTATGTTAGTTATGTATATATATATATATATATATATTTTCCTCCTAACCTAACTCTCTATCACTCTCTTGTACAAGCAGACTTTATGGTGAACACTCGGAGTAGACGAGATACCTCACCAGAAGGTCAAGCGGTGACTGAATCTACCGCGGATCAACCACCACAGACCACCACCGCAAGGGTTCATCTGAGGCAAAACATTTTGGGCGATAGAGTTGATCGTGTTCCCCAAGTTGACCTTGCCACCTCTAACCCCCTGATGGAAGAAGAGACCCCAGAGTCAAGGATATTGGGTACAATGATGAACGCTATGAACAGGGCCATGGCTCAACAACAAGAGTTCTTTATGAAGTTGTTGGAAGATAGAGATGTTAACCACCGTAAGCACGAAGCGGTTGCCGAAAACGTAACTAATGTGGGATCCGGGGGCACTGGAAATGGAATCCCAACTCAGGAAATGGCAAYGATTGAGGCAAGACAGATGGATAGAGTTTGCTCCTACAAGGCCTTTCTATGTTGCAAACCACCGGAATTTGTGGGGTCGGATGACCCCGTGACTTGCATGAATTGGCTTCGAGAGATCGAGCAAGCCTTYCGGGCTTGTGACTGTGAAGAWRGACAAAAWGTGAAGTTTGGCTCTCAGATGCTWAGGGGTGCAGCCCTTACCTGGTGGAATATTGTAATCTCAACCATCGAGGCCACCGAATTGACCAAGATGAGTTGGACCACCTTCAAGGAAAAAGTAATGGAAGAGTATTGCAACGAGCAAGAGATGGACCGCATTAAGGAAGAGACTACACTCGACTCTTTATAGAAAAGCTAAACTTGGTGGGACACGTGGCCCCAACAGAGGAAGAATAGATGAAAGCCTACCTCAAAGGATTACCTGCTGACATGATGGTGATGGTTAATTCAAGAGCATTTACCCTCGTAGAGACAATAGAAGAAGCCAAGGTCCTGGAATCAGTTTATGCTAAGAGAAGGGAAGAAAGAATGTCGAGTGGGGAGAAGAGGAAGTGCGAAGGGCCCTACCAAAAAGCCAAACCACTTTGGAAACAGCAATCGCGGAACCCACCGCAATCAAGAGACAAGATGGTATCCCAAGTGTCGAAGCAAACATCACGGCCCGTGTAGCACCAATCCTACCCTCACCAAATGCTTTAAGTGTGGGAAGCCAGGCCACACACGAAATGAGTGTCCAATCAAGGGACCCACATGTTTTGAATGCGGAGAGCCAGGTCACTTTAAGAATGACTGCCCGAAGAGGAAGGCGGGAGGGAGTCAGACAAGAAAAGAAAATACTCCGAGGGCAGCCGGCCGAGCCTTTCAGATGACAGCGAAAGAAGCTATAGCATCGACGGATGTGGTGTCGGGTACGTTCCTTGTTAACTCCGTACCTGCACATGTGCTTTTCGATTCGGGTGCTTCATGTTCTTTTGTGTCCAATGCATTTTATCAACATTTGTGCATGCCCCCTAGTGCACTAGAAGATGCCCTGATCGTAGAGATAGCGAATGATAGTAGAGTCCTAGTGCGTAAGATCGTTAGGGGTTATGTTTTGGAAATCGAGGGAAAGGAAATTCCGGTAAATCTGATACCTATGGCCATCGGCGGCTTTGACATCATAATTGGGATGAACTGGTTAGCGAAGAACCAAGCAGATATTGTATGTTCATAGAAATTGATTCGAATCGCTTTACCTGATGGGAACGCAGTGCTAATTCACGGAGAAAGAAAGCAGGAAAATGTAATGGTCCTATCGGTTGCAAAGGCGCGCAAATGCTTAGCTAAAGGGTGTCCCTCGTTCATTGCATACGTGTTGGATACCAAACTAGAGAAAGGAAGAATTAGAGATGTGAAAGTAGTTAATGAATTTCTCGATGTATTCCCTGAGGACTTACCCGGTCTACCCCTCGATAGGCAAGTGGAATTCCAAATCGACCTTGTTCCGGGAACCGCTCCAATTGCCAGAGCCCCTTACCGTTTGGCACCATTCGAGATGCAAGAGTTGATGTCTCAGTTGCAAGACCTCATTGAGAATGTGCATAGACTACAGGGAGCTCAATAAGGCAACCGTGAAGAACAAATAGCCTCTTCCTAGGATAGACGACCACTTTGACCAACTTCAAGGGGCAAGCTACTTCTCTAAGATCGACCTTCGCTTGGGGTATCACCAAGTGCGTGTAAGAGGAGAAGATGTGTCGAAAACAGCTTTTAGAACATGTTATGGACACTATGAGTTCATGGTCATGCCTTTCGGTCTGACGAATGCACCAGCGATATTTATGGACTTAATGAATCGGGTGTGCCGACCGTTCCTTGATAAGTCAGTGATAGTGTTCATCGATGACATACTCGTTTATTCCAAGGATGAGACAAACCCTGAGCAGCACCTTCGGGAAGTTCTCGAAGTGTTAAGAAAAGAGAAGCTGTATGCAAAATACTCCAAGTGCGACTTCTGGCTGAACGAGGTCCAATTCTTGGGTCATATTGTCACTCGGGACGGGGTGAAGGTGGACCCAACCAAGATTGAGGCGATGATGAACTGGGAGCCACCAAAGAGTCCAACAGAGATTCAAAGTTTCTTGGGTCTAGCAGGTTATTACAGAAGATTTATCCAAGATTTCTCAAAGATCGCTGCTTCCTTGACTACTTTGACTAGGAAGAATGTGAAGTTCATCTGGACAGAGAGGCAAGAGTATGCTTTTAGAACTCTCCAAAAGAGATTGTGTGAAGCCCCGATTCTCTCCTTGCCAGAAGGATCCGAAGACTTCGTAGTTTTTAGCGACGCTTATAAAATGGGATTGGGTTGTGTCTTGATGGAAAGGGGAAAAGTAATAGCTTACGCATCCAGACAACTTAAAGATCATGAGAAGAATTATCCCACCCACGACTTGGAACTAGCAGCGGTGGTATTCGCCTTAAAACTTTGGCGACATTACCTCTATGGAACCAAGTGCACTCTTTACACTGATCATAAGAGTCTGAAGTATATTTTCGATCAAAAAGATTTAAACATGAGACAATGTCGTTGGCTCGAGCTGCTCAAAGACTACGATGGTGAATTGCTATACCATTCGGGTAAGGCGAATGTAGAGGCGGATGCTTTGAGCCAGAAGGAGTATGGTAGTGGGACGAAAGTTGTGCTTACCAGGATCGATATAGTGTCCAGTTTGATTGATCAAATCAAGGTGGCGCAATCAGAGGCACTCGTAGAAGAGAACCTTAAGAGTGAGGTAATGATGAAACAACGATTACTGCTGTCAGAGGATGGCCGTGGATTGAAGTTATTTCAAGGGCGTATTTGGGTACCCAAGGTCGGAGGCAATCGCGAGTTGTTACTAGAAGACGCGCACAAGTCCAAATACTCCATTCATCCCGGTAGCACCAAGATGTATCGAGACTTGAAGTTGACGTATTGGTGGCCTGTAATGAAATTGTATGTGGCTCGTTATGTGGAGAGAAGCGTGACTTGCTTGCAAGTAAAGGCGGAGCACCAACGACCTTATGGTAGTCTTCAGTCCTTGGAGATCCCCGAGTGGAAGTGGGAACATATCACGATGGATTTCGTGACCAAACTGCCGAAGACCTTAAGCGGCCATGATACAATTTGGGTAGTGGTCGATCGATTGACCAAGAGTGCTCATTTCTTAGCAATGCGTGAAACATTGCCCATGGAGAAGTTTGCTAAGTTATACATCGATGAAGTTGTCTCAAGACATGGTATACCTTTGTCCATAGTGTCAGATCGAGATAGCCGATTCACCTCCCATTTCTGGGGTGGCTTGTAGAAATAGTTGGGCACGAGGGTGAAGCTGAGTACGACTTACCACCCTCAAACTGATGGCCAGAGTGAGCGAACCATTCAGACACTCGAAGATATGCTCAGATCGTGTGTTATCGACTTTGGCAGGAATTGGGATTCTCACCTACCCCTGGTGGAGTTTGCCTACAACAATAGTTATCATTCCAGCATCGGAATGGCACCTTTTGAGGCCTTATATGGTCGAAAATGTAGGACTCCTGTTTGTTGGCTTGAAGCAGGTGAGAAACAATTCGCCTGCCCCGAAATCATAGAAGAAACGACCAATAAGGTGAATGGTATTCAGGAGCGTTTAAAGGCGGCACAAGATCGTCAAAAGATCTACTCGGACAAGAAGAGCCGACCAATAGAATTTCAAGTGGGCGACCGTGTAATGTTAAAGGTGTCTCCATGGAAGGGCATTATACGTTTTGAAAAGCGTGGGAAGCTAAGCCCTCGTTTCCTTAGACCATTTAAAGTCTTGGCTTGGCTGGGACTCCAGGCCTACAAATTAGAACTACCACCAGAGATGGCCGGAATTCATAACACATTCCACGTATGCTACCTTCGTAAGTGCTTGGTGGAAGAAGAATGCGTAATACCACTTTCGGAGATTCGTGTTGATGAGAATAACCGATGCGTGGAAGAACCGGAAGCGATCTTGGAAAGCAAGATCAAGGTGTTGAGGCACAAAAAGGTTGTCATGGTCAAAGTAAAATGGAAACATCATCGAGGATCAAACGTGACTTGGGAAGCGGAAGAGGACTTGAAGAGGCGTTACCCGCACTTATTCGCGTGAACTAAATTTCGAGGACGAAATTTAACCCAAGGTGGGGAGGATTGTAACACCCGGTTTCTTTCTCCCTTTTTGTAAGTTTAATTGTGTGTATATTTATATATTAATGTATATATATTTATATTTATATTCTATGGCTTAAACAACCTTCT
>NC_037531.1:5281654-5282712 GCF_001531365.2 Cynara cardunculus var. scolymus
TGTCGATGGTATTAAACCAGTTAGTGATGCTCTATAACGTTGGACTATGACTTACTTTGTGTTCGTCATAACCAACGGTAAATCGGGTCTCCCCCGTCATCCTCGGATGTTTTGGCTCCTCAGCATGATATTTTGGGATTAACTACTTCCTTGCATCTTTTGAATTTACGTCGATCCGTATATATATATATACATATATAAAAGGTTTTACATTATCTTTTTCTCATCGATTGAACTCACTAGGCGTAAGCCTAACACTTCTTCTTCATATGTCTTGTAAATCAGGTTCCTTTAGCGACGGGACTCATAAGGGTTGAGAGAAGCGTTGGTTCGTGAAAGGCTCTTTTGGTAGTTATAAGCCTTTGGTATTTTGAGCGTTACGTTTTGATGATGCGATATTTTTGGAGATAGATAGAAACACCCGTCTTTAATCTAGATGTGTACTAATCTAGATTAGTAGGTTGTTAATTATGTTCTCAGTAGTTGGTTTGTAAACGCTTTATTACTACCTTTTGTTGGATAAAATTTTAATTCTAGATTCTGTTTCTCGTTAATTATTTTCGGCTTAAGCTATCCTTACATTCTGTTGGGGTGTTTCAGTCACATAACAACTCTAAAAGACTATCACTACTAGGAACAACTCCAAGTTGAGAAATAAATTTCTTGATCCAAACGGCTTCCTTGGCTGCATCTGATGCTGCGATGTACTCAGCTTCTGTTGTAGAATCAGCTACTGTTGCTTGTTTTGAACTCTTCCAACTCATAGCACCACCATTAAGGCAAAACACAAAACCCGACTGTGATCGAAAATCATCTTTATCTGTTTGGAAACTTGCATCAGTGTAACCCTTTACACTCAAYTCTTCTTCACCGCCATAAACCAAGAATGAATCATTTGTTCTTCTCAAGTACTTTAGGATATTCTTGACGGCAATCCAATGACYATCTCCTGGATTAGATTGGTATCTACTCATCATGCTCAAAGCATACGATATATCAGGTTGAGTGCATATCATGGCATACATGATAGATCCAATTGCTGAAGCATATGGAATCTT
>NC_037531.1:5282722-5320913 GCF_001531365.2 Cynara cardunculus var. scolymus
ATAGGTAAGAACCCTTTCTTGCTATCAGACATGTTGAACCTTTTCAATACTTTGTCTATATATGTACTCTGACTTAAGCCAAGTAATTTATGCGATCTATCTTTATAGATCCGAATACCTAACACATTGGCAGCTTCACCCAAGTCTTTCATTGAAAAACATTTTCCTAACCAAGCCTTTACAGACTCAAGTATCAGAATATCATTTCCAATGAGTAGTATGTCATCTACGTACAATAAAAGAAATGATACGGTGCTCCCACTAATCCTTTTGTTGACATAAGGTTCATCCTCATTTTTCAAGAAACCAAACTCTTTGATTACAATATCAAAACGATGGTTCCAACTCCTTGAAGCTTGTTTCAATCCGTAAATAGATCGTTGCAACTTGCATACCTTATGAGATTTTAGGTGAGTGACAAAACCTTCAGGTTGTATCATATATACATCCTCAAGTAAAGTTCCATTAAGGAAAGTTGTTTTGACATCCATTTGCCAAATCTCATAATCGTGGTATGYTGCAATAGCTAGTAAAATTCTAATAGACTTAATCATTGCGACTGGAGAGAAAGTTTCATCATAATCAACACCTTGAATTTGTTTGAAACCTTTTGCAACCATCCGTGCTTTATAAGTAGTCACATTACCGTCCATGTCAGTCTTTTTCTTGAAAATCCACTTGCACCCTATAGGTCGTACCTCGTTGGGTGGGTCAACTAAGTTCCAAACTTGGTTGACATACATGAAGTCCATTTCTATTCACATAGCTTCTAACCATTTTTCGGAGTCGATGCTTGTCATAGCATCTTGGTAACTAATGGGCTCATTATCCATAAGCATCACATCCCCGATGTAAGTGATGAGAAATCCATATCTCTCAGGTTCATTCCATTTTCTACCAGATCTACGAGAACTTTGTGCTACAACATCAGACTGTCTTTCCACAACACTTTGTGGATCCACAATTACTTGTGGTGTCTGTGTTGGTTCCGTCTGTGTTGACATATTTGGATCTTGAACAATTTCAAGTTTTATATTCCTCCCACTGATACCTTTGGAAATAAATTCCTTTTYCAAGAAGACACCAGTACGCCCAACAAACACTTTATTGTCGTGAGGATGATAGAAATAATATCCCATAGTTTCTTTGGGATATCCTACAAATATGCATTTATCAGATTTTGGTTCTAATTTAGTTGTGATTAGATGGCGTACGTAAACCTCACAACCCCAAATCTTCATAAAAGATAATTTGGGACTCTTCCCAGTCCATATCTCATATGGTGTCTTTTCAACAGATTTTGATGGAACCCGGTTTAGTGTGAAAGTTGCTGTCTCTAGAGCATATCCCCAAAAGGATGTCAGAAGGTCAGATTGACTCATCATAGATCGTACCATGTCCAACAGTGTACGATTCCTCCTTTCGGAAACACCATTCCACTGCGGTGTTCCAGGTGGAGTGAGCGGTGATACGATACCACAATTTCTAAGATGATCAAGAAAAGCATGGTCTAAGTATTCGCCACCTCGATCAGATCGAAGAATCTTAATACTCTTTCCAAGTTGGTTTTGTACTTCATTTTGAAAGTCTTTGAACATCTCAAAGGACTCGGACTTATGTCACATCAAATATACATAGCCGAGTCTACTGAGATCATCAGTAAATGTAATGAAGTATCTATAACCACCTCTAGCTTGTATGTTCATCGGGCCAGATACATCACTATGTATGATTCCCACTACATCATTTGCTCTCTCACTTTGTCCAACAAACGGAGCCTTTGTCATCTTTCCTTTTAAACAAGCTTCGCACGTCCCATATGATTCAAAATCTAATTTGTTCAATAATCCATCTTTATGGAGTTTGGAGATGCGAGTTTCGTTTATATGTCCAAGGCGACAATGCCAGAGATAGGTTAAATTTGAACTATTCGATTTGACCTCTCTTTTATCTATGTTATAAATCGAATTATCCATATTAAGAACATAAAGACCATTAATCAAACTTGCATCACCATAATATATATTACCAAAAGAGAATGAACAACATTTGTTCCCAATATTAAAGGTAAAATCTTTCCTGCCTAAACAAGATACATAAATCAAATTTCTAGAAATAGATGGTACGCAATAACAGTCATCGAGTTCTAATATTAATCTGGTCGGTAAAGTTGAAAAAATAGATCCTATGGCTATAGCAGCAACCTTTGCCTCATTTCCAACGCGCAGATTAACTTCACCTTTGCTCAACCTTCTAGTCCTTTTTAGTTCCTGCATGTTTCTACAAATGTGAGAACCACATCCGGTATCTAATACCCATGATGTATAAGAAGTAGAAAGATTAGCTTCTATCACATAGATACCTGAAGTGGATGTTACATTTCCTTTCTTCTTTTCCTGAAGGTAGAGAGGACAATTCCTCTTCCAATGCCCGGGTTTGTTGCAGTGAAAGCACTCACCCTCCTTAGGTACAGTTACATTGGGTTTCTTAATGCCTCCTTTTGGCTTCAAATATTTAGAAGTGGGTTTGGCAATGAACTTTACTTTGCCTTTCCATTTCTTGTCCTTAGGAACCATCAAAATGGTGGATTTGTTCTTTGCAAAAGTTCTTGCTCGGCAGTTCGTAACATGTTGAGCAATTCTGGAAGGGTTTTGTCAAAGTCATGCATGTTGTAGTTCATCACAAATTTACTGTAGCTATTTGGCAACGATTGTAAAACTACATCAATGGCTAACTCCTTTCGTAAAGTGAAACCTAGTCCTTCAAGGCGTTCAATATGCCCAATCATTTTAAGCATATGAGTGCCAACAAGACTACCTTCAGACATTCTACAACGGAACAATTCCTTGGATGTTTCATACCTCTCATGTCTAGCTTGCTCTTGGAATAGCAATTTTAGGTGTTCGATCATATTGAACACCCCTATGTTTTCATGTTGTTTATGAAGATCAGGTTCCATGGTTATTGGCATTAGACATGTGACGTCCAAATCATCCTCATCATGTTTTTTGAAAGTGTCCCTTTCAGTTGTCGGAGCACTGGAATTAGGCTCTTAAGGGATTTGTTGCTCCAAGACATACAGTTTCTTTTCAGCTTTGAGGACAATTCTCAAATTACGATACCAATTGATGAAATTTGTTCCRTTMAGTTTTTCTTTCTCAAGAATCGATCGTAAAGTGTTTTTGTTTCCGTTGTTGGTTTGTGCTATTGGTAATCTACAATAGAAAAGTAGAGTTCTTAGTGTCATGAAATTATTATTGTTTAATAAGGACTTTCATCAAACAAGCTCCCACTATTTTAATCAAAACAACAACCCTCTTTTTTTGTTTCGGAAAACGTCACAAGCTTTTTAGCGGGCCTAGATCGATATTTTCATTATCAATCAATTTAGTTTTAGCTAACCGATCAACCAATAATGTTTTAGGTAAGCAGCAACATTACTAATTACATCTCTATGTAACTCTTGGATAGTTGAGTAAACAACTTTTATTTAAATTCATCATATGAATGTTCCCAACTCATGTCTCCAAATCCCTAATACTATTAGGCTTAATTTGGTTAAGTCTGACCCAAAAATGGCTTGTAGGAATCTTATGCTTACCTTATCTTACTAAGATTAAAGAGAGTACTCAACTTTAGCATAACCCACCCTCGATGATCAAAGTCTTGATAAGTGCCATGTTTGGAAGGCATCTTAAACTTAATATTTTGGCGAGGGATTTTAGTTAGTTTAAATATATCATTCTTTCTTTTGTGATAGATCATTTCCTCATCGTTTGATTCAACCGGAATCCATATTGGAGGTGGATCACTAGGATCACTTGAATTCCTTCCTTTCTTAGAAAGTTTAGACCTTTGTGATAAAACCGGTTAAAATCTTGCATGATGTACTAAGACCTTATCACTCGAGATCGATGGTCCATTTTATATCTTATATAAAACCATTTTCCTTTTTACTTTTATCAAAACTCATTTTGATTTGTAAAACTCATTTTACTTATACATTTTTAAAAACATATTTTATTTTTAAAAGATTGTAACAAGTATCACATACAAACAACCACGCATAATATATCACAATATATAAAACGCAAAAAAATGTGAGATGGTTATAGCCCCCTTATGCGATATTCGTAGAGCCAAGTATGAATATCATTACATAAAATAAACTTCTATGACTCTAAGTCTTCTTATCTTCGTCAATTCATAATGCCTCCATCTTTTTTTATATAAAATACTTTAAATTTCAATCAAATAAACTTCGAGTTACATTCGAGGGGATTGGATGAGAGAAGAATGTACAAAGAGATTATATAGAGAAAGGCACGATGTAAAAGTCGTATTTATCAAATATAATACATTCAAGACTAAGAGTTATAACCATTCACCAAACAAATCACATTATACATATTCAATCATATTGAAACATAAAATCGATTTGCAACACCACCGTATAAATAATACAAAATTCATACAACATTGAAAAAAAGGGATTCAAAGTTCTTTGAAAAAGTAACAAAAAAATCTACATCTTTTATGTTTTAGCATTTTAAAGATCTAGAACCCTTATGGGTCGAAAACCAAGTCAAACCCGTAGTGGGTTTGATTTTCGAACAGCATTGCGACACTGTCGTAAACAATTCATAAACAATTCATACGAAATCGAAATGATGTGATTCAAAAAGCCATGGAAAGCTGTCAGAAAGATCTAGATTTTTCATGTTTAAAGATTTTCGAGATTCAAAATATTTCTGGGACGAAAAAAACAAAACATTTAAGAAACAAAAACATAAAGCAGCAAAAACAATTTTTAAATATAGCACGCATGTCACAAAAAACCGATCTAGAGGTTCATAAGTAGCTCTGATACCACTGCTGGGTCACGGGATCTCAAGCACAGCGGAAAATAAAACCGTAACCCTCCAAGGACCCATACGAACCGGAATAAATCGGGTGTTTCGAAGTTATACCTCACAGTTAGCGAGACTTTGAATCACAACAACAAACAAAGCTTGATGCCTCCACGGTATCCACGCGAACAATCTGAATCATTTGCCTTCTCGTGATGCTAGTCACGGTTTCAAAACTTAGAAAGAAAAGAGAGAATATTGTTGTAGATGATTTTAAGAGAGAATTGCAAGACTCAAAAACACTAGAATAAAAATGTCATACATTTTATATGGACATGGGATATATGGCCTAACCATCACCATACCTCCACCATGCTTGAGTGTAAGACCTTCATACACCATCACTCCCTTACAAAGTCATCCCTAGTCATCTTTATTTATGTCCAACATCAATAATATCTGATTTTATTTAATCAGATTAAATCGATACAAATCAGATATGATAATTAAACATTTTAATTATTGAAACTCTTTATTCGAATATGTTCAAAGCCTGTGACCCAATGGGTTCTCGACATATTGGTAATAAATATAAATCTCATATTTATAGTTATAAACGATGAGCGGTATCTAGCAATACATCATCGTTACCCAAATGACGAGAATTATGATACAACAAATTATCGGTTTGTAGTCAATTTTAGTTTTACATATTTAATTCTTTTGTCCTTGATGTCCAAATTGAACACGAGACATTCAATGTATCATTCTCGTTATGTCCAATCTCTAGTTTCTTGATTCTCTAACATACTAACAAAAATAGATAATGATATCTCATATCAATTATCTAAGCATGCATGCATTTCTTTAATATATATATTTATCAAGGAGCCTAGAGACATCACTTCCGTCATAAAGGAGGGACAAATCTTATCTCGATACATGCTAATACTATCATGTGATATACAACATACCCAACTATTATTCTGTCACCTAGTTACGGAATGAATAGAATAAATGTCAAAATACATTACTCACACATAACAAATTCCATGTTCTCAAATCAAAGAATTACATGTGCATTGACCATATGAGAAACACTTATGACACTCACATGACATCCAATGAAGTGTTCTCATAACGAGYCACGTCCGATACACAAAGTCTCCATTTTGTACCCATATGCAGATTCAATATCTCTATATGGATCTCTACATATGCTAGTCATTATCATATTACTTCAACCTTAAACCCGAAATAATATTAAACTAGGGACATTTAGAATACATTATTCTAAGGTTATTTATTATGAATAATTAAAACACAGAATATAATATAGACATAATAAAATGGGCAATACCTTTATATTTATTAATTTCATGAAACAAAACTCAAAGTCACAATCATCATATGACTGGTTTTTGTGCATTCACTAACACAAAGATAGGGAGAAAGATAAAGAGGAAGTGAAAATTATTGTTGAAGAGGAGACCGTTGATGATGCTTTTTGCTATAATCCTTCATGAACATGCTCTCATCCATGCCACTTAGGATGCCATCAACGCTGAAGACGATGATGTCGTGATCACTCCTACTGATCATAAAGACCATCCCTCCACCTTTTTATTTCCAAATAATGGTGATGAGGATGAAGTTGAGGACGCTGAACCTCAAATCCCTGATGTCGGAAATGATCTTGGCGACAAGGATGAAGACAACCAGTGCTGAAGGGAATCTCTATACGGGAACCAGTTTTCCAGGGGAAGAGACCTATAACTTCAGGGAACTAGCACTTCAAAGACATAGGCAAAAGAGTTGCAGAAGACAATCTCGTGATTGTTCTAGGGGCTGTCAGCCAGTCTGAAGATGCAAACTCCTCAAGGTATGTATCTCTTCCCTCATATGTTGAATCCTCTAATCCTCCAATTCTCTCTACAACTACAAACCATGTTGGTCCATCAACAACACATCTGACATCTTGTGAAAGCACAGATGAAGGTAAAGTTACAATTCCAACACTCAGAAAGTTTTCTAGACAACCAGAGTGTTCAGAAGCTGATGAAGACCAGAGGAGGATTCAGTTGATAAATCAGCTCGACCATACTAGAGCAAAAATCCCTCTTCGTATCTCTGGTTGTGGTGAGTTTGATTTCCTTACTAACGTTGAACGAGAAGAGTCCCTGAAGGCTGAAGAAGAGATGAAGCTACATCGACAACAACTGAAGGACAATCTAGAGTTAGCCAAGACTCTAATTGCCCAAAATCTAGCCAAAGGAAAGCTCAATAAAAAAGATCCTCTCAAAGCTCATGCCTAACTATTGTTAGAAGCTGAACGAGAATATCAATGGGCGTTGAAGCTGAAAGATCGAGATCTGAACTAGTGCAAGGAAAGGATCGAGAAAAGGACAAGTCTCCACAAGATCTCAAACGTCACCATCAGCGGACAAATGAAGGATGGTGGCCTCCTAGTCTCAATGGTCATTTTCTGAGAGAATCAAGATGCTGTCATCGAGTATCCTTCATACCTCGGTCGGTATGGCTTCTACGAGTGGTTAGAGATTTGACAGACTATTCAAAGATCCAAATGCAAGCACAAGCCTATGATTGAAGATATCCTGAATGAATTATTCAAGAAGGTGTCCAAGATCATCAAAGTCCCTCCTTTGCCAAAGAATCCTCCTTCTCAAAGAAAACACCTTTCAGAACCTGAAGAAGGTCCATCCCACAAGAACGAGCATGAGACAAAATTCTTTTTGGATGAACTTCTGAAGTATCGAGATAAACCGTATATCTCAATGATGAACCTGTCACTGCCTGCGAAGGGTCCTTACATACCCAACATAGTGCACGTGAAACCTGAGTATGGACTTATGTTCATAGACTATAGTGGTGAATACAGGCCCCAACAAGTATCCGAGTTCCATCTCTGCCTTATAGATTACTTAGAGTATCTAAGGACTTGGCTAAATAATGATCTATTTGGGGATATGATGGAGTGCAAGATCAGAAAAGAATATCTTAGACGCAAGAAGCTTGGAGAAGATGTCTCTGACTATGTCAACTTCAGCAACTTAGATTAGACGTTCTTTCAATCTTGTAATCTTATTTTCTTTTCTTTACATTCATTGTATAATCTTATGAGATTATAAATAAAAGAATACATAATATCAAATTCTTCCGAGTATTTGGTTGCAGGTGTTTCATTCTTAACGACAGAGAGGACAGAGGTAAGTTCGCTACAAAGGCTGATGAAGTTGTATTAATTGGATACTCAAAAACATCTGTTGCATACAGAGTGTACAACAAAAGAACAAAAATCGTCAATGAGAGCGTTAACGTATCATTCGATGAAGTGATTGAAATGGCTTCTGAACAAAACGGTTCAAGACCCAGTCTGATAATTAATACTTCGCGAAATGCAGATATTAATGAGTCTTCAGATTCTAATCTTTCTTATTTAGATTCTTTGTTTGAGAATTTTTACGATGATTACTTTGATAATAAACCTAATAATTCAAATGATTTGTCCAGGGATGTTTAATCTGAACAACAATTATCTGGTCCATCTGTTGATGTTTCAGTAACTGAAACTGAAGAAGAAACAGAAGATATTGATGAAGAAATAGAATTGGAAACTCTTGATTGTCCAGTTCAGTGTAAAGAGGGCTCAAATGTTAATTTGCCAGAGGTGTCGGTTGTTCAAGATGAAAATACCTTACATCAGTCAGATATTCAGCCTATCTCAATTTGAAATAATGAAACTTTACCTAAACTTGTTGTAGACAAATCCCCCAACACTTACACTAATCAAAATTCAAATCAAAGTTCATATATTTCCCTACCTCATAGCACAAAATGGACCAGAGATCATCCAATAAATCAAATTATTGGTGATCCAACTGCTTCTATTCGTACTCGGTCTGTGTTGGTCCCTTGAGGGTCTATAAGATAAGTAAAACAGTTTGTAGAAGGGGGGATGAATACAAACACAATATTTTCAAAATTTAAAATATATATTGATAAAGAAGATCAATACAAATTTTACAAGACTGTTTGCGGAAAGATAAGGTAAGAAAACCTTTCTAAACAATATTTGATTACACACAGATTCTTAGTAAATGAGAAAAGAAATGTTGTAAAGAAAAGTTTCTTTACTTAAGCTAGGAAATGCTTAAAGTAAGAATTAGGTTTAAAGAGTGAGTTGTGCGCACTATCCATGGAGAAGAAACACTTCTATTTATACCCAGTGCATTAAATGTTCATTTAATGCAAAATGGCACGGTTAAAGTGTGTGTCAAGCCTTAAGAGGAAGGTTTGTCCTTTGCTACAGTGAATAGTACAAAAAGCACTATTCATGAGCAGACATTTTTACCAAAAGTTGGTGGGCAATAGAGTCAACTAGTCGGCTTCGTACCGTACCAACGTTTAGAAGGGTATGGGTTTGTTCTTTGTGTGTATAAGGACAAGACAACAACAATCGTGCTAAGCAAGCTTCCTTTGATCGCTGAATGCTGGAATAACCTGGAGGTCTCTTCAGCATTCGCTGAGGCTTGAGCAGTCTTCACACATATGTAGACAGGCTTATAATCACTGAGTATCGCTTCAGATCACGTACTCGACAATCCCTAATCTTCAGTTTCAGTCTTTGACATTAGCTTAAGGTTCTTTGGTGTGAGTGTTGTCTTCTTGAAGTATTGTTGTCTCTGATTGATGGAATTGAAAAGACAGAAACATAAATACAACGTATAAGTGAAAAATGATTATCATCAAATCAATTAGAGAGAGGATCAACAATCTCCCCTTATTTGATGATAACAAGACAACATAAAGAAAGTTGTCGTATCAAATAATAGTAAGGAAAAGTTACATATAAAGTAGATGTCCCTTTTTACTATTTTGGGATCTTTTTCAGTGAGTCAGCCTTTACTTGAGAATTTTCCTTAAGTTATATCTAAGAGAAAATTACAAGTATGGAAACTGAAACTGAAAGCTTATTCGTTGACTTATAGATTGTCAGTGAATGTAGAAAGTAACACTAGAACTCATAGACTTGTGTCTCTATTACTTTTTTAGGATTCCTTTTCAGTGAAGTACATGAAATACTCATTTTATTATCATTGGTAATATTACAAGTAGTTCAGTACATGTCTARTGCTTACARACTATAAGAATAATCACTGAAAGTAGACATAGTACAAAAAGTTACAAGGAAAAGTAAATTGTTGTTACAAAGAGAAAATATTCTAGAACACTTAGATCTATGTAGCTAGGTACATCTTCACCAAGGTTTCTTCGACGTAGGCATTAATGACTTTTCCAGGCATGCTATCATCTATCCAGAGCAAGAGGTAAACCAAATGACCCTGTTGGGACTTCCGCCTCATCGTTCCCTCGAGCCGGTCAAATCTGCGATTCTTAAACCCAACGCTCCTGTACCAATGCAGGAGCATCCCACATCGGTGAGGCTAGGGGGATTCATCTTCCTTATAAGGAAGGGGGGATCTTACTCCTACTAGTGACGCGTTTTAAAGCCGTGAGGGGTTGTTGCCGAGAGGGGCAGCCCAAAGCAGACAATATCATGTGGGCAGTTCCCTAGTTTTCGGTCCAACAATTGGTATCAGAGCTAGAGCCGCACCAATGTGGGGGGGGGAATGTTGGGACTTCCGCCTCATCGTTCCCTCGAGCCAGTCAAATCCACGATTCTTAAACCCAACGCTCCTGAAGCAATGCAGGAGCATCCCACATCGGTGAGGCTAGGGAGATTCATCTTCCTTATAAGGAAGGGGGGATCTTACTCCTACCAGTGACACGTTTTAAAGCCGTGAGGGGTTGTTGCCGAGAGGGGCAGCCCAAAGCGGACAATACCATGTGGGCGGTTCCCTAGTTTTCGGTCCAACAGACCCATTGGACATAGATGTAGCTCTGACATTTTCTGAAATCTGACTTCACCTTCATAGTCAAGGAATATAATTCCTAACTCAGGTTCAAAATGCAAAGATTGGGTGTATAGGGACTCTTATCTGGAAAGTCGAGATTCAGCATAGAAATGTCTATACTTTGATGACCCTTCAGGACTTCATCTAAGGAGAACCTTGTTTCATGTTCGTTCCTTAGGAATGGTCCATCATTAGGATCAGAGAGCTTGAGTTTCTTCTTCCCATCTTTCTTCAGAGATGGCCTGTCAAGGACTGCGACATACCTGGACATCTGTTTGATGAGATCGTTGATGGTATCCTCGATAATCGCCATATGTCTTGACTTGGATCGCTGAATGGCTTGTCTGATCTCCATCCATTCGCTGTATCCCTGGTGATGAGCATTAAGACCAGCATTCCACCATCTTTTGAACGTCCGCTGATGCTGACGCTAATAATCAGGCGGGGACTGATTCTCTTCTTCAGCTTTGCTTCGCTCCACCGCTTGTCCTTTTCCACCAGCTTCAGGTTCTTCTCATGCTCAGCTTCTGCAATAGAAAGAAGTTTATCCTAGGCTTGGACAACATTCACCTTTTTCTTGGACTTTCTCTTGGGGAGAACCTTCGCAGGTAGTGACTTGGCCAGCCTTAAGCTATCTTCAGTCTGCTTCTTTTGAAGCTCTAGCTCTTGTTCAGCCCGCAATGCCTCAAGTCTTTCAGCTTCAGAAAGGAAGTCAAACTCACCACAACTAAAGGTACAAAGAGAAATTTTTACTATAGTCTGGTCGAGTGACTCCTTTAGCTGAGTCATCTGCTGGTCGGTAGGAGCACTGGAGACAGGGTGATCAGGGACTCACTCCAGTCGATCGCAGGTGGATGATGGAATTTGAAGTTGATACTTTGAATTGATTACTACCTAGGAGGTAGAATCTTCAAATAAAGTTTGTTGAGGGATACTGAACAATACCTTCAAGTTTCCTTCCTCAACGACCGCCTTGCCTTTTGACTTAGGGCCCTGGTTCCTTGATGGAGCAGATTCACCATCCCTTCACTCCCCCTGTGATGTAGAATCCCTGAGGGTGACTCCCTTGGTGGCGGTTGATGGCTTCTGGTACTTGATGGAAAATTCATCTTCATCGTCATCGTCACCATCTACGTCACTTCCAGGGTCAAGGATGGTAGGTTCATCATCTTCATCGTCCTCATCTTCGTCTTCATCATCATCATCATCATCACCAGCAGCAGTAGTGATGGAAGGAGCATCATCCCTAGGGATGGCATCGAATACCTTAGTTGGAACAGCTTCGGTGGTCGGGATTAGAGGAGCAGCAACCGTTTCAGCTCTAGGAGCCTCAGCTTCAACTGTAACTGATACTGGAGCAGCAACAGGAGAAGAAGCAGCAACAACATCAGATGATCCACCAGTGTTGGAACTCATCTCCCCCTCTCTGGCTAAGACTTGAGAGAATTGGCCAGAGAGTTCATCCAAGCGCTGACGCTGGAGAACCATCATTTACTCAAGCCTTGACAGAGCACTGGCTAGAGTTGTCGTTGCCTCATGCATCTCATTGAGCTGAGTGCGATCATCGGCAGAGAAAGAAGGTGGGATCACTGGAGCTGGTTGACGGACAGCATCCAGGATCTGCTGAACAAGACCAGTCTGCTGAATGGCGAGAGCCTGAGCATCGTCAGCCCTGCTGGAGAGAGCTGCAATGGCGTTGGTGTTGGCTTGAACAGCTTCTTGGAGAGTCAGGAGGTGACTCTGAACTTCTTGGACATCCGCTTGGATAGCTAGGAAGTTTGCACAAAAAATCAGCCTGGCGGGGCATCTCCTGGTGTACTTCAGTTATCCTATAGAGAACTGAATCAACAGTGGGGAGGAGAAGTTTGATATCAGATACCATATCATAGTCATCATCAATCTCTTCATCCCCTCCATCTTCTTTCTCGCCCCCGTCCTCTTCATCTTCTTCAGCATCTGGATGATGCGTAGAAGAAGGACCTTCAAGAGAGGAAGCTCTGATACCACTTATTGGTCCCTTGAGGGTGTACAAGATAAGTAAAACAGTTTGTAGAAGGGGGGATGAATACAAACACAATATTTTCAAAATTTAAAATGTATATTGATAAAGAAGATCAATACAAATTTTACAAGACTGTTTGCGAAAAGATAAGGTAAGAAAACCTATCTAAATAATCTTTGATTACACACAAATTTTTAGCAAATGAGAAAAGAAATGTTGTAAAGAAAAGCTCTTTTACTTAAGCTAGGAAATGCTTAAAGTAAGAATTAGGTTTGAACAGTGAGTTGCGCGCACTCTGCATGGAGAAGAAACACTTCTATTTATACCCAGTGCATTAAATGTTCATTTAATGCAAAATGGTAGGGTTAGAGTGCGTGTCAAGCCTTAAGAGGAAGGCTTGTCCTTTGCTACAGTGAACAGTACAAAAAACTATTCATGAGCTGACATCCTTATGTAAAGTTGGTGGGCAATAGAGTCAACTAGTCGGCTTCATACTGTACCAATGTTTAGAAGGGTATGGGTTTGTCTTTTGTGTGTATAAGGACAAGACAACAACAATCGTGCTAAGCAAGCTTCCTTTGATCGCTGAATGCTGGAATAACCTGGAGGTCTCTTCAACATTCGCTGAGGCTTGAGCAGTCTTCACACATATGTAGAAAGGCTTGTAATCCCTAAGTACCGCTTCAAATCACGTACTCGTCAGTCCCTAATCTTTAATTTCAGTCTTTGACATTAGCTGAAGGTTCTTTGGTGTGAGTGTTATCTTCTTGAAGTATCGCTGTCTCTGATTGAATTACAATACAAGTTTTTCAGCGATCACTAAACAGGCTCAGTGATGATCGCTGGAACTGAAAAGACAGAAACATAAATACAACGTATAAGTGAAAATGGATTATCATCAAATCACTGAGAGAAAGGATCAACAGTCTGCTTCTCCAAATGAGTGTCTATACTCCACTTTCTTAAGTAATATTGAACCATCTAAGGTGTCTGAAGACTTAGCAGATCTGGACTAGATAATTGCGATGCAAGAGGAGCTGAATCAGTTTGAAGCGTTAAAGGTCTGGAGATTGGTTTCGCGTTACCATAATAAAACGATTATCGGTACAAAGTGGGTTTTCAAGAATAAGAAAGATGAAGACAGAGTTGTTGTCAGAAATAAGGCCCGACTTGTTGCTAAAGGATACAATCAGCAAGAAGTTGTTGACTACGATGAAACCTTTGACCCAGTAGCACGGATCGAAGCTATAAGGATGTTCTTGGCGTATGCAGCACACAAGAATTTCACGGTGTATCAGATGGACGTCAAGACAGCATTTCTTTATGGTCTTCTCAAAGAAGAAGTCTATGTTGCTCAACCGGAAGGTTTTGTGGATGAGTCAAAGCCTGACCATGTATATATTCTTGATAGAGCCTTATATAGTCTTAAACAAGCACCGAGAGCCTGGTACGATATTCTATCGGAATTTCTGGTAAAATCTGGTTTCTCGAAAGGTAACATTGATACAACTCTCTTCATTAAAAAAAAAAAGTCAAATATTATTTTGATACAAATTTATGTAAATGAAATAATATTTGAATCTACGAATCCAAAATATTGCAAAAACTTTTCTGCCTTAATGGTTTCTCGTTTTAAAATGAGCATGTTGGGTGAGATGAACTTCTTTTTAGGACTTCAAGTCAAACAATTATCTTCAGGAATTTTTATCTGTCAAACAAAATATGTTTTTGATATCCTGAAGAAATTTAATTTGGAAAAGTGTTCATCTTGTAAAACACCTATGGCTCATGGTTCAAAACTACATGCTGATCCATCTGGAAAAGCTGTAGATCAGAAAACATATAGATGCATGATTGGTTCTTTAATGTATTTAATGTCTTGTAGACCGGATATTATGTTTTCAACACATCTTTGTGCCAGATATTAGGCTAATCCAAAGGAGTCCCATTTAAGTGCCGTTAAGCGTATTTTTCGTTATCTTAAAGAGACTACCAATCTTGGTCTCTGGTATCCAAAGGGTACTAGCATTGAACTAACATCATATTCAGATGCAAATTACACAGGGTGTATGTTGGACAGGAAGAGTACTTCGGGTCATGTACAATTTTTGGGAGACAAACTCGTAAGCTAGGCTTCAAAGAAGCAAAATTGTGTATCCATTTCTACCGTTGAAGCAGAATACATAGCTGCTGCTAGCTGCTGTTCTCAAGTACTTTGGATGCAGACACAGCTTAGAGATTACGGTTTTTATTTTAATAAAATTCCCATTTATTGTGATTCAAAAAACGCAATTGCTATATCTTGCAATCTTGTTCAACACATTAAGACCAAACATATAGATATCTGATATCACTTTATTAAAGATCACGTTGAAAAGGGAACTATTGAATTATATTTTGTAAATACATAATTTCAACTAGCTGACTTATTCACAAAAGCTTTAGATGAAAAACGTTTCAGCTTTCTTGTATCTAAGTAAGGAATGTTAAATTTAAAATTTTGAATTTTTCTTAAAAACAGTTCAATTTATTGAACTGTGCTTAAGTCAAATACATTTTTTTCAAAATACATGTATTTCTTAATACAAGCCAGTATTTCAATCTTTTAAGGTGATTTAAAATCTTTTGATAGTGGAATCAATATTTGAGGGGGAGTGTTGAATTTTGTTCTTATTTTTTACTGATTCATTTTTTTTAGGGGGAGTTAACATATATGTATTATACTAACTGTTTAAAATTTTCTTACAGGTACTGTTAAAATATCTAATCTTAGAAAGATATTGACTTTAAAAGGATAAGTGTTTGTCCGATTTAGTCTAATCCGGACAACACTTTGTTCGATATAGACTTATATCCGGACAAAATAATGTTCGATTTAGACTAATCCGGACAAAAGGGTATTCAATAAACTCTTATTCCGATAAGATTAAATATATGATTTTGAACTTGTGGTAAATCGCTCAGTTGTGCGATTTGAGTCTAAATCGTTTGAAGAGTCATGCGATTTGAGCATATATCGCTCAAAGAGTCATCCGAATTTTGTTTATCCGGATGAAGAGTTATTCGATTTACATTTTTGAGTTATCCGATTTATAGACTTAATGTTGTGTGTGAGTATAAATTGGACAACCCATTGTTCGATTTATCTTAATCCGGACATCTCTTCGTTCAGATTAGAAGTTGAAGGGTTTTCACCTCCTATATAAATGCTCATCTGATTTTCTTTTCACCTTTTACTGTTTTACTCACATCGCTCATTAGTCTTTGTTCATCATCGTTATCGGACATTCAATCTTCAAGATCTTCATCTTTTTCTTCATCTATAATATGAACTTTTTGGGTTTGTTTGTTTGATTCTATAAGGTTCGAATCTAATATTCTCATTGTTGGACTTAATTGTTTGGATTTAATCGATCTATTTACTGTGATATCGTTTGGACTTAATGTTGAACTTGAACATGAACATATAATAATAAATCGAGGACTGTTTTGAAAAACACTAAAATCGTTCCTAACAAGAACACTAAATCTAAATCTTTTTTGTATTGAGGATTGTTGGTCATCTTAGCTTTAGTTTTAATCGGCTTTGTATCTTATTTAGGTTTTAGTGTCAAAATGATAATCGGTTTAGGTTTTTAGTTTTTTGTTTTGACCGGTTTTTTTGTCACCGGAGAAGGTGATTGGAGTTCTACTCCGGTCAACCTTGTCCGGTTTAGGTTTTTGACTTGGAATTTTTTGTTTTTTGTTTTTTGGTTTCATCTGGATTTCTAATTCGGGTGATTTCATTTTTTTTCCTGTTTTTTTCTTTTCATTTTATTTTCTTTTATTATTTTCATTTTATTTTCTTTTATTTTCTTTTATTTTCTTGTTATTGTTAAAAAAAATTAGTGTTAGTTTAGTTATAAAAAAATTAGTTTTAATTTTTTTTTCTTTGTGTGTCTTAGTTTTTTTTTTTTTTGCTCTAATTTTTTTTAATGTTTGTTATTTTTTAGTCTTTTGAAGGAAAATCAAATTTTTTTGGTAAATCTAGTGTTAGGTTGAGTATCTGGTTTTTGATATTATGGATTCATTCATTTGAGGATCTAATATTCTTTATTTTTACAGGAAAATGGCTGATGAACCTCAACGATCTGATGAGGAAACTCATATTCCCTCAGTCAGATCTGATAACTTAAACAACCCACCCCAGCCTACAAATGTTCCTATCCCAAATGAATCCATCCTTCCCCAGTATGTTTACCTTGATATTAAACCAAACAACCATCATTTTAATTTCGAAATGCCTTGCGAATATAGAATCATTCCTGAAATCCTCAGAGGACACCCCATCGCATATGCCTTAACAGCCACTGTGGAAGTCCCGATGGTTTACCTTCAACAGTTCTGGCATACCTTAACACAGTCAAAGGAAGGAGACGTTTATTTCTTTGAGGGGAATGTTGACGACTACATGAGCCGTCTAACCTTAAAAAGGCTTCGAAGAATACTCATATTGCCAGGACCAACTGCCTCTTGATTTGAAGAGTTAATAACTGACGAAGAGCTATGTAGAGACATCAGACAATTAGGATACTTGCAAGAGTTAACTAATCTGTCACAATTCAAGAAACGATTTATACCTTCAATATGGCACCTGCTATTCTCAATACTCAACCGGTGTTTAACATCAAAAACTGCCGGGATCGACACATGTAGCAGTCAATTTCTAAAGTTTTTTCACGGGATCGTCTTCAATCGTCGCTATGATCATGCTCTTATAATTTGGAATGAAATAGTGGAGTTGGTCAATGCTAAGAGATTTCCTTCAAAAGCTAGGAAATTTGTCTCGTTTCAACGATTTCTTCAACTTATCATTAAAGCAATGATGAACGCAAACGCAGACATTCCGGCCAGAGAAAGCAGTGAAGTTGGGCCATCATTCATAATGCAAATAATAAGAACTTATACATAATTTGAAGATCTCGAGTCTATCATGGAAATTCCAGCTGAACTTTTTGCCTAAGCAGATCAGAATGCTTGTTGTGTGTTAGAATATAGGTGAGTTATAGATCCTTTAGTTCAACCATAACCGGTTGAACTTGCCCCGGGATCCACCCATGTCTCAGTTGAGAGAGAGGGTCTAGATATAGATGAGACAGTTCAGGAACAAAGGGTACCTGAACAGGGTAGTGAGTAGAGAGAAAATGTAACTAAGAGGGGTAGTTTGACGAGGGGAGACTCTGATCTGCATCACACTACAACAGATAGTACTTCCACAACTTCTTCAAGCTCGAAAGATACATTATCAAATGATGAGGAAACTCAGGCTGATGATAATGTTGATGATGATGATGATGATAATGATAATAACAATGATGATGATGATGATGATGCTACTCATCCTGCGGCTAATGAAAACATTCAAGTCGAGGCAATCATAGATAATCTCGATGACATCTTTGATGCCAACCAAGATCAACAAACGTGTCCGAGTCTTCAGAGTTTATCATTTGATGTTGAGTTCACAGATGACTTCGGCAATGATTTTGGAGAGTTGCATCAATTCTTGAATGACATACCAGATGATGAAGATAAGGGAGTTCAATTTGAAAATGCTGAGAGAGTGTGTGAAGGGGACGGAGAAAAATATGGAGAGGGTGACTCTGGAGCTCAAAATGAAGAAAATACTCCTATCCCAGCCGATACACTTAGCTGGGCACCTACATCTGCTATCGACATTCATTCGTTGAATGTTGGTATTGAAACAGACATAGCTAGCCTAGTTATGCAAATGCACACCCCCCCCAACCACTATATTGCTTCTCAACAAGCAATCGCTTCATCTTCACACGAGGATTTAGCACATCATCTATCTGCTTCTCACTTGGAGAATGTAGATATTGAAACAAGTAGGCCTCTGCCCCAGCCTACGACTTCGATTCAGTGCACCTCGAGTTTAGCACTGATACACTTAAGTACATTTGAGTCTAGAGCATTCGTTGCTCAATCTGCAGTTCTTTGTGAACTAGCAGGAACGACCAGAATGGAGTCTTTAGACTTTCTACAAGGACAGGTCGGAAGTCCTACCAGTGCTAACATTCTGCCAACACTGAACGTAGGCACAACAGTTGTCTCAACTATTGTCACAACTAGTAATCTATGTGATCCAGGTGTTACTTTACCTGACTTTGTGTCAAAGGAATATTTGGATGGCGCCCTAAAGGCTGTCCAGGACACTATGACTGATTAGATCCTCAGTTTGAAAAGATTGATGAAGGGAAAAGAGCCAGTATCTGAAGAGCAACCATATGTGTCGTCACCACCGCCTGCTCCTGAACCTCCAAGGAAACAAGAACAAATGGTGGATGAGCTGAAATTATTACTGTACGCCAAGTTAATCTCGAGTTAAAATCCTGATGCGATAGACGCAGATCTGGTTGGGCTCGTAAGACAACAAGTAGAGGAGAATCCCACCGTGAAGGCCTCAGAATTTCTAGCTTTCCAGAGCGTTATAGCTACTAATTTCTCAAAGATTAGTACTATAATTGCTTCCAACACTCAAGCACTATCTCTTATGCAAAATTCCCTTGATGCCTTAACCAAAAGGTTATCAACTTTAGAAAACACTTGCCGAGCTTAGGCCACCATTTTGAAGAGAAGGCATGATCAGGAAGATCCTGATCCCCATGAGGGGGAGAGGAAGAGACAAAGGCTGGCTGAGTCGTCAATAGGTGTGGAAGGTGTTGCTGGGGAGCCAGAGTCTGAAAACGTGATTGAAGAAAATACGATTCCAGCAAGTACAAGAGAATGGACTACTGGCCAAGAATCAGCTGAGAATGTGACAGCTGTAGAGACAGATCTTGTAATGGAGCCAATGGTTGAAAAGCCGGCGGACTCCACAACATATCAAGTTGTTATTGGATCTGTCTGCTAAAGTTGGGTTCAATGAAGTCTTCTCAAGAGAACTGGTTGGTGTTCAAGACTATGGTGAAGATATTGATAATATTGATTTGTCAGCGGACATCTGCTTTGACTTTGAAACAGATATCCATGAAGATGATCCTATTTTCCCTTTTCAGGCTGATCATCAAAATACTTCTGAACCTCCTACCACAGTATCTCAAAGCACTTCTGATACTTCCAAGATGGCATTTGATCCTACTGAGATTTTCTCTAAAAATTATGTGTCATTCGCAATTCGTGCTAATGTTCCAGGTTTTGATAGAGCACGGATCAGAAAACCTTTTCTTGAAGACATTTATTTTGGCATTTTCATTCATCACCGAAAAGCTTTAAATGGTGACAGAATCCTTGGAATTCACAAAGAGACTCAAGAGTATCGCAATGAATACAAGCATTTCTTAAAAGCCAAGCGTCAACCGATTAGTCAAGTACGAACCAAACATCACATCATTTCTATCAAAAATATTGATGCTAATAAACTTGTTAGAGTTTGGTATCCCGTTTTTACCATTACAAGACAAGATGGACACATATGGACGTTTAGCGAAGCTGACCTTCCAAATCTCTACCTTGAAGATCTGGAGCATCTTTACCATAAACTTCGGGATCTCATTGTCAGAAAAGAAGGAGCGGTCGTTGGTTTAGAAGCTATAAAGAGATACCTAAAAAATCATGTCAAATTGTCTTTGGTCATTGATGTTCAAATGGGCTTTGAAGGTAATCAGAAAATTATAAATTTGAAAAGACCTAATCAAGATATTGAAGACATTGAAGGTTATCCTCTCTTTATCATTCTTGAAGATCTAGAGTTTGGGGTAATATATGATGGTGCAGACAGAGCGAAGAGGTTTATGAGGTTTAGTGAGCTAAATAAGTACTCTGACGATACTATCAAGCTTGTGCGAAGAATTCTTGAGAAAGTTAAAGTTGACAATGACAAAGCTTCAGAGCATGAAAAAATGAGTCTTAGAGAAAGGTATCTACTGATCAGTGTGTTAAATCTTCTGGATGATAAGTTACAGTATCGGAGTGCATTAAGAAGAATCGAGACTCACTTGGGCTTTAGAAAGTCAAAATTTACTATTTCTTGTGCTTGAATCCAAAGGGGGAAAATGTTGTATTCAATGCTATGCATTTAATGTTGTATTCAAACAAGTTTCTTCTATTTTGTAATAGATTAGCCTTTAATGATTTCTAGTATAAATAGGGTAATTATAGTTGTAATTAGTGTTGAGCTAATCATTTTTGTAATCATTACAAGATTTATACAAAAACACTTGGGTGAAATTCTCTCTCTAGTTTGATCGTCTTGTTCATTGAAGATTATCTGATTTGGTGATATTTTGGGAATTACATGAATCTTGTCGAGCAAGATAGTTTTTGTCTTGTCATTTTGCACAGAAAGGACAAACCCATACCTTTCAAAGTAAAGCACTGTATGGAGTCCTCCTTTGAATCCAAACATGCTTACAAACTTTATGAAGAGGACTGTTCATATACAGCCAAAAGAATTGTATACTACAACAAAGGACAACTTTTTCTCTAAAAGCTTGCCACATGCTTTGTACATTCTGAATTGCATTTAATGCAATGAGTATAAATAGCTGAGTAGTTCTCATCTCAGTTATCACTTATCTTCTTTAAACTTACCCAAGAAGATACTTCTCTCTCTACTTTCTGCCTAAGAGAAAGACCCACTTTAACAAGTGAAGAACGCATTACTTCTTATCTTCTTTCTTGTAGCAAGTCTTTTCTTATTGTTATCTGTAATTTTGTGTTTATATTAGATTGTTTAGATAAGTTATGTATCCTATCTCTTCTACAAACAATCTGTAAAATTTGTATTGAGCTTTTTTATCCATATATAATTTTTAAAAATGAAAGCTATTGTGTTTGTATTCACCCCCCTCCTTTCTACAATCTGTTACCTATAAACTCTTGTAGATTCGGTTGGGGCCAACAAATACTATCAGAGCAGAGTTTGTTTTTGTGTTGTATTGTTATTTTATTGGTGTTTTATTATCTCTTCTTTCTTAGATAATTTATTTACCTTTCAACGGATTTGCAAAACATTAGCACAAACTTTCATGACAATGGCTCCCTTGCAAAACCTCCCTTGTTTATCAGAGACAACTTCAGTCTCTTGAAGAACCAGATGTCTCTCTTCTTGGAAGGTGTGGATCCTGAGATTCCATACTATGTAGAGAATGGACCTTATGATCCATTCGCTATCTCTCCAATAGTTCCTGCTACTGCTACGACTACTGCGATTCCTGAACGGCAGATTCCGAAGCTCCCTCGTCAATTGAGTGATGAAGACGAGAAGAATATGGATTTAGACACTCGTGCGAGGTCTTTAATAGTCATAGATCTTCTTGACGAGGTTTATCACTCTGTGATGAAGCTTAAAACCTTGAAAACCATGTGGGACACTCTCTGTGTTCAATATGAAGTACAAGAATCGAGAAAGAATAATATAGTAAAACAATATGAAAGTTTTTTTGGTGAAAAAATTAAATCTTTGTCTGAAGTACATCTCAACGATTTAATTATCTTCACATCGATTTGAGGACAATTGGAATAGAATATTTCAACTCAGAAATACTGACAAAATTCCTTGAATGTTTTCCAGAAGCATGAGATCAGTATACCATGTGTCTCAAGATGTCCAAAGACATGTCCTCTCTTTCTCTCAGTTCTCTTTATGAGATTTTGCTTAATCATAAGTAATCCCGTCAGCTGAAGAAGAATCTTATAAATGACTCCAAGGAAATGAAAATCTCTCGGTTAGCTTTGATCTCTGATAGCCCTTCAGCTGACCTTCTATTTCTTCTATTTCTTCTTCTGTTTCTATCACTGACTTATATCCTTTTACTCTGAGGACTTGACAGAAGCTAATCTTTCAGAGTTTGATGATTCGTTGGCCCTTCTAACTAATGTCACTTTGCGAGTGGATGTAGGTCGAAGAAAGCTGAAAAGCCAAAGTCAAACCCCATTAACAAGGCTTCAACGAGCTTCTACAACTATCAATGCAAATGTCACTTTGCGAGTGGATGTAGGTCGAAGAAAGCTGTGACGCCATCTTCCAATCTCCCATCCTTCTTCAGGCCTCAAAAGGACAAGTACCTGAAACTAAAGGAGAAGTACAAAAAGATGAAGAATCTTCATCATAAAGGCAAATGTCTTGTTGTTGAAGTATAACTGGCTGATTCTTTTGATAAATCATCCTCTAACGAGCAAGACACGACCTACCTATGTCTCATGGATAAGGATGTCAAAGATGAACAATCTGTAATTTTGTGTTTATCTTAGATTGTTTAGATAGGTTCTGTATCCTATCTCTTCTGCAAACAATTTGTAAAATTTATATTGATCTTCTTTATCAATATATAATTTTTAAAAGTGAAAGTTGTTGTGTTTGTATTCATTGCCCCCCCTACAAACTGTTACCTGTAAACTCTTGTAGATCCGGTTGGGACCAACAATGGATTGATGAATAGAGTATATAACGAATATGTTGATAAATTTGTTATTATATTTATCGACGATATTTTTATATACTCTCCATCAGAAGTTGAACATGCAGAACATCTTCGTTTAATTCTCGAACTTTTGAAAAAGGGAGAAATTGTAAACAAAGTTGTCCAAGTGTGAATTTTGGTTGAAAAAAATCCAATTTTGGGTCATATTGTTTCTGAGGCAGGGGTAAAAGTGGATCTTGCAAAGATTGAGGCTATTGAGAGATGTGAAGTACCAAGAACCCCCACCGAGAGTCGTAGTTTTTTGGTCTAGCGGGGTATTATCGTAAATTTATTTAAGACCTCTCACGTATTGATGCACTTGTGACCAAGCTGGTAAGGAAGAGTGTTAAGTATGAACGGGGAGAGGATCAGATTAAAGCCTTCAAATTATTGGAAAATCGTTTATGCAGTGCTCTGATATTTTCATTACCAGAAGATTCAGAAGATTTTATGGTGTATAGTGATGCTTCAAAACTGGGTCTGAGTGTGTATTGATACAGAAAGGGAAAGTTATTCCATACGCTTCCAGACAGTTAAAAGATCACGAGAAATAGTACCCTACGCACGACATGGAGCTCGCAGTCGTCATTTTTGCATTTAAGATTTGGGGGCATTACTTACTAGGAACCAAATGTCAGATTTACACAGATCATAAAATTCTTAAACATTTGTTTAACCAAAAGAAATTAAATATGCGGCAAATACGATGGATTGAACTGGTGAATAATTATGATTGTGAAATCCTTTATCACTCCAGAAAGGCAAACGTGGTGGCCGACGCACTTAGTCGAAAAGAAAAAAGTGAAACAATCAAAGTCATTGCAATGAGAACAAAATTAACCCTGACATTCTTAACGAGATTTTGAGATGTCAATGTGAAACAGTTAAGGACGAAAATTTCAAAGTCGAAAAATTTGGTGGATTAATATCGACTTTCACAAAGAAAGATAAAGGGATTCTATATTTCCAAGATAGAATCTGGGTACCACGTTTCAGGAATAACCGTGAATTAATTTTAGATGAAAGTCACAGGTCATGATACTTAATTCATCTAGGTACCAATAAGATGTATAAAGATTTAAAACCATTCTATTTGTGGCCAGGATTGAAGAAAAGATATTACAAAATATGTGAAGCGATGTTTGACATGTCTACAAGTGAAGATTGAGCATTAACGACCATACGGGAATTTGCTGTCTGTGAAAATTCATGTATGGAAGTGGGGTTATATCACAATAGATATCATGAAGTTACCGCGAACTCCAAAGAGGTATGATGCTATATTGGTTATTGTAGACCGTCTAATAAAATTTGCGCACTTTCTACCAATTAAGGAGAATTATCATTTAGAAAGGCTTGCAAAGATTTATATTGAAGAAATAGTAACTCGTCAAGGTGTTCCTTTGTCAATCGTCTCATATAGGGACAACATCTTTACCTCTAAATTTTGGGAGAGCTTTTAAAGAGCTATGGGATCTCAGATCAGATTGAGTACGACGTATCACCTTCAGACAGATGGGTAGAGTGAAAAAATAATTTAGACTCTTGAAGATATGTTGAGAGCTTGTATTATCGACTTCGGGGGTTCATGGATAAATCATATGCCTTTGATTGAATTTGCATACAACAATAGTTACCATTCAAGCATTCAAGCGGCACCGTATGAGGTTTTGTATGGCCAAAAGTGCAGAACGTCGTTGTATTGGAATGAAGTGGGGAGAAACAATTGACTGGTCAAGAGATTGTCAATTAACTACTGAAAATATAGATCAAATCCGAGAATGAATTAAAACAGCTTAGGACCGACAGAAAAGTTACGTCGACAGACGCTGAAAACCGATTGAATTTATGGTAGAAGATTTTATGGTAGGAGATTTTGTTTGCTTGATCCGAATATGGAAGCACTGTTACCTGACGTGCAAGTTGATGATAAGTTAAATTTCGTGGAAACCCCTGAGGCCGTCACTAAGTGGAAGACAAAAGTTTTGAGAAATAAAAAAAATAAGTCTTGTGAAAGTATAGTGGCGTTTTCATAAGGGTCAAGAAGCTGCTTGAGAACTAGAGTTGGAGATGAGATCAAAATATCCTCAGTTGTTTAATTGAATGAATTACGGGACATAATTATTTTGAGGGGAGAATAATATGATAACTGGTTAATCGGTTATAAAACTCAGGGTTTGTTTTTGAAAAGTGGTGGTAAGTTGAGGGGTTTGATCTATTATTATGGTGAAAATCATTTAAAACTTACCCGACGCCTCATGATTTTATATATATGATAATATGAGATAATTATATTATCTCATTGGGATGGTAATTGTGAAGTAGAAACGAAAAGAAGTCTTCTTGTGTATTCTTTGAGCCGAGAAATTTGAAGCAATCAAAAAAGGAAAGAAAGAAGGTTGATTATGTGATTACTACCTGAATAATTGTTGATATTCATTTTCATATCTTCATCTCTTGTGATTTATAAGGTGATTTTATTTTACAATTTTCATCTTATTATGTTGAAATTGGAACTGTAGGGTTCATTACATGGTGATGATATAAAACTGTTTTTGATGCTATGATTAGCATAATTGTGGTATTTTGATATGTTTATATCAAGTGAATGAAATAAAGGTAACATATCAAAGAAATGTGTATTTTGGTTATAATATGAACGATCAATATGAACATAGTAGCTGTCAACATGAATGAGCGTATACTCAATGTTTAATAATGAACATTGTTCACATTGACAACTTGTTCATTAGTGAACACTATTCACCAGTCACACATATGTACATATTTAGGTATGTGTTCACTAATGAACATTTTCATATATGTTATATTTTCATTGGTAAAAAATATTCATAAACTACTCATGTATAACAGGTTTTCATTAATTCACAACATTCATAAGTTAAACATTATATATTAATAAATGAATGAATAATTAAAGCTTGATGTCGGTTTCAAAACGATGGAGTAATTATCATAAAAGTAATTAATGTTAAAAGAAATCTCCCTACTTTTTTTCCAAAATAACACTTAGTTCATGATTGTTCACCTATGTTTATTAAACATCATTTTTTAATTAGTTACAAAAATGTCATGAAGAATTTTATCCATAGGTTACAAAGATGAAAGGCTAGGATTTGTTCACAAAATTAATACCATATATTCGGTTAACAAATCAACTCTGATATATAATTATAAAAACTTAATATTATATTAATATATATTTTTAAAGGTTATTATTTTCTACCTTTATTTTTGTAATGTTTTTTAATATTAAATTAATGATGAAAATATATTTTATTTTATGTTTTTAATGTTGGATTGTTTTAAAATATTGAAAAGTGATGTGTTAGAAGAAAGAAATTAACAATTTGTTTTATACAAAATGGAAAAGAAAGTCGAATATTATAATTTATGATTGAGACTGATTTGGACATGGAAAGTTTATAAATACATTTTATTTATTTTTTATAAAATCAAAGTTCAGAATTTCTCTACTACTTCTTCTTCTTCTTCTCTTCTTCTTCCCTCCTTTGATAAGCAAAGCAGCGTTTAGAATAAGATGTTCCCATCTTTTGGTCTTCACTAAGCTGATTCATTTTGCTTTGCTGCTATGGATTTTGGGGGTCTCTACGATTTGGATCCTAATCCCAAATGCTATGTTCAAGTTGGATCTGGGTTCAAACAGGAAAGGTCTCTTTCTGCTACTGCTCATAATCAAGACGAATGGAGGGATTTAAAACTTCCAAAAATTACTCAACAGGATATCTCAAAGGCAATGCTCAGATCTAATACCACCTCTCACTCTGCTTATTCTGATTCTCAGAATATGCTTAGCTTTTCTTCACCAAATACTCTCACATTGCCTTACTATGCTCCAAACACTGCAGGTAGTGGTAGGCACTCTATGCTTCTTTTTTCTTTTTCCAATCTCTCTGTGTTTTTTTTTTTTTTTTTTGAAATGTCTTCAATGCTGATGTGGGGTTGCTTAACATATATATATATATATATATATATATATGCTTCTGTAAGACATTTCCACAAAATCTTGGTAATAATAATAATAATAATAATAATAATAAAGGTACAGTTTTTTCCTGCAAGTTTAAGGAGAAATGGTAAAGAATCAAACTTAATGTTATGTTTTCTTGATGCATTAAGAGATTCTTTCCTTGTCATTCTACTTCCATCTTTTGAGGCCTGATCAAAAAGAAGCAATTTCTTATGTATGCTTGTTGGAATTAATTGAAGGTAATGGTTGTGGTTCTGGAGGGAGTTTGATGGCAGGGGTGAGAGGACCATTCACAGCATCACAATGGATGGAGTTAGAACACCAAGCATTGATCTACAAATACATCACTGTCAATGCACCTGTCCCTTCTAATCTCCTTATCCCCATCAGAAAGGCCCTTGAAACAGCTGCCTTTTCGGGAACCCATCTAAGAAACACTACTTGTAAGTTACTTTCTTCTTAATCTCTTTAAACCCAAGTAAACAATTCAGCTGCTTGATAGATAGATAGAGAGTTCATAGTACAGCAATTTGATGATGAATTCATGTTTTGAGCAGATGGATGGGGTGCTTTCCATCTGGGCTTCTCCAACAGCTCTGATCCAGAGCCTGGGAGGTGTCGTAGAACAGATGGGAAGAAGTGGCGGTGCTCTAGGGACGCGGTTGCAGATCAAAAATACTGCGAGCGCCACATGAACAGAGGCCGACATCGTTCAAGAAAGCCTGTGGAAGGCCAAACTGGCCATTCCGTCTCCAACGGACCTACCACCACCGCTGCTGTTGCTGCCGCCAAAGTCTCCGCATCAGCTGCAGTGGTAACCACTACCTCCACCATTGTCAGCCACTTGCATCAACTTAGTAGCAGCAATAGAATGCAGCCTGCAGCATATTCCCATGATATAAGGTATAAAAAAAGATTCACCATTTTAATCCAGTTTAATTCTTTCAGTGAAGATCCCTTTTATATATTGAATTTTTGGCAAAGGATTGCCATGGCTTTTGATAATAAGTTTGGAAATATAGATTTTACCAATGGGTTCTTTTTCCCTTCTCTTTGATATTTAGTGGTACAAGTCTTGATCTGTGATTCAATGTGCAGAAGTTTCTTAAACAAGGGAAATGAGAAAACTGAAGATGCAATAGGCCATTCATCCATTGGCCTAAAACAGAATCCATCCGAATTTGGGCTTGTTTGCTCGGATTCCTTGCTGAACCCACTGCAAAAAAATGAGGATGGGGGTCACAAATCCCAAAACTCCCTTCGTCAATTCATGGATAATTGGCCACAATCCGATAGAACACAACTCTCCATCTCAATTCCAATACCCCCCTCAGACTTCATGTCTTCAACTTCATCCCCTATCAGCGAAAGACTCAACCTTTCGCCTCTAAGAATGGGGTTGGGAGTGGGAAATAATAGCGAAAGGTCACAATGGATCCCAGTTTCTTGGGAAAGTTCAATGGGTGGGCCGTTAGGCGAAGTGTTAAACAATAGCCCCTCGGCTCTAAGTCTGATGACAGATGGTTGGGAAAGTAGCCAACAGATGACCTTGTCTCCAACTGGAGTGTTGCAAAAGAGAGCATTTGGTTCTCTTTCAAATAGCAGCACAGGAAGCAGCCCAAGAACAGGATCAACAACACTTATGACTTCCTCCTTGCCCTTAATGTAAACTTAAATCCAATCTCTTTTTTTAATTAAATTTTGTATGTTTAATCTGTTTGTTTATGTTGTATGCTTGGAAAAACACTTTCTGACCGAAATGAAATGCAAATGAATGATGGGGGGAAAAGCAAAGTGTTCAAATTTTTATGGATGATTGGTGGTTGTGGGATTCATCAAGATCTGATTTTTGTTGGTAGTATTGAAGAATTATTATCAAGTGTGAATTATGAATGCACTATTTGGTTGGTGGGAGGCATGTTTGTTGTTGGGTGGATATAACTCAAAGGGGAAACCTGTGGGGCTCTCTCTCTCTCTCTCCCCCATCCCCAAAAAACAGTCTTTCAAATTCACCCTACTGAAAATGGTAATGAATATGGGTCCAACATGCCATTCTTGATAAGTGCTTGGCATTTCTTGAGGTATTTTATGTATATTAATGTAACATGGTTCAAAAATATGTATCATGAGTTGATGGGCAGATTTGTGGTAAGTACAACGTGTACGTGTGTTTCTGTTTGAAGCTGAGAGGCAACGGTTGAGAAACCAAAGTAGTTCCAAAATGGGTATATATCGTGCCATTTTTTCATCTCTCAACCTAGAAATAAAAGCTGAGAAGAAGAAACAAGAAGATAAGATATACAAGTAGAGAAGAAACAAAAGAGGCATAATGAAGTTGGAAAATTCGTATACCAAACCACAAGGTTGTGGCGTAGTGGTTGAGAACCCGAGGATATGGTGGAATATTCCGTTGTGGACATTGAGGGTCCGTTTGATTCGTAGGAATGGAAAATATTTGGAGGACATGGAATTCAAATTCATTCAAATCTCGTGTTTGGTTTGCAGGATTGTTCGGATTTGAAATCCATCAAACAATAGATTTTGAAATCCCACGAGGGTGGTTGGGATTTCACACGATTTCGTAGGATTTGTATATAATAATATGTAAAAAATATTTGTTTTTTTAATAATCAATTAATAAAAAGGTAAATTACTTATTTTTATAATTTGTTATTACAAATTATTCATAAAGAATGAGATTCAATTGCATTCCAAATCCTTTAAAATAAACATACTAAAGTTTCCAAATCCTTTAACTAAGGGGGCGTTTGGTTCGAAGAATGAAATTCGATGGAATTGGAATTCGTCAAAAAAAATTAATTGGAATGGAATTTTTAAAGAAATTGCAATATTTTTGTTTAGTTCACGGAATTCAACTTTGAAATTAGAATTAAATATCAACAAATGACCTTTTATGATTTTTCTGTCATTTTTCTTTAAAATTAAAATTACCATTCACTATGTTACATTATTTAAATTAAATATCATTTATTACATAAAATAAACGTAAAATTGTGCAAACTAATTAACCATAAACCAAATTACATTACTAACATCCGATAAAATCTGAAACTGTTCACTACATACCTTATATTACTAACATCTTAAACTGTTCACTACAAATTACTAAGATCCAACAACATATGAAATTGTTAACTACATACCTTACTTCTAAAACTTAAATTAGAGTTTTCAAATCATAACCAAAATCAACCTTCTAGCACAAACCTCACTCACTCCTATCGTTCTCTTTCTTCCAAACTCCAAAAAATTAATACGTTATCAGGCTCATTTGTTATCTTTTTGACTGCTATGAATCTTTCCACTCTAAAAAGTGATTGCATTTTTGCAAGTTGAGAATTCACCATGGAAGTCTTGTTTTATATATTCATCTAGATGTCTACCATATTCTTTGATGCATTTTCATATTTCTCCCCAAGTAAGAGAGTTGCACTATACATTCCGTCAACAAGAGTCTCAACTCGGTTTTTCTTTTCTTACTACCTCGACTTGAACCTTCTTCACTTTGCACATCTATAGCATTATGTACATTATGGCTACTTTTCGTGTCATCTGATTGTTGTTCTTGTTCTTCTAGATTCACTTGCTCCTCCATCTCAACAACATCTCTAACTCTACTTTATTGAGCTCTATCTTTTCCAAAAACAATAGACAAAACTTCAAAATGTGGGAATGTCTTGTTTTTTCATTTTGCCGTCTCTTTATGTGCCTATTTCATGCCATAAAAATTCATTACCAAGATATCAAATAATAACTACAAATATAGCATGAAAAATAAAATGGGTACCTTCAGGTAAAACTCTTAAACTGATGCTTCAGCAATTACACATTGTTTCATACTATCATAGCCAGACACATTTGTATTTTTCCCATTCACCATGTCATGGACAACTTGTCAGTCCTTTTTCATTGTTTTAATTATTGATTCAATGTACGGTTTACCCAATATACCAGAATCAGGAACTGATTCTTTTAACACTTGTTCCAGATATTGTAAATATCCACATTTAAAGGCGTTATCAACTTTAAATCCTCCGGTATTAACCATGTTAACCAAAGCCTCCACAAGTTTGGCATCTTCAATGGTTGTCTAATTTCGATAGTTTCTATTACGACTTCGATCCTCCATACATATTGTTAAACGAATTAAATAATAAATAAATAAAATGTAAACATAAACATACAATCATAAAAATGAAATTGTAGTATTATAAATCATAACGGTATGCAATATAGGTATCATATTCATTGCAGACCATAAAGATAAACGTCTAGCATTACAAATCATAAAGGTCAATGCGTAGCATTCCAAGTTGTAACACCCCAACTCCCGTTTGCATAAAACGCATATTTTATATAACATGAAATACAAATATTACACACCAATTCCAATATGTACAAATTGCTACATATAAAAGTAGCTACATGTTCACATATAGTACATGACTTGTACATAACACATTCTCAAGTATATGCACATATTCAACTTTCCCAAAAATCCACAGAGGTAAAGTTATAACAAATCATTTCACATCTTTCCTTTTCCTTTACCTTCTTCTAGTGCCCGATCTGTAATGCACATTTTTGAAAATAAAATGAGAGTTAGACCATAAAGTCTAGTGAGAAATCACTTTAGATGCGATTACAGGGTGAAAATCATCAAAACACTTTTAAAAAACTCGCATTTGTATTGATAACATAAACAATATTTTATGGTAACAAACCTCTTTTGTCGCATCATATGGAAGAGACAATCGTTTTTTATCGCATCAAATAACATAAAGATCAATCTTGTCGCATCCAACATAAATTATACCTTGTCGCATCCTATTACATGCGATAAAATGTTCCTCGCATCACTAGGATGCGATGAAAATCTTCCTCACTGCTCCTCGCACCATACTGGTGTGATAACCCCCTTTGTCGCATCATACACATGCAATAAATATACTCCTCACATCACTAGGATGCCATAATCTCTTTTGTCGATCACCCAAACTTATCGCATCATATAGATGCGACAACACAAACTCATCGCATCATATAGATGCGATAAAAACAGTTCATATGATCAAAATTTCATTTTTAACAAACAATTGATTACGTCACTCTTATCACAATATACGTCTCTTCTAAATATGTCACACTTATTTAAAAATACATCTCTCCTGATTATGCCACTCTTATTCCAATCAGTTGGTAATAACATATCAAATTCCAATATTATGCTAAAAATAACATATAATCAATTTTAAAACACCCCATGTATAAAACGGGAAACCACACGGTTCCTTATCAAAGCAAACCGAATGATGCTTTTAAAATAGTAACTCACCTTGAAATCACAAGGAGATGAAGACTTTTAACAACAACAATTATCAGATAATAATCACGTACCAACTTATTCTTTTCTGCTTCTATTTCTTCGAACCAGAGACCAAAAATGGTATAATCAGCTTTTGCCTCTTCTTATCCCAACAAAACCCAAGTAAGCTAAAATATCTCAAGATAAACAATTTTATAAAAGAGGTGGAGGGTTTTTAAACTTTTAATTCATTTATCAATTTTCACCCCTCAAGTTTCAAATAAATTCTACAAATAACCCCAAACTTTCCTTAAATGAAAACCCGATCATCACACAAGCCTCAAACATATGTTGTGCCAAATTATTTCTAAATGCAGTCCACTCATTTGATGTCCCAACAAAACTGACGTTATCCATGTCTTGGTCTCCATCGTCTTCAATTGTTTCGTCCAACCTATCATTCTCAAACGAATCAATTGGCATCTCTCACCTGGTATAATTATGAAGTAGACAACATGCCACTATGATCTTGTTTTTCAGTTCAGCATGATAGTACGAGTTATCTTTTAAAATTCCCCATCTTGCCTTCAAATTGCCAAAACATTGTTCTATGACATTTCTTGCAGATGAATATCTCATGTTAAAAAGTTCTTTAAGTGTCGTTGGTTGGCATCCATCATGCCAACCATTTAAGTTATATCTTTGAGCTCTATATGGGGCAAGGAAACCCTCACCAGTTGTGTATCTGGCATCTACCAAGTAATAATGTGGCATTTCTTTAGCCCATGTGGCCTAAGAAGAACGTCTCGAAGCACTCTACCACTGGCCGCCGACCCTTCCCATCCGGGTAACACATAAATAAATTGCATATCTTGTGAATAGACCCCTAACATGTTTGTGGCAATTTCATTCTTTCTTGTTCTGTATCAAGCCTTGTCTTCTAGTGGCACTAAGCACYTTATATATGTTCCATCTAAAGCTTCTAAACAATTCTAAAACCAAGAAAATAAAAATGGTCATTACACAACTTAAGTTACTAACATATGAATACCAGAAAATTAGATATTCCATACACATTGAACCACTTCCATCTTCCATCAGTAGAATCCTCTGTAACGGGTTCGAGTTTTTTAAGCAAATGTGAATGCAATCTGATCACCGCGTTGCGAACTCGAGTAAATAGTCTACCGATTGTTTATTTTGAACGATGAAAACGACATATGATGACTCGAATTTTAACATTATGAACCATAATGTGAAGGAAAATGGCAACTTGTTCATCAATACCCATATGCCTACTTGCTCGTAATCCTCCTAATGTTTTCAACATATCACATAAATTTTTGAAACACCTTATGTTCATCCTAAGTTGTGATATGTACATATTGTCACTCTCATAAGCATATCTATGCAATATTGAAACTTGATCCATATTTGACAAAGAGTATCCCTTTTCGTAGTCGGCTATTAAAGTGCAAACCGTAATGAAAAACCAAATAATATGCACATATTGTCACTATCTTGTTTAAAGACATAAAATGGTTTTATTTCCTTGTTATCAAATAAAGTAATCGAAGTGGGTAAAAATGCTATGTGTATATGCAAGATGTTAAAAGAAAATATGTTAGTTAGGAACAAGAAGTTGTCTTATTTGGGAATTAACCTTTTATCGGGTAAACACATTTTAGCATGGACTCGAGTGCCTATCAAATCATTAAAACATGTATGTTAGTTCATAACACATTAACTTAGGAAATCAAATGCAGATTATCACACAAACAAATCAATGGTGTAGAATCCCATTTCTAGAAAGACCATGAATCATGAATCAAAATGTTTCAGTAGCTATAACAGGGGAGCTCTTTACTGAACACAAGATCAAAGCTCTTTACTTTTTGAGTCTTTCAAAAGTCCTGAAATCTAAATCATGATTGTGGTGATGCAAAGAGATAAGGAGGGACACTTTTGCATGTATATGTGCTAAACCAGACCCCTTTCAACAGATGAAAACATATCTAATTAATACATGTGTAAGTAAAGTAAAAGGGAGGGGACTGTTAATGCTTTGTAAAGCCCTCATGATCATGTATGTACTGAAATGCACTTCGAAATATCAACAAGTCATATAAAAGATGCTATGCAGTTTGAAAGACATGCATGATTTCCTTCCATGTGTGATTTCTTGTTACTAAAAATTTTTGGTAGAGGAAAGAAATCAAGAAGAATGTTACGTTGGTCCAGTCAATTCCTTCATCCCTTTGATGAAAACGATTTCTTGTTTTTTTGAGAGAGTTTCTGTAACTAAAAGGGAGGAAGATCTGAGAAGAGATTTAAAATCCTCATTAGGTGAATTAGAAGATAAGAGCTATGAGTTTTACTGGGGAAGAATATACTATCAGCAGCCAGCCATGGTAGAAGAGAAGCTTGTGTGTGAAAATGGGGTAATTGGATCAAGAGAAACAAAAGGTAGGTATTGTAGACTGAAATTCAACTGAAGAAGAAAAGGAATATTGTTTGATTGCGGTGGTAGAGGATGGAGTAGTGGAGAAAAGTATGGAATGAAATAAGGATGAATCATTTGAGCAACTGGAAGACTGAAACTAGCAGGTAAAGATGAATGGGTTAAGGCTATGGAAGAAGAGATGTCATTTTTTATAAGATAATAATGATACTTGAGGAGAGGAGAACTAGTGAAAGTAGTTGTGCAATTCATATATGAAGTTAGTATGTGCGATTTTATATATGAAACTATAATTATTTTATTTGTTGGGATTTAGTAAATGGATTAGTTGGATTTCATATGGAGGAGGCCTACATGGGAGGCGGTGTGCGTGGATGGTATACATGGTTAATGAAAGAAGGAACCAGGACAAGACAAAAAACTATCAATGGATGGTATACATGGTGAACGAAAGAAGGACCAAGACAAGACAAAAAACTATCAAATTTACGCAAGAAATACGTTACGAAGATGTTGACATGTGAAAACGAACAAAAGACGAGGGTTCGTTGAATCATGAGGATTGGATAAGCACACAAGAGAACTCGTGAACATAGGCTCCGACTTTAATTCTATGCTGTCGTTATACTTTTATGCAAGTTAGGAGCAAGACTAGTACGCTTTTTTCCATTCTTTGTGGTTCTGAATTTAACAACAGTGCTCGCTCTAGGATTTTAAGTTGAACAATTGATGTTTGCATCTTAAATCTTGGTTGGAATGATTTCTGTTTTTCATATCGAACAAAGATGCTTTAAGGTAGTAAAAACACTCAAAATTCATAACTTTTCACAAAGAGATCACAACACATTTGCAAAAACTCATAAAAAAATCCATACACCTTCAGCAATCCAACAACACCTTCAACTAAGAAAAACCTTAACCCATTAACTTGATCACCAACATTTCATAACCCTGCGATTAACAAATTCAGAACTGTAAACCAATAACATTGCATACACTTTAATCACAAAATCATACACAACCTCCAGGATATTCATAACAATTTCCCAAAATCATAACAAAACAAAATAGAGCAAAGAAGAAAAGAAAAAACAAGTATCTAGAAGATGAAGATTGTAAGGAAGATGTGAAATCACCTCGTTTTTTAGATGTAGAGACGGAGAAATCACGAGAGAGAGAGAGAGAGCGAGAGCGCATACCAGATCGGAGATCGAACCGAAGAGATCGACTAGAGGAGATGGTAGACGAGCTCTCTACGTTTGAATGAATTTGGATTAGAGCAAGAAATTTGTCGTTAAGTAATTGAAATCCAAGAATACCCGTTGGTTGAAAGGATTCCATCACTTTTACTCCTTGAACCAAACATGGCTTTGGAATTTGGTCAAACGACAATGACTTCCAATTCCATAAACCAAACAGCCCATAAATTTATTATGGCTGGTTGTAATTTTCGAGGATTTGTCTGGTAAAATATATTGTTCATGGCAAACTTGTGGGTTAGTAGCAGGTAATGTTCCATAACTATTTAGTATGTGGAATGAAATCAGTGTTTTAGAAAGAATGTTAAAAATCCCGAATTAGAACATGAATTGCTATATGCTTAAATACATTAGTAAACATATTATTGGTGAACTCCAAAGTAGGATCAAGTTAGGGATGATTTTGGCTTACGTTTCCATTCACTAAACAAAAACATAAAATATTTTGTTTGAAAAAAAAATAACATATTTTTATTTTATTTAGTTGAATTTTTTTTAAATGTCAGCAAAATAGATTTTGATCTATATTTTATTGTTATATGAATGAATAATTTATAAATTTTCAGATTAATTTAATATATTTATTAAATAATATGTCAAAGTGTAACACCTCCATTCCGAATGAAGGGAGGTTGCTTCAAAACGTAACAGAGCCGCTATATAAAACCTCCAAAATATAGTCCCTAATTCAAAAATAAAATAAAATCTTCCAATAACGAAATTGAATATAACCCCAAATAAGATATAAAGGTCTCCAGACAAACCACTTTCAGTATCCTCCAACAATCGAGAAAAATCCAAAAGCAACCCTAAAAGGAAATCTAATCTAATAGCCAAAAAGGAAAAAAATCCAATAAATAAATTAACATAGCAGTAAACCTCTTGAAACCTTTGAAACCAAGATTCTGGTCTACTCTCTGTCACAAAACTTAGTCGCCCCTTGATTATCTGCCGTGAGGAATAGAAGAAAACACAGCTGAGCCAAATGCCCAGTGAACGAATAAATAATTACAATAAAATGGTAATACAAACATGCCAAAATTGATCTCAAGACATCGAACCAAACGAGTACCAAAAATCTTAGTAAAATCAACAAATAACATAATCATACGAAATCATATGAAGGGACAAATCAAGCTCGAAAACGCATACACTTGCATATTAACTAACAGGACAATTGTCAGACATATGGCCACACAGGCCTGTACGTTGGACTGTAGATCCACACGTACTAAATGTGAGATGTGGCGTTGGACACTACATCGACATCCACCCTACAAACGAACCACATGTGCTATGGTCGACCCATACGCCTCCTAAATCTAATATCCATCACACCAAAATAGCTCTCAAAAGAGCACAAAAGAGGAGACGTCGTGGACTGATCACACTGCCACGGTTAGTGTCACGCCATTGGTGCCACAATGACGTGCCTATGGTATCCCCATAGGTGGTTAGTAGCTTGAGTTACCCAGAGTTGAGTTGTCACAACGAATGTGACGTTATACGTCTGTTGATCCTCTCTCTCAGKGATTTGATGATAATCCCTTTTATATATCGATGTAATTTTGTTTCTGAATTTTCAGTTCCAGCGATCATACGCTGAGTATGTTCAGTGATCGCTGAGAAGCTTGTTTTATAAATCTCATAGACAAACAATACTTCAAGAAGACAACACTCACACCAAAGAACCTTCAGCGAATGTCGAAGACTGAAACTGAAGATTAGAGACTGGCGAATACGTGATCTGAAGCGGTATTCAGTGATTACGAGCCTATCTACAAATGTGTGAAGACTGCTCTAGCTTCAGCGAATGATGATGAGACCTCCAGGTTATTCCAGCATTCAGCGATCAAAGGAAGCTTGCTTAGCACGATTGTTG
>NC_037531.1:5321013-5372027 GCF_001531365.2 Cynara cardunculus var. scolymus
GTTTCCCTGAATTTACTTTCCCCCTCCTCGAAATTCTAAGAAACCATCCCCTTTTCTATGCCCTGTCTGCTACCAAACCGACCCCTGAATCCTATATAACCCAATTTCTTTTAAGCTCTTACATAACTAATTTGGACAATATGGGTTTGAACATTGTTGGGTACGCCTCTCACCATACGAATAAATCCTTGATACCCATGGAACTAAATGTAGACAAATTGCGAACTGCCCTGCGCTTACCCACCCTGGAAGATCTTAATTTAAATGCTTTTGCTGCAACCCCGACAGATGAGGAATTAATTCAATTCCTTGAATTCCATTCCTATGCAACCCAAATCGTCAAACGGACTCAGTTCAAGCGCAAAGGACTACCCCTGTCTGGAATACCCTGTTCTCAATAGTAAACTGCTGCTTAACAGGGAAGGTGGGAAGTCACGACTAGACCTCGCACGCAATGATGTCTATCATCTATGGAATCTACTTCAACCTACATTTGGATTACGCACAACTTATTTTCGAAGATATGGTTGGATTGATCAAAAAGAAATACGCGACACAAAGGGGAGAAAAGTCCAAGGTCAAAGCGCAGAAGAAGGCCAAGGAAGWCATGAACCAACCAAACTTAATTCTACAACGGTTCCTTGGTCTCGTCTTTGGAGAACTGATAGCAGCAAAGCTACCTTCTGTAGAGCCCAACGCAAGGCTGTACCCGTTCTAAGAATTCCATCCAACTGAGCATGAGCAAGGGTACAGAAGCCCCAGACCCTTATCAAAAGCCATGCTCAGGTTCCTTAGTCATGGAGATAGGAAGGCCTACAGACGTGGATTCAGGAGGCCAGAGCCGGTCCCTGAGACCCCACCACGCATAGGAATCCCATTAGGTGAGAAAATTGAAAAATGAGGGTTGAGGGACGAACAGAGGAGCCAGAAGTGGCTGGTAAGGTGAGTGAGGCTGGCCCTAGAATCCCAAGTCCCCCACCTAAGAAGACCAAGAAGACACAGAAGGGTGCCGACTCTTCTGTGAAAAAGAAGGGGAAGAAGAGGCTGTAGAAGAAGAGGGCCCAAGTAGTCCTCTGCAGAAGCCTAAAAAGAAGAAAACCAAGAAGGCCCAACCGACAGAGGTTGTGGTCACAGAGGCGGCAAGTGAAGAGAGCCCCGCAGAGGCTACTACTCCCAAGCGCAGAAGGTTGCGCAAGGTCGTAAAAGAGGAGTCCACAACGGCGCAGATCCATGATGTCATTTTCAACCTCCAATAGGAGTTCAGAGCGCCAATCGACGTGACAGTGTAAGGGACAGAAGTCGTCTTAGACGAAGAAGAAGAGGAAGTGGAGTTAGGAGAGGGAGAAAAATATACCACAGGTACACATCCTAGCCCTCCTCCCAGTGCTACCCACGCTTCTAGGGGCCCTGTTCTAGAGGGATCCCCTATTGAACAAGGCATGCACACGCCAAGCCCAACCCAACATAACCTCACAGAGGACATTCTTCAGTCCTATGTCGATCGCACAGCCAGGCAACCACCTTCTACTCCTACATCCTCTCAAAAGGATGAAGGTTTCACTACAAGAGTCCCATAGCCCAAGGACTCGCCACATCCCAGAGAGGCATCTGTTGCCTCTCCACACATGAGTGACCAACCAGAATGTGCTTCAGAGGCATATGTGAGAGTCACCGCGACAGAGGGTCTAGAACGCCCAATGTCCACACTTGATCCCTCTGCCATGTTAGGCTCTGAACCTACAARGCACGATATCRACAGAACACCGGTAGGCTCTCCTCACAGAGAAGTCCGAGGATCTGGTGGAAGTCCCCGAGCAGACTACGAAAAACCAGTCACTGAGGGTGCCTCACGCTCCGAGGCTACTAGGTCACCATGTGTTGGTGATCTAGGTACCCAGGATGCCTACATGACGAAGGGGGAGCTTCAAACCTTCACCACAGCGGTATTCCAAAAGATGGACGAGTTGAAAAGCTTGTTCATCTCTCGCACAATGACAGAAGACCTCGCCCCAATCACAGAGGCTCTGAAGGAGTTGAGCTCTACAACGGCAGAACTCAAGACAACACTCTCAACCCTTCAGAGCTCTGTCCTACAGAAGGATGATCTGGTAGAGGCGTTCAATGCTCTCTCGCTCAACCCCTCCTCCATCCAGACATTGAAGACAGAACTATCAGAGTTGGCCACCCAGTTTGCCACTGATTTCGTGTCTGCGGGCTATACAGACTACTCTAAATTCAAAGACGAAATGTTCGCTTCTGCAGTCACTTACGGCGTGGATACCAAGTCATCCAGGGCCAATATCAACCATCTAGCCACTCGCAGAGAGCTAGATGTGATGGTTGAAGCTCTGGGAGACATCATGCACAAACATACAGACCAACTTCTTAAAGAGGCCCGAGCCTCCAACACGGCGATCAGAGACTGCACTTCCCARCTCGTGAAAGWGGGAGACCTCCTTAGAAGYGAAATCTATCGAAGCGTCTCTAAGTTGAAGTGGTCGACAGAGATAGACATAAGCCACGCCTCTGTGCTCGCAGAAGAGGTCATTAAGAAAATGAAGAAGGCGGCCACTAAGATTTTAAAGAGACTGGAGAAGGCTCCCCTGGAAACATGCAAGGCAAAAGCCACCAAACACCATGACGATCAAGGAGATGATGACCATGATCGTCATGAGGGGGAGAAGAAGGCTGAGAAGAAAGATGAGCCAAAGAAGACTTCTGCCAAAGGCGTCAAGATAGTGGACTCCATAGCTGCCTTATTCTCAAAAGGCAAAGAAAAGGCACCAGAGCCTAAAGGCAAAGGCAAAGGCAAAGGCAAAGCTGTGGAGGAGTCACCATAGAAGGGGTCGTCAAGCTCAGAGACTCCACAACAAATAAATGAAGAGTACAGCGACCCAGCGCTTATTCAAGATTTAAAGGAGTCTTTGGCAGAGGCTCAAGCAAGAAAGGGCAGAGGCCCAGTCCCTAGAGCAGGAGAAGGCCCTTTAAAATTCCCACAAGTCCAAGAAACGTCCACGGGTACGTTCGACGCTCTGCAAGGAACTGTCAAACCTATCCTTGCAAAGGGGTCCACCCAAAAGCCAATTCTTGAAGAAGAAGAAGCCAAAGTGCCAGAGTCCGCCACAGTAGGAAGGGTCTTTGAAATATTCGAATCAATGAGCAAGATTCCCATGCAACAAGTTCGCACAGAGCCTGCTTCTACTGTGGAAGAGATTCTGCTGTGGATATATTCTACAGTAGACACAGAGCCCCCCTATGATCTAGAGCTCACAGGTATTCCTTCTGCCGCTGCCAAGTTTCAGTTCTCTAAGCTCACCAGGCCACGCGAGTGAGTCTTCTCAGAGCACGTGATTGTGTCTCTTGAAACAATTTCTCCAAGGACCCTGCTGAAGAGGACGGTGCTCTATGCTCAATACATTGTGAAGAGGGATGACGGCAACCTGTACACGTTCACAGATGCTGACCTCCACAACCTCTGTGTATTTGATTTGATCTTCTTGCACAAAATTCTCAACAAATACATGGAGAGGAGGTCAAGCTATGCTCTGTCGCTTAGAAGGCTTATCGAGGTCATGCGCGCACAAGTCAAGTACTACAGCCAGAAGGACTTCAAGATAGCAATGAGGTTAGCCCAGTCAGATCTTAAGATCACCCCTCCAAACAACAGGCCAGGATGGATACTTAGGTGTCATCCCAACTCAATTGTTCGCAACCCCATTTTTGGGTTTGTGTTCTTGGACAAATATGACATCCTAAGGTTCTTTGATCCGACAGAAGCAAACAAGTACTCCACAGAGACTCTTGAGTGGATATTCAAAAGAGCACTGGCAGAGGTGAACCAAGGGCATCTAAGGATGGATGAAGTGTCTGGCATTCTGGAAGCTATCAAAGTACAAGTCAACTTCAGAGAATGGATCTTCAATGTCTACAGAACCATCAAGACTGACATGCTATATGCAGTAGACGACTATCCAGACTCTACGGTTGGATAAACTTCTGTAATAGCATTGGCCTATGTAACACATTTTTTGTAATTTTTTCTTTATGTAATTCTTTTTCGGAGGATGATTTTTATCTCCTTTTGTAATTTCTTTCAATTAAGTCATTTCTTGCAATTAAATTGTCAATTTTTACTTTTTCATACTTAGGGGGAGATTGTTAGCTCTCATATTTCATTTAATGTAAAAGTATGAAAAAGTACTACTGCAAGTGTTGACAGAAGAGTTCTACCACAGAAGACCACATAGGACCAACAACAGAAGATGTTCAAACGTACAAGTCAAAAGTGACAGAACCTCTGTTGTCCATCACAGAGGTTCTGGAAACTTGTCCTCTGAACAAAAGCATACAAGTCGAGAATGACAGAACCTCTGTTGTCTCTCACAGAGGTTCTGGAAGCCGATCCTCTGGCATCAAGAGCTTACAAGTCACATCTAGCAGAGCCTCTGAGATGGCTTACAGAGGATCTGTAGTATTATCTTCTGTGAAGAACTTCTTTACTATTTTACTTAGGTTAGTTAGCTGCTCGTGCTTATCACGTGACTATGTTTGTAATCTGCTTTATTTGAATGGCTTAGATCATTTCACTTGTCTAGGTCATGTCAGAAAAGCCGTTAGGAACTAGTATAAATAGCAGCTTAGGCCTTTGTAATTCAGTGCGCTTCCAGTATTGTAATTGTCAATATTTTCAATAGAATTGAAAATCATTTGAAGCTATTCTCTCATGTTCTTCATATTCTTCATATGTGTTCTTGATTGATTGATTACTCTGTTTGTTCATTTAATTGTTTCCGCTGCACTGTAATCTTTCTAAGAGTTCATCCAGAGTAAGTGATTAAATACCAAGCTGAATCTAAAGGTCCTAACACTAATATTTCAAAAGCTTTTGAGGACGACTAGGCCTTGGTAGTGGAAGAAGAAAGCTGGCTCATAGACTCATCAGATGATGAAGTTTCTCATTTTACTCAAGTCAACATGTGCTTAATGGCTAGGACTGAAGCAGAAGGCTTATCACCTGAAAATGAGTATGAGGTACAAAATTATTTAAATGCTGAATTGATGAAAGAAATTGAAAACATGAATGCTGAATTTAAAATCTTGAAAGACAAATTAAAAGGTGAAAGAGCTTTGATGCTCAAATTTAGAGAAGAAAGCTGTGGTTATAAGTGTTTTAGTGGGGGTATGAGGGAAGAGCAAGAAATACTTAGATCTGAAAAGACAGAAATAGAATATGAATTTCTGCTACTTAACAAGAAGTTGAGTGAAGTAGAATGTGAACGAGATAATGTTCAATTAAAATTTGATGTGATTTTTGCTGAAAGGTTGAATCTTTATGATAAAATACAACAGTTAAAAGATATTAACTATAAAAGTGGTCAATCTCAACAGACTCTAAAGGTTTTGACAAATAAACCCAAAGATACTAGATGTTACAATCCGTAAATGGGTTTCTCTGAAAACGACATGTTGAAAAAGACCCCTAAATATTTATATGATTTTGATAAGTAGGGGTTTGCAAAATTAGCAATTCCGACTGTGTGATCCCAGATTCAAGTCATTAACAATTAATTCAATGAAAAATCAAGAACATAAAGATGAATTTAATCAGTCGGGCAGCTTGATTAGATCAAAGTGTAAGTATAATGTTCTTGATACATTGATTTTCTCAATCTCTCTCAATCTCACGTATGAATCAATCTCTCAAAAGTGTTAACCAACTAACAAAACTATTTATACCTATTACTATAAAAAGGAAACAATACAACTCATAAATACAAAGCATATTAAAACAGATTAAATATTGGGACTTGAATACAACAATTATGTTCCAACAATCTCCCCCTTTGGATTCAAGTCCAAAACAACAACAATTTTTAGAAAACTTTAATTCTTCAAGATTTGAACTTTAACGCTTTAACAATCTCCCCCAAATAACTTTTTAGCACAAAAACAATCTTCCTCTTTATATCAACAATCTTCAAATAATCTCCCTCTTTGATTCGCAACAGAGAATTTTAACACCCCCTTAAACTTTACAAAACCTTTCTTTTTCAGCAATTTGAACAATCTCCGCCTTTAAGAGTCAGTAAACTTGTTTAAAGAAATAATCTTCACATTAACCCTCCTTGAACATTGCAGTACAATAATATTCAACAATTATTAGCAATTATCGATCAACTCCTTTCAAACTTTGACACCTTCATCGATCTTCATAAATGATGCAGAAATCTTCATTCATTTTCAATATAAACTCCCCATTATGATGAAAATGAGAAACATTTACGTCATACACAAAAATGAATGAACTTTGTAGGAATGCCATCAATTCATATAAAGTTAAACAAATCTTTTAAATTCGCTTATATAATATTTTCTGATTATGAAGGTGATGGAAAGAACCAAATTTAACTTATGAACCTGTTTTTAATCTTTTTAAAAGATTGGCTTGTGAATATAACAGTATATTCAATACAACGAATGCACTTCATATATGAGACTTTTTAATGTTCATCTCACCATGACTTCCATTCAATCATTGATAGCTTTGAAAAGCGTATCTATGAATGTTATGACAAAATAACAAATATTTTGTGAAATCTGTGCAGAAGAGAAATGATAAAGCAACTAATGCTTCAGATTAGGATCAAAAAGATAAATAGTGTGGACTATACAAATTTATCAGACTCAATTAGTGATCAACAAGACTTGAAGGGGGACATATATCATTCTTATTCAATATCAGTATCTCTAAATGAGAAACCGATAGATTATGAGCTGCGTGCCCCAAGTGTTATTGAAACACTTATCTTTTGAGAGATAAATGAGTAGCTGGTAGGGTTATGTCAAGAGTGGTCCGGGCTTGCCTTTTTCAATATTAGTCTCCAAAGAATTGAGAACTAATAGATTGTGTGGTTTTCCCGAATTATAGTAGATAGAACAGGATTATTTTAATCTTTTAATTCTGGTCACAACTCTCATCAATTATTTTAGCTTACTTCAACTACCCCTCTCATTTTCATTTTAAGCTCTGCACATAAACCCATTTTTCATTTTAGCTTACTCAGATATGGATGTCCTCTTGGGTAGGGCTGTCGGTTCTGACAATCCATAGATGTATTTCTGTTAAGCTCAGTCCCTCCAAAAAATTTACATTGTAAGCTCATTTGATCACAAATAATTGATCAAAGATAATATTGCAATCATGCACAATTGATCAGATGAAAATTGACAAGAAAAATATTGAAAATAAGTACATGAACAATTAATTAGGAGTGATATTCAAAACAAATTATTCAAAAATATATCGGGAGAAATGAACGAAGATCTGTAAGAACAAACTTACAGAGTAAAGAAATCAAAGAATTAAGAAATTTATATCAATCAAAGAATTATTTTCTAATAAGCACAGAAAACAAAGTTGAGTACAAACGAGTGTATTATCACCGAAAATGATTTTTTATTTTAGAGACGTGATAATAACGTGTTGAAGAATAGCTGAATGAGGTATTGGAAAATATGATTGAAGAAAAAATACATAAGTATAATCCCAATGAAATACTTGTTTAGAGATAGTACTAGTTTAAAAAAGAAATAAAATCAAAATTATTTAAAATTCACACTTCCTAAAAGAAATAAAATCAAAATTATTTAAAATTTACACTTCCTAGAAATGAAAAACGTTTATGTTCAAGAAGTGGTTTGAACATTTAGGAAAACATTTTATATGCAAAGAAGTTGTTCTTCTTCAATGCATATTCAGAGAGAGTTAAGAATGATATACCTGAATTTCAGATCAAAAATGAAATGATAGATCAAAAATGAAATGATAGATCAAAAATGAAATGATAAATTGTGATTCTCCCCTCTTGAATTCAACTCATACACAAACAAATTAGAACAGTGGAGACTCCCCCTTGACATAGTCAGAGGATGATCTTTTGTCTTGTGTACAAATTGGAGGATGAACATCATTATGATTACTCTGATATTGTAGCTTGAGTCCTGAACTGTCTTGTTCAGAAGTCATAACAAAGAAGAACATGTTCTAAATTGAATTGTTTAGAAGCTAAATTACTGAAGTCCGAGTTCTAGATTGATTTGTCTAGAAGTCTACAACATTGAAGACCGAGTTCTAAACTGAAATATCTAGAAATTTGCACAAAAATCACTTTGGAACACTTGGATTAGCAAAAAAAATATTAGTAGATATAGCTTTAACGTGCCATTCATACCTTTTCTTCGGAAACCATTTCCATACGAACTTCACATTAACAAAATAGGGTTCTTCTTTCTTTTGAAAACTTTTCTTTGGAGCACAAGAACCATTTGCATCTTTAGTTTTAAGAGAAGAAACAGATAAAGATTTGAACTTCTTAGATCTGATCTGTTGTTTGCATTTGGCATTGATAGCAAAAGAATTATAACCATAATAGTTGCAATGCAAATGTTTTGGCGCTAAAGAAAGTATATCTGAATGAGTAAACTGCTTTGAATTTATCAAATCAGCATTCAGATTACATTTTCTTTTGGAAAATAAAGCACACTTGCAGCTATTGGGCTTAGCTTTTGAACTCTTTGTAGAAGAATTGATTTTGAAAGAATTAGCATTTTCTTTCTGCAAGTCATCTTTCTTTCTCTATTCATAGCCAACAACTTTCAGATTTTTCACAGATAAGAAATTTGAATTCCTAGAGGATTTTGCAGTCGAACACCCAGACTTTTCAGATTCTTCAGATTTCGGAGAAGTCTTAAAATCAAATTTTGAATTTAAGGTTGAAGACTCTCCTACTTCAAAAACACTTTCATCAAAATTGATTTTATCAATAACAGTGGATTTGATTTAAGGATCAAGCTGAGGAATCACTGAATTTTTAGAATATGAACTTAAAGGTTGTTTGATAACTTCCTCAAGCTTCATGATTTGACTCATGAGCTTAACATTGACCCTTCAGTTGCTAAAAATCCTTCAGTGTCTGAACCTCTATGAGTCGCTAAATCTCATACTGAGGCTCCTTTAGCAATCCAACCTATTGCTGAAGAATCTGTTGTTGAAGCCTCACCCTCCTGAACATCCAACCTCAGATGATAACCCTCTACCAACTCAGCGATGGACTAAAGACCATCCAATACATCAAATTCTTGGTCATCCAAGTGCAGGTATTCAGAAATGTCGAGGTCTAGGTAATATTTTTCTTTTTGCTAACTTTCTCTCTTTAGTTGAACCCAAGAAAATCAATGADGCTATCTCCGACCCTAGTTGGGTAATTTCCATGGAAGATGAACTCATTAAATTTGATAGGAACAATGTCTGGTACCTTGTCCCACATCCATCTGACAAAACCATGATAGGCACCAAATGGGTTTATCGCAATAAGTTAGATGAAGAAGGAGTTGTGACCCACAACAAGGCTCGTCTTATTGTTCAAGGCTACAGACAAGAAGAACGAATCGATTATGATGAAACCTTTGCACCAGTGGCTAGACTCGAAGTTATTCGACTATTTCTAGCCTTTGCTGTCCAAAGAGACATTAAAGTGTTTCAAATGAATGTAAAGAGTGCTTTCCTTAATGGAAAACTTCAAGAGGAAGTTTATGTTGAACAACCTCCAAGGTTTCTTGACCCCAAGTATCCATACCATGTCTACAAATTGGAAAAAGCTCTCTACGGATTAATACAGGCCCCGCGTGCCTGGTATGATGCCCTTTCTTCATTATCCTCTCTAAGAAATTTGTCCGTGGAAAGATTGACCAAACCTTATTTCTTAGGAAAATTAAGGGTCATATCATACTACTAGTCCAAATATATGTTGATGATATAATATTTGTTTCAATTAATCCCTCTTTGTGTTTTTGGTTCGCTGAACGTATGAAGAAAGAATATCAGATGAGTATGATGGGAGAAATGACCTACTTTCTAGGTCTTCAGATTAAGCAATCTATTAAATGTATCTTTATCAGTCAAAGTAACTATATGTCAGAGATATGCTGAAAACTTTGATCCATTAAATATGCTGGGCCTGAATTTCAATGTTAAATTATATTTGTCTTGAAAGTTAATAATTGTCTATAATTGTATAGATAGCGTGTTTGACTTTCCTTGTAATATTGACTTTGACTAGAAGGGTTAGTTGTTTGACCCTATATAAGCTTTTGTCTTTAGTGATCTTAGTAGGAGAGCTTCATTGTAAACAATACGTACATTTGTGAGAGTAATATAGACTTTAACTTGTTGACTTTTCCTCTCAATCTTCTCTCTAGTTGTTCTTAAAGATTATATGATTTTGCCATTGTTTCTTGAAGATATATGAAGATTGATCATATTGTGGACTCACAATTGGTATCAGAGCAGGTTATGCAAAAAATCAAGAGAATAAAATCACGTATTTTGAAGAATCTTTAAATAAAATTTTCTGAACTTCATATTTTTCATCTCATGTTCTTCATTTTTTAAAGAGTGTGATCTATAAATTTTTCAATTTCTTGTGTTTTTGTGTTAATTACAGGATCAAAATGTGCGTAATCATGTCGTGAATCTTTGTTATTCACAAAGATTTGTGTTTTGATCATTTGTTTTCGAGTTTTGATCAAACTTGTGAATTTGAAAATTTTTGATGTTCTTGAAAATTTCATCAAAAAGTCAGTTTCGATCCATTTTTGAGTGAAAAAGTTGAAATTTTTGTGTTTTTAGTGATTTTTGATCGATTTATGCTCTATTCGGATTTCATGACTTAGAAAATTTTATCCTAAATTGCATACCATCCTCTCTTAACATGGCAGCCGAATTCTTTTGGACTTAGCCATTTTCTAAGTGAAAACACCCTTATAGCCATATTTGACTTGGCAAATATTTTGAAGATCTAGGTTTGTCCGATTTTGATTGCAAGACTTAGTCAAATTTTGATGTTGTCCATATTGTGAGCATATTTTTTTTGCCAAAATTTGATATTTTTCAAAACTGATTTTTATCCAGATTTCATTTTCTCGTTTTTAATCAGTTTTATCTGAATTCCACCATTTTATCTGGATTTTCACCAAATCTACTGATTTTTGAGGATTTAACTGATTTTGATCTGTTTTGAATCGTTCTGAACTGTTTTGAGATTTTTGAACCGATATATGTCGTGTAAACTGTTTTTGATCAGTTTCAACAGTTTTTGACTGTTTTCAACAGTTTTTGACTGTTTTCAACAGTTTTTGACTGTTTTCACTGATTTTTAACTGTTTTCGCTGCTTTTCTGATTTCTGAACAGTTTTTTGAACTTTTCTGATATTTTTGAACTTACGGATTTTAATCTGAAAGATTTTGTTCGTTTTTGATTTCTTTGACTGATTTTGTTCACTGCATAAGATTCTTTGATCAATCTTGATTTTTCTAATGGCATCATTTTACGAGAAAGAGAACGGGGAATTGAAAGAGAAGATTTCTAAATTAGAGGAAAGTCTATTTGAGTACAAAGAGAAGTATGTCAATATGTTTCATGAGAATTTTCTTAACGAGGATTTAGTTAAAGATTTAAGAAGATAGAATACATAAATGAGAGAAAATATTGAAGAAGAATTTTTTTCATAAGATTGAAAAGCTTGAGAACACATTGAGTTCTGTAAGAAAAGAGTGCGATGAAGAATTGTAAACTTGGAGTACATCAAGTAAAGATTTGTTCAATAAACTTCAAGAAGTTCATAATGCACTAAATGCTGAGAAGAATTCTCCAGAAAGGAACATACTGAGACTGAAGATTTTACTGAGAACTTGCATAAGTCTAAGAGTGATCTGATTGAGATAAGAAAGTTACTGGTACTAGTTCAGAAAAAGGTTTTGAAAACTGAAAATATTTTGAATACTAAAAGGAAAGAATGTGAGAAAGAGAAGAAAAGGATTCTTGAAGTAGAAAAACGGTTTGGTACTGAACGCATTTCTTATGAAAATAAGATCAACTCTCTAGAGTTGAATGCTAAAATGTTATTGAATCAGATCTCTGACTTTGAGCAGCTAATCATCTTGGAACGAGCCAAGATTGATAAAGAGAAGAAATAGATCAGAGAAGAATGTCTGAGCAAAAATATGGAATTATCTAACTGCATTTCTCAAAAGCAGAAGACTTTGGACGAAGAGAAAAAGTTGTTTGCTCTTGAAAGGAGAAATACTTCTAAGAAATATGCAGCAATTTCAAAAGAGCTTGAAGAAAAGAAAAAATGGCTTGACATTGCTTCTGAAAATGAAAAGACCAGCTTAGATGAAGAGAGACGAGAGTTTGATAAAGAAAAGAAGACATTTGAGAAGCTTAAGAAGGAGTTAGAAGGTAAGCTTCTGGATACTACAAAGAAATTGTCTGATCTTAAGACAACACTTGAAACTGAACTGAAAATGAGAACTAAACTTAAAGAGAAGTATGATTTAGTTGCTGATGAATGAGACCAACTTTTAATGAAATTTAAAGACTTTTCATGTGCTCAAAGCTCTACTTGTTCTCCTTCACAGTGTAAAACAAGCTTTTATGATTGTTCTAAATCTAACAGTTATTCGAGCAGCCCTAAATTAACTGTTTCTAAGAAATATTCTCGTTCTTCTAATCAGTACTATTAAGGGTATGTCATTGGATCACCCAATTATTCTTCTAAAATTAAAAGTGTTTGGGTTAATAAATTTGAATCTGTTTCATCTCGTAACTCTGTTGTAACTAACAATGTTCTTCTTTGTTTTGTGAGATCTACTAATGATCTGATAAATCTTAGCAAGAGAAGGATCATGTGCTCCACATGCAAGACATCTGATTTTGTGAACAGGAAATGGTATAACAGGTGGACTGAAGACAACAGATATCAGAAGAGCTGGAAGAATAATAACATGTATGATAATAATAACTAGTATGGACCCTATTATGTATATGATCATCCTGTTAACAGCGCGAAAAAGAAAACATTTAACAAAAATAGATGGTTTGAAAAATACAACATCCCACAACCTGATACTAACAAAGAAGGATCCAAGTTCGCCTGGGTACCAAAATCCGTTTGATCTGATTTTGCAGGTGCGTCATTACTGTGCTGATAAGAATTTTATGCCTATGATGCACTAATGCAGGGGGAGTTGTATATTGTCCAAATGAGGTTTCTAAATACATCAGTTTAGGACCCGCGCTTAAATGAACTGAGGCTTCTGAACAACTCAGTTCAGGACCCGTGCTAAAAATGTTTCCATTTTTTATTATTATTTTTGAGCTGAACTGAAACATTACTCAAATCTATTTTCTAGGGGGAGTCTCTGGAAAATCTCTAATAAATGTTTTCGGAAAGTGAATTTTTTTTGGGAATGAGTACATTCTCTGAGCAGGTATTTCCTGAGATTTTACTTGCGTAATTTATCACCGAACATAATTCCAATACCTGTTTCAGGTATTCTCCAAACTGTTATTATCACGTCTCTTAAAATGAAAATCATTTTCGGTGATAATACGCTCGTTTATAATCAAAGGTTGTTTTTCTGATATTTTTTTTACCTTGATTGATACACATTTGTTAATTCTTTGAATATCAGAATCTGTAAACTTGTACTTATAGATCTTCATTCATTTCACTCACATTCTGAATAATCTAATTTTGCGTATCACTCCTTGATTGATTATGCTTCAAGGTTACATATCTTGATAAATTTTATCTGATCATTGTGCTTTATTATAATAATATTTTGATCAGCCATTGTGATAAACTGAGCATACTGCTAAATTTAGGAGGGATTGAGTGCTTCACATAAATACCTCTATGGAATGTCAGAACCAACAGACCTATCCAAGAGGACAACCATATCTGAGTAAGCTTAAACTCAAAAAGGGTTTGTGTAGAGCTTAAAATGAAAAGAGAGGGGCAGTTGTTTTGAGCCAAAAGAATTGACGAGAGTTGTGTCAGGATTAAAAGAATAAACAGAATCCTGTTCTTAACCTCTAAATTCCGGGCATACCACAAAATCTATTAGTTCTCAATTCTTTCGAGAATAATATTGAAAAAGACAAAGCCCAAGCCAATTCTTGTCACAATCCCACCAGTTACTCATTTATCTCTCAATGGATAAGTGTTTCAATAACACTTGGGGCACGCAACTCACAATTTATTAGTTTCTCATTCGCAGAAAGTTGATATTGAAAAAGAAGGATATATATCCCCCCTTCATGTCTTTTTGATCACTAATTGAGTCAGATAAATTTGTGTAGTCCACACGATTTATCATTTTGAGCCTAAACTGAAGCATATGTTGCTTTATCTTTCTACACTACACAGATGTTGCAAATTATATGTTATTTTGTCAAAACGTTCATAGATATGCTATTTTTTAGCTATCGATGATTGAATGGAAGACCTGGTGAGATGAACCTTAAAAAGTCTCATATATGAAGTACATCTATTGTACTGAGTATATTTGTTATATTCATAGGCCAATCTTTTATAAGATTGAAAACAATTTCATAACTTGAAATTGGATGTTATTTTCTCATTCCCTTAATCTGAAAAGATTATACAAGTGGATTTGCAAAGTTCTACTTACAATTTTATGAATTGACGGCTCTCGCTGAAGATTTCATTCATTCTGATGTATGATGCTAATGATTCTCATTTCATCATAAGGGGGAGTATGAAATAATGAATGAAATGATCAATTCTGGATGATATAAGGGGAGTTGTTATAAAAATCAAGGGGAAGTAACATCAAAGGTCGGCAAAAGACTCAAAGGAGTGTGACTGGAGATTATTACTAAAGATTATTCTTGTGCTACAATACTGGAGAGTTTTTGAATGTGAAGATCATCTTTACAAAAATTTACTGATAGAGATTTCTCAACAAAGAGAATGTTTAATTTTGGGGGAGAATGTTTGTGATATTTTATATGAAGAAATTCATTTTTGGGGAGAATGTTAGAAAATGTTATCTGAAGAAGATTCTTTGAAGATCATATCTTGAAGATCGTTGATGATATTATTCTTCATTGTCAAAAGAGAAGATCGTTTTTGTTCTACATTCGAGAGGGAGAATGTTAGAAGATTTTCTCAACAAAAGATTGTCTGAAGATCTCAAAGTGAAGATTGTTTTGATGTTTTTCAGAAAGTCATAAAGAGCTTAAAGCGTCAAAGTTCAAACGAGATTCAAAGTGCGCAAATTCTTTCAAGCCTGAATACAAAGGGGRAGAATGTTGGGTCTGAATTTCAGTGTTAAATTGTATTCGTCTTGAAAGTTAATAATTGTCCATAATTGTATAGATAGCGTGTTTGACTTTCCTTGTAATATTGACTTTGACTAGAAAGGTTAGTTGTTTGACCCTATATAAGCTTTTGTCTTTAGTGATTTTAGTAGGAGAGCTTCATTGTAAACAATATGTACATTTGTGAGAGTAAGATAGATTTTAACTTGCTAACTTTTCCTCTCAATCTCCTCTCAACTTGTTCTTAAAGATTATATGATTCTGCCATTGTTTCTTGAAGATATATGAAGATTGATCATATTGTGGACTCACAAAATAGCTCATCTGTAAATGCTACTGTTTATAGATGAATGATCGGCTTCTTGCTGTATCTTACAACAAGTCGTCCTGATATTATGTACTCTACTTGTTTATGTGCATGATATCAGTTTGAACCTAAGGAATCTCATCTGATTGCTGTAAAACGCATCTTCAGATATCTGAAAATAACTCCTAACTTGGGTCTTTGGTATCCCAAGGGTTTAGGTTTTAACTTTATTGGCTATTCGGTAGTGATTTTACAGGTTGCAAAATTGATAAGAAAAATACCACTGGAGGCTGTCAGCTTCTAGGTGGAAAGTTAGTAAGCTGGACAAGTAAAAAACAAAATTCAGTGTCCAAATCAACTGTTGAGGCTGAATATGTTGCTACTGAAAGTTGTTGTGCCCAAGTTCTTTGGATGAAAACCCAGCTCAATGACTATGATCTTCAGCTCTCCAAGATCCCTTTCGATTGTGATAGCAGTAGTGCTATTGCTATTGCTAATAATCCTATTCTTCACTCCAAGACCAAACATATTAAAATCATATATCATTTTATCAGAGGTCATGTTATGAATGGTAATATTGAACTTCACGTCATAGCAACTAAGTATCAGCTTGCTGACCTTTTTACAACGCCTCTTAATGAGACAAGATTCAACATCTTGATCAGCGAACTTGGAATGTTGAACGCTGAGGATTAAATCCTTTAGCTATAAACAATACTCAACAAGTGAAATGATTCAGTGCTCTTACTCTACCACTAAACTCTTGAGTAAATATATCTTTTCTCTCTCTAAGGTATGCATACTTATCTTCCTTTCAAAACATAAAACTATCACTGAATCTTTTCCTATTCAGTGATCAAACTATTTTAAAAGAAATATATCAGTGCTATTTCTTCCACTGAACCTTTTTTAAGCAAGTATATCCCTAAGGTATACTTACTCATCTTTTCTTAAAACAAAACTATCACTGACTCTTTTTCTTAATTAGTGATCATAGTGTTTTAAAAGTAAAATTCCTTCAGTGATTTTTTTTATCACTGAATCTTTTAAACTTATCTTTTCTAAAAGATATTTTCTTAAAAACTGATGCTGAATATTTTATATTCAGTGATTCTTTTATGTTTTTAAAGGACTTCAACTTTTTTGTTTAAAAGAAAATGAAAATTAAACGGTCATATGACGTCATTTCTTTTTAAATCATACATGATTTTTTTAGACGTGTGTATTAGTCTGACACACGCGACCCCTTGGAATTCCATCCAATCATGGATGAGAACGTGCTAACCCTTCATCATTGCACATCTTTTCAAGTCATATTTCCCTCTCTCTTCTTTTCCATTTTTCTCTGCTCCTGCCTATAAATATGAGATATCTTCTCTCATTTCTTCTTTACGCTTACAAAATCTTATCGAACCTCTACTCCCAAGAATTTTGCAAAGCAAGAACTCGAGAACTTTCAAACCCCCTTTCAACCTCTCTCTTCAAATCTCAGGTTGATAATCTTCTTTCTTTATTTTGAACTGTTCTTCTTCTACGAAACTCTTGTTAGATTCTTTAAGAACTCGTTCTCTTGAATGACTAACAAACAGATTATTGACTCGTTCTATTACTTGGTTATAATCTAGGTTTCAAAAATTGCCATTGTAGCACGTGTGTGGCCCAGCCCATAAAGGCCATGAGGACCACTTATTCATCTTCAAAAACCCTAAATATTTTTTTTGGATTTTTTGAAAGAAGTTTTCTCTTTAAAAACTTACAGTTTACATTTCTAACAAACCTGTATTATCTTCTGTTTTCTCTTATATAAACAGAAATGGCAGCAAGAAATGTGAACTTCTCCATTTATGAAGTGTCCTTCAATACAAACAACCATGTTGCGCTTGTGGATATTCCAATCAACAAACCTCATTTCAAGGAGGCTGCAATCTTCCTCAAGAACTCTCCTATCTCACACGCACTAACCCATGAACCTGTTATGGTTAAAGAAGTCCTACAGCAGTTTTGGTTCACTGCTAAAGTAAAATAGGAAACTGATAAGACTATGAACCAGGTGGAGAAAATCTCCTTCACCTTCAACAAGATGACCATCAGTTTTCGCATAACCACTTTGAGGACTGCTCTTTAGCTACCCAAAGGTCCTTAATCCAGTGAAACTTCCACTGAAGATATCATCTCCTTCATGGATGATAATGGCTACAAATGGCCAACAAAGAAGGACTCTAGCGCTCCCCTCAAGTCGCTGTGAAAGATTGAGAAGAACCGCATGTCCGCGATTTGGTAATACTTGTTTTCCCATTTCATTCAGTGTATGGGAGGCAAGACTGGTGGCCAAGACCAAGCTTCAAGAGTTGCTTTTAACATTGGCGTCTTTATCATTTGCCAGATGAAGATCAACTTTGCCGAAGTTATTTTCGAAGACCTGATGCTAAAATTGAACAAGCGCTAGTGAGAAAAGGTGGTGCCCTACACCAGATTCCTATGCATGGTGTTTGTTAAGATCTTTAGCAATAAATACCCCACAGAAGAAAACATACCTATTTTCAGGCTTGGTTCTAGAATCTTGGACAACAAGTCTAAACCTGCAAATATTGGACTGTTCATACCAATGTTGGCCATCGCTCATGACCCTGGTAAGTCCTCTGTATGTCCTTCTTCCCTTCCTCCGGTGGTCAAGACTAAGGCAAACCCCCCTTAGTCTATCCTTACCACCACCACCATATCCTCTAAGAGGACCTTCTCACAAACCACTCTTGGTCTTTCATTGAGGGCCAATAAAGCCAAAAGGGGGCTAACCATATCGCTGGTTGTTACCCCTGAACAAGTTTCAGTCATTGAAACAAGCCTTATCCTTGAGACACTTTCTGTTTTACCCCCTTCTAGCTCTTCAATGATATCCTTAAACACTGTCGTACACGTGGCTCCTGTCCCAACCGCCTCAATGACCCAAATCACTGAAGGTGTGAATATCAGCATCGCCACTGCTGAACTCCCACTTCCACCATTCTCAGACGTTTTCTCTTCCCTTCCTTATTTGGTCTCAACACATGTTGGTGATTCATCAGTGATTGTCCTCACTGGTGATTCACCAGTGATTGATGAAGCAATCACCACAGCACCTGAGGTTCCTCCTCTCGAGATGCCGCAGTCACATGAAGCCTATCCTCTCGAAGGCAACCTTGAGAGAACCATCATCAATCCTTCAGATGATGATGAAGACCTTTCAGGTACTGTACCATCCTCTTACCCTTTCATTTCTTCTAATCATGAGCTTTTTTTGATCAGTTTTCTTCTTCTCTATCAGTTCCTTCTGATACATAACCTTCAACTATGGCGACTGACTATGATATGGCTGAAGATGTCAAGCTCCTACTCCTTGCAGTAGCCACTATCTTGGTCAAAATGGGCCAAAGTCCACCAACACATGCTTATCAAGGAAGACCTATTCTGAAGCCTATCTACTATTAAAGTTGAGGTCAATAAAGTAAAGGAATTGTTGTCTGCATTGCAATATGATGTCCGCACCAATGTTGAGGCCGTCTTTGGGATAAATAACAAGGCCGATAAAGCGCAAGCTCATCTTACCAGACATGGTGAGCTGATGGAGCAGATACTGGGACTTCTTCAGCACCCCTCACCGGTTCCTGAACTTCATTCACAGTTGTTGATCGACAATCTATGGATCAGGTGCTTGAGCTTGATCTCTTCCAAGCTTAGGCTATGGCTAATCCAGAGCAGCGTATGGACGTTATTACCAATAGTCTTAATCATCTTATCTCTCATCTTGCTGATGACAAAAAAGAGGAGAAATACTTATCTCATGTTGTTGCCCCTACAATACTTGTTGATGCTGACGCTTTAGATGAAAGGTTTGAAGTAGAAGAAGCTGATGCTGAAGTTGTAGAATCCATTATATCCTATGAAGCTGAAGCAATCGCTGAACCTGAGAATGATGATGATGCCATCATAGTTGCTCCTGAAGACAAAGACCTTCCCATCACCTCTACAGTTGATGCTGGTGACGAGGAAGATGAAGAAGAAGATGATGAAGCTGATGATTCTCTTCTTACCTGATGTTGGACAAGACTTAGCTCGTGATGATGATGATGAAGATGACCATGATGATTACTTCACCATTCAGTTCCACACCAGACCTGTTCCCACTCAAAAAGGAGTTTCTCTTAGGGAATCTTCATCCTAGGGGGAGAAAGAGAAATCTACAAAGAACCAGAACACCTCCTCCAAAAACACAGGTGGTGCTGAAGATGGAAAACTGGATGTTCTTTTCAGACCTATCGATCCCTCAAGGATTGCTCAGTGTTCCAGGTTTGCTACTATTACCTCTTGTTCTCAACTCTCTACTATCTCCTCTTCTATTACTTGTGGTCATCTATATGAAAGGATATCTCCTATTCCAACATCTGAAGCTCTTCTCGACCAATAGATGACTCAGCTGAGGGAGTCCCTTGACCAAACCAGAGTAAATTTTCCTCTTTATACCTCTGGTTGTGGTGAGTTCGACTTCCTCACAGAAGCTGAAAGAGAGGAAGCACTCAAGGCTGAGGTAGAACTTCGTATTCAACGACAAAAAACTAAAGACAACCTCAAGCTGGCTAGGTCACTTGCCATTAAAGTTCTTCCCAAAGGAAAGTCTAAAAAGATGAACCCTGTCAAGACTCAGGCTCAGTTGCTCTCACAAGCTGGAATAAAACATCAGAAAGCACTGACACTAAAAGACTACAACAAGAGATGGAGCAAAGATCTCCTAAAGAAAAGAATAAGTCCCCATCGCATCTTAAACATCACAATCAGTGGACGAATGAAATATGGTGGATTACTCATCTCTATGGTCATCACAAGAGACAACCTTGATGTTGTCACTGAATACCCTTCCTACCTCGGTCAATACGGCTACAGTGAATGGCTGAAAATACTCCAGGCCATTCATCTCTCAAAGTCTAGGCACAAGCAAATGATCGGAGAAATCCTCAACAACCTTATCAAAAAGATGTCCATATATGATGTTGTTCCTCCAGTACCAAAATTGATGCAAGGCGGAAGAAGAAAACCATCAGATCCTAATGATGAACCAACTTTGAGGAATGAACATGAAATAAGGTTCCCCTTAGAAGAAATCCTAAAGGACTGAAAAAGCCAAATATCCCTATGCTGAACCTCTCTATGTCAGCAAAGGGTCCTTATATACCCAACGTTGTGCACTTCAAGCCTGGGTATGGATTTATATTCATTAACTATGATGGCGAATACAGCCTTCAAAGACTATCTGAGTTCCGTCTTTGTCCAATAGAACACCTTGAAATTTTAAGATCTTGGTTGGACACTGATATATATGGTGAGACGATGGACCACAAGATCAGAAAGGAAATTCTGCTTCAAAAGAGGCTTGGAGAAGAAGTACCTGGTTACATCAACTTCAGCGACTTAGATTAGTTAAAAACTTTCTATCTCGTAAAATCTTGTTTTCTATATCTTTTCTTTCAGTATACAACTTATATATAATAATTCCTGAACTTACTGTTGTAATACATGTATCTTTCCAATGAATAATATAAGTATTTCACCCGTATCACTAAAAAAGATCCCTAAAAAGATTAATAGAGACATGTATTTATAACTTCCAGTTTACTCTAACATTCACTGACAACCTTCAGTAAGTAAACATGCTTTCAGTTTCAGTTATCATTATTGTAATCGTTTCTCTTAAAATTTGTAACTTAAGAAACTTATATAAGAAAATTGTATCACTGAAAAAGATCCCAAAAATAGTTAAAAGGGACTTGTACTTTACTTGCAAGTTTTCCTTACTATTATACCTTAAGCACTTTTATTTATGTTTCTTTGTCATCATCAAATAGGGGAGATTGTTGATCTCTCTCATTGATTTTATGATAATCCATTTTACCTATCGAAGTATATTTTTTCTGTTTATTCATTTTTAGCGATCATACTGAGTCTGTTCAGTGATCATTGAAACATGCATTGTAACTCTCCAATGACTCTTTTCTACAATAAGATAAAACTCACACCAAAGAACGTTCAGCAATGTCAAAGACAAAAACTGAATATTAGAGACTAGTGTGTTCGTCATCTGAAGCGACATTCAGTGATTACAAACTAGTCAGCATATGTGTGAACGACACAAGTCTCAGTGAATGCTGAAGAGACCTCCAGCGTCATCCCCGCATTCAGCGATCAATTGAAGCTTACTATGCATGTTTGTTCTCATTTTCTCCTTCCACATACTAAGGACAAACCTATACCCTATTCTAGAGCAGTACAATATGAAGCCAATTAGTTGACTCTAGTGCTCACCAATGCTATGAAAGGATGTATGCCCATGAATAGACAAAAGGACTATTTATTATAGCAAAGGACAAGCTTTCCTCCAAAAGCTTGACACGTTTTGTGTACCTTATGAATTGCATTTTGATGTAATGGGTATAAATAGTTGAGTGCTCTCCACTCCGAACAAGTATCAATTAAAATTTGTCTCTCTCATTCTAAGAAGCATACCCAAGAGAAAGCTCTCTCAACTCTCTTTCTAAAGAGAAAGAACCACTTCAAGAAAGTGAAAAACACATTTCTAAGTCTTACTTTCTTACGACAACTCTTTTCTATTTGCTAAGTGGTGTGCACCTCTAGATTGTTTAGGTAGATTTTTTTTACCTTATCTTTTCCGCAAACAATCTATAAATTTGTATTGATCCTTCTTTATCAATATATAATTTTAAAAATGAAAGTTTCTGTGTTTGTATTCATTCTCCTCCCCTTCTACAAACTGATTACTAATAAAAATTTTGTAGATTCGGCTGGGACCAACAAATCATTGTCTAAATGGGCGTATCATTTTGGGATTGTAAATGGGGTGATAATCGACGGATCAGGGCTTCATGCCTCTTAAATATGTATATAAAATCATACAGTTTTCCAAATGGCACTCCATAATCCATTGGTAATAACCGACGGATCAGGGCTTCACGCCTCTTAGGAGACACCACCCTTCCTGGATCGTAGAAGTCGAATGATTGTCTATGGTTGACCGAGGAAATGGTTTATTTTAATATTAGTATTATATTTCAACTTTATTTTATATTGATTTATATGTTATGTTTTAAATAGGTGTGGATATCGATAGTTAGAGATCCCATTCTAAGGATGGTAAGGCCAATTGAGTCGTGAGGGTATGTCATTCATTCAAGCATGATAGAGGATCGACTAGTGTTGCATAACATCAATAAGAAATGGTAAACTTATAGCTTTTTAAGATATAAGAATTTCTTATCTACTAACAACTAGTCTATTGTATAGAGACACATAGGGGTGACATGACTTTGGCCAAACACAAGACACGTCATAGGTTTGACCCCAGCCCCCTGCTAGCCTTAGCCGCTGAGTTTGTCATGAAATGCCCTCTAATGTTGGTATCCTTGGAGGCGGGTTTCATGTGGGCCCGGTTGGGATTGCCGATAATCAACTTTTTTGCCCAAAATTATAGTACATTCTAATAAGTGTAGTGATACTACTAGTTTGGGGCCACAAGAGACATTAGGCAAATTAGATAGGTTAGCGTAATGATTGCTAGTGGAAATTAGAAACATATAATTGTCAAGAACTATTAACATGTATGCTTGATTTTACAGCCCATATGTTGCCTAAATGTATAGAAATGTTAGCTTACCTATTTGGTTTTGGTAAACAAGAGGAGAGGTATGCACATCTTAGGGATGAGATGCATGCCGACGAAAATCCCTACACCATGCCTCCTAATGATCGACAACTGTTTGAGCAGAGTATCAGAGGCCGAAGGAAGGGTAGTCTCTTGAGTTCGTGACAACTGACGAGGCAACCATCCCCGTCATGAAAAGTAAAGATAGACTTGGAGTCACAACAAGCCGTGCATTATGCTACTTAGCTCGTCATGTCTTGTTATCGATGTAGTTTACCGCTTTTATGAATCAGTTCCCAATCCAACCCTCCTCCTCCCCCTTCTTTCCTTTCCATCTAGCTAGATTACGTATTAGATTGTAGTTCGGGCAAGCCAAAATATTGTGGCACAGCAAACAACGTCGCCAATACGTTTTGTTTATTGTGTTAACGTATTTGCTTGTAGATTACTTTTTAGGAAAAACCCAAAAAAAAAAAATGAAACTGTTGGTCCCAGTTGAATCTTCAAGAGTTATATGTAATCAATTTGTAGAAAGGGCGATGAATACAAACACATAAACTTTCACTTTTATTATTTATATATCGATAAAGAAATATCAATATAAATTTTACAGATTGTTTGCGAAAGAGATAAGATAAAGAACCTATCTAAACAATCTAAGGTTCACACAATTACAAATAGCAAAGAGAAAAGATTTTCTTCAAGAAATAAAGATAAGAAATGTAAATGCTCTTCACTTGTTCGACGTTGTTCTTTCTCTTAAGATGAGAGTATAGAGAGGGAAGTATCTTCTTGGGTAAGTTTTTTAGAGATGAAGAAGTGATAACTGAGTAGAGAGCACTCAACTATTTATACCCATTGCATTAAATGCAATTCAGAAGGTACAAAACACGTGTCAAGATTTTGGAGGAAAGCTTGTCCTTTGCTACAGTAAACAATCCTTTTGGTTGTATATGAGTAGTCCTCTTTTCATAAAGTAGGTAAGCACTATAGAGTCAACGCAGTGGCTCCTTAATGTACTATACTCTAGAAAAGGTATATGTTTGTCTTTTATGTGAAAGAAGACAAGACAAAAACAATCGTGCAAGACACGTGCTTTGTATCTTCTGAATTGCATTTCATGCTAAACACTAGAGGGTCTCTTTATCATTCGCTAAACTCCTGAAGACTTCACACATAATTAGACGAGTTTGTAATCAATGAATACAACTTCTTTTCATGAACGCGTTGGTCTCTAATCTTCAGTTTTTGTCTTCAACATTGCTGAAGGATTTGTGGTGTGAGTTTTGTCTTCTTGAATTGTAATAGTCTCTGAAGAAGTTACAATACATGTTCAACGATCACTGAACAAACTTAGTGAAGATCGTTGAAGCTGAGTAACAGAAATATTGTACTTCGTAAGGAAAACGGGATCCTCATCAAATCAATGAGAGAGAGGATCAACAATTTCCTCCTATTTGATGATGACAAAGCAACATACAAAGAATTTCCTAAGTTATAATAGCAGGGAAAGATACAAGTGAAATGCAAGTCCCTTTTAACTCTTTTGGGATCTTTTTCAGTGAAATAGTTTTCTTATAAAATTTACTTAAGTTGTAAAGGATTACAAATTTAAGGGAAACAAATACAAGTATGATAACTGAAACTGAAAGCGTATTCACTGACTGAAAGTTGTCAGTGAATGGAGGGGTAAACTGGAACTCATAGATACTTGTCCCTATTACTCTTTTCAGGGATCTTTTTTAGTAACACTAATGAAATACTTACATTATTCATTGAAAAAGTACAAGTGTTACATCAGTGATTAATAGATCTATTGCATATAGATTATACACTAAAAGAAATGGAAAGAAACAAGATTACAAGATAGAATGTTTAACTATTCTAGGTCGTTGAAGTTGATGTATCCTGGTACTTCTCCAAGCTTCTTTCAACGTAGATATTACTTTCTGATCCTACGGTCACACGTCTCACCAAGTAGGTCGTTGTCCAACCAATATCTGAGATATTCAAGGTGGTCTACTGGACCAAGACGGAACTCAGGTACTCACTGGAAGCTATACTCACCGTCATAATCGATGAATATTTATCCATACTCAGGCTTGAAATGCAAGTGTTCGGTATGTAAGGATACTTCGCTGGCAGAGTCAGGTTCAACATAGAAATATTTGGCTTCTTCGAATCCTTTAGGATTTACTCTAAGGAGAACTTAGCTTCATCTTCGTTCCTAAGATTAGGTCCATCATTAGGATCTGAAGGATTTCTTCTTCTTTTAAGCAGCAGCTCAAGCACTGGAGGGAGCGCAACGAATTGGATACCTTCTTGATAAGATAGTTCAGAAAGTCTTCAATTATTTGCCGGTGCCTGGACTTTGTGTGTTGGATGGCTTGGCAATTTTTTAGCCATTCGTCGTAGCCAAACTTCCTGATATACAAAGGGTACTCAGTGACAGCTTCAAGGTTATCTCTAGTGATGACCATGGAGATGAGCATTCCACCATCTTTCATCCGTCCATCGATAGAGACGTTTGAAATCTGATGGGGACTTATTTTTTTTTCATGTATTCTTCACTCCATATTTGATCGCGTTCCTTCAACGTCAGTGCTTTTTAGTGTTCTCATTCAGCTTGAGAGAGTAATTGAGCCTCGGCCTTGACTGGGTTCATCTTCTTCGGCTTTCCCTTGGCAAGGGCTTTGACTGCAAGAGACTTGGCCAGCTTCAGGCTGTCTTTAGTCTGCTGTCTTTGAATATGTAGTTCTTTCTAGGCTTTGAGAGCTTCTTCTCGTTCAGCTCCTGTTAGGAAGTCAAATTCAATACAACCATAGGTAAGAAGAGGAATTTTTATTCTAGTTTGGTCGAGATGCTTCCTCATCTGAGACATCTATTGGTCAAAAAGAGCTCCAGATGTTGGGAAAAAGGTATCTTTTCATCTAGATAACCAAAGGGAATCAAAGAAGAGTTTAGAGGAGTGTCAAGTTGAAGAGAGAAAGGAACAAAACTGGAGCTATAAGCAATTGTGGTAGGGTCTATCTCTTTGAAGAGAATGGATATATTATCCTCTTCAGCCACACCATTGTTTTTAATAGAGGTGTGCTGGTTTTCTTGTCAGTTCTCCCCTGGAGATGAAGATTCCCAAAGAAAGACACCATTCTACGCTGGTACAGGTCTGATACTGAATGGTGAAGTTATCGTCGTCATCATCTTGTTCATCATCACCTAGATTGCGTCTAGCGTCAGGTAGAGGAAGGTCATCATCTTCTTTGTCGTCTTCTCCCACAATGTCCTCATCACCAACATGTACTGGAGAGGTGATGGGAAGGTCTTTGACTATAGCAGGCACTATAACGGTATCATCATCATCCTCAGCTTCAGCATCAACTTTAGCATGATAGAATGTGACGACATCCTCAAGATGAGAGATCAAGGGTTGATTAGCTTCAGCGTCAGCAGCAACAACAACTTCAGCTTCAGTTTCAGGTTTCTCAGCAGGCAAGTCTTTCTCCCCCTCTTTGTCATCAACAACAGAAGAGATGAGGTCATTAAGACGCTGTGCTAGATCATCTGTGTGAAGCTCAAGATTTGAAAGCACCTTAGCTTGCAAGAGATTTATATCAAACACCCGGTCCAGAGTTTGGCGGTTAGCATATATGAAAGATGGTTCAAGGATCAGGGCTGGATGCTGAAGAAGTGTCAGAATCTGATCTAAGAGCTCACCATTCCTAACAAGCTTTCTTTGTACTTCATCGGCCTTGCTAGTTAAAGTATTGATGGTCTCCATGTTGATGCACAAGTCGACTTGCACCATAGTTAGAAGCTCTTTCACCTCGCTGACACTCAGCTTTGACAACATAGAATCCGAAGGTGAGGATTTCCTTGACGGGCATATCTTGGTGGACTTGGTCCATTTTGTCAAAGATAGTCGCTACAGCAGGTAGAATGAGTTTCACATTCTCAGCCATGTCATAGAAGTCAATCTTCATGGTTGAAGGTTCCATAACATAAGGACCTGTAAGAGAAGGAAGATTTTGAGCATAAGGGGCTCTTGGTTAAAACAAATGAAAGGGTAGGGAGATGGAATACCTGAAGGGTCCTCAATGTCATCCAAAGGATTAACATTAGTTGTGTCAATTTTTCTTTCGTGATGATAGGCGTCCTGTGACTGAGGCACCTCGAGAGGAGTCACCTCAGGTCTTGTGGTGGGTGCTTCCTCATCAGTGAGGAAAACCACTGGTGAGTCATAAGCACGTGTAGAGACCAAAAGAGAAGGGGAAGAGAGAATAGATGAGTGAGGTTGTGAGTGTTTAGCAGTGGCAATGCTAATATTCTTACCTTCAGTTATTTGGGTCACTGAGGTGGTTGCGTGAGGAGCCATGTGTACGATAGTGTCTATGGAGAGCACTAAAGAGCTTGGTGGGATAAAAGATAAAACACCTAGGGAATAAGGCTTGTTTCAATGACTGAAACCTATTGAGAGGTAACAGTTAGCGATTTGGCTGGGCCCTTTTTCGATTTTTTGGCCCTTAGTGAAAGAGGTCCTCTTAGAGGATATGGTTGTGGTGGTTAGGATAGACTAAGGGGGGTTTGCTTTAGTCCTGACCAGGAAATAAGGGTAGAAGACATACCTGTACCATTAGCGATGGCAAGCATAGGTGCGAACAACCCAATATCTGCAGGTTTACACTTATGGTCCAGGACTCTAGACCCAAGCCTGCAAATGGGCATATTTCCTTTCTGTAGGGTACATGTTGCCAAATATTTTGGCAAATACCATCCACAGGAACCTGGTATAAGGTACCACATTTTCTTGTTGGCGCTTGTTAAGCTTCATCGCCAAGTCTTCAAAGATCACACTAGCGTAGTTGATCTTCAGTTGGCGTATGACGGAGACACCAATATTTAGTGCCACCTCGGAGTCCTGGTCCTGGTCCTGGCTGCCTGTCTTGCCTCTCGTACATTTGTTGAAGTGGGAGAATAAGAATTGCCACACAGCAGACATGCGGTTCTTCTCTAATTTTGGACAACCACTTGAGAGGCTAACTGGACTCCTTCTTTGATGGCCATTTGTTGCGAATGTCATCAAGGAAGTTGATGACGTCCTCAGTAGAAGGTTCACTAGCATAGGGACCCTTTTGGCAGTTGAAAGGCAGTCCTTAGAGTAGGCATGCCAAAACTGGCGGTCATCTTGTTGAAGGTGAAAGAGATTTTCTCCACCTGGTTACCAGTCTTGTCAGTTATTCTTTTTCTTCAGCAGTGAACCAGAATTGCTGAAGGAATTCTTTTACAATTATAGGTTCAAAGGTAAGACGTGGCCAATCACAGAGTGCTTGAGAAAGTTTGATGCATCCAAGAAAAGAGGTTTGCTGGTTGGAATGTCCAAAGGTCCAATATGATCGTTAGGTTTGAAGGACACTTCATCAATAAAGAAGTTAACATTCTTGGCTGCCATTTCTGTTTATAAGAAAGATAAAACAAAAGATTGTACAAAGTTTTTTTAGATGGTTACTCTTTTTTTAAGGTTTGAAAGAAAAACTTCTTTTGAAAAATCCAGAATAATATTAGGGTTTTTCTAGTAGATTTAGTGTATTGAAACATAGATTAAGATCAAGTATTGGAATGATTCATTAATCTTTTTTTTTTTGTTATTTAAAAGAAGGAGTTCTTAAATGTCCAAACAAAGTTTCCTAGAAAGGAGAAGAACAGTTCAAATATAATAGAAGTTTATCAACTTTTTGTTTGGAAGAAGGTAGGAACAATTGAAGATTTTGAATGTTCTTGGTTCTTGCTTGCAGACCTTCTTGAGATCAAAAGTTCTTTGAGAGATTTTGTAAGTGTAAAGAAAAATATGAGACGTTATCTCACGTATTTATAGGTAAGAGGAGAGAGGAAAAAGAGAAGAGAGGGAAAAACATCTCTTGAAAAGATGTGCAATGATGAAAGGGTTTGCACGTCCTCATCTTTGATTGGATGGAATACTAATGGTTCACGTGTGTTAGAGGGGGGTGCACGTCTTAAAAACCATTTTTAACTAAAAAGGATTAATGACATCATAAGGAATATGACTTTTCATTATCATTTTCTTTTAAATAATCACTGATAAGGAAAGAAAGCAGTGAAAAGATTAAGTCTTTTAAAACAAAGGGATCACTGAATAACAAAAATTCAGTAATAGTTTTAACAAAAGAATATATCTTTAGAAATAAGATACAAGTTTGAAAGATTCAGTGATAAAGATAATCACCGAGGAATTTCACTTTTAAAACATTTTGATCACTGAGTAAGAAAAGAGTCAGTGATGGTTTTGTTTTAAGAAAAGACAAATATACCTTAGAGATATATTTACTTAAAAGGTTCAATGATAGAAAGAAACTCTGAAACAATTCTTTTAAAACAGTTTGATCACTGAATATGGAAAGATTCAATGATAGTCTTAAGTTTTAAAAAAGAAGATAAATATACATACCTTAGAGAGAGAGATACATTTACTCAATAGTTCAGTGATAGAGTGAGAACACTGAATCATTTCATTTATGTATCACTGATTATTTCTTAGATCTGGAGGAATTAATCCTCAGCGTTCAACATTTCAAGTTCGCTGATCAAGATGTTAAATCTTATCTCACCAAGAGGCTTTGTAAAAAGGTCAGCGAGTTGGTACTCAGTGGGTACAAAGTGAAGTTCAATATTGCCAGTTTACCACTCATATCAGATAAAATGATATCTGATCTCAATATGTTTGGTCTTGGAGTGGAGAACAGGGTTGTTTGCAATAGCAATAAAACTTGTTCTATCACAATAGATAGGGATTTTTGAGAGTTGAAGATCATAGTCACTGAGCTGGTTTTTCATCCATAATATTTGATTACATTAGCTTCCAACAACAACATATTCAACTTCAGCAGTTGATATGGACACTGAGTTTTGCTTGTTACTTGTCCAGCTCAACAACTTCCCACCTAGAAGCTGACAGCCTCCAGTGGTGCTTTTCCTATCAATTTTGCAACCTGAAAAATCACTATCCGAATAACCAATAAGGTCCAAGCCTGAGTCCGTGGGATACCAAAGACCCATATTAGGAGTTCCCTTCAGATATCTGAAGATGCGTTTTACAGCAATCAGATGAGATTCCTTAGGTTCAGATTGATATCGTCCATACAAACAAGTACAGTACATAATCTATGGACGACTTGCTGTGAGATACAAAAGAGAGCCGATCATTCCTCTTTAACATAGTAACGTTAACAGGATTTCCATTTGGATCCTTGTAGCAAGAGAGAAGAAGCCATTGGAGTCTTCATAGATAAGTTGTTGGTTAGATCAAACTTCTTCAGCATGTCTCTAACATACTTACTTGGATTGATAAAGTTACCTTTATCTGAGTGTTTAATCTGGACACCTAGAAAGTAAGTTCGTTCTCCCATCATGCTTATATGATATTATTTCTTCATGCATTCAGTGAACCGAAAACATAAAGAGGGATTAGTGGAACCGAAAATTATATCATCAATATATATTTAGACTAGAATGATGTGACCTTTAACTTTCCTAATAAATAAGGTCTGGTCAATCTTTCCACGAAAGAATTTCTCAGAGATAAGAAATGAGGAGAGGGTATCATATCAGGCACAAGGGGCCTGTTTTAACCATAAAGAGCTTTATCCAATCTATAGAGATGATCCGGATACTTAGGGTCAAGAGACCTTAGAGTTTGTTCAACATAAACTTCATCTTGAAGCTTTCCATTTAGAAAAGCGCTCTTTACATCCAATTGAAAGACTTTGAAGTCTCTATGGATAGTAAAAGCTAGAAAGAGTCAAATAGCTTTGAGTCTAGCTACTAGTGCGAAGGTTTCATCATAGTCGATCCTTTTTTCTTTCCTGTAACCCTGAGAAACAAGACGAGCCTTATTTCGGTTCATAATTCCTTGTTCACCTAATGTATTGTGATAAACCCACTTTGTGCCTATAACAGTTTTGTCAGATGGATGCGAGACAAGGTAGCAGAATTGGTTTTCTATCAAACTCAATGAGTTTCTCTTGCATGGAATTGACCCAACTAGGGTCAGTGATATTCTCATTAATCTTCTTGTGTTCAACTAAATAAAGAAAGTTGACAAAGAAATAGATATCACCTAGACCATGTCGTATCTGAATACCTGCATTTAGATCACCAAGAATTTGATGTATTGGATGGTCTTTCATCCATCGCTAAGCTGGTAGAGGATTATCATCTGAATTTGAAAGCTCAGGCATAAAAGATGAGGCACTAGCAACAGATTCTTTAACAAGAAGTTGGATTTCTAAACAAACCTCAGTTAGTGATTCATCAACTGATAAAGGTTAAGAAACTAAAGGATTATCAGCGACTTAAGGGTCAGTGTTTGAAGTAGAAGGGGGTAAGTGACCAATGGGAACGACGGCCATCCCTGAACAGGATTCAGCTTTGTTACTAGTCACATCTGGAATGATAATTGGATCATCGTCATCTTCTTGAGGATCAACTCTTGGTTGGTTGCTGAAGGAAGCTTCAGGTTGTCTATAATAAGATATCATCCAGCTGTCTAACTTTTTATCATCTTCAAAGACAGGTTTAGAGTTAGCTAATTGAGATTCATAAAAAGTGACATGGGATAGGTTCTGATACAGTCTGTCATCTTTTGTTGAATACTCTGAAGGCTTTGGATACTAAAGAATATCCAAGGAAGATCCCTTTATCATTTTTGGGATCAAACTTTTCAAGTTCGTTCTTATTGTTAACAATGTAACAAGTACAACCAAATATTTAAAGAAAGCTAAGAGAAGGCTTTCTACTATGGAAGAGCTTGTAAGCTATCTTCTTGAATCTCTTGACGATCAGCGACCGATTCTGAGTAAAACAAGCATTGCTGACAGCTTCAGCCCATAATTAAGTAGGGAGACGAGATCCGCTGAGGATTGATTGAGCAACCTTAATGATTGTTCGATATTTTCTTTCAGCGACCCATTCTGTTGTGGTGTTATCACATCTGAGAAGTTATGTGAGATTCCCTTATGCACAAAGAAGTCAACAATGGTATTATTTTTGAATTCAGTGCCATGATTACTTCTGATAGATTGTACTCTGATGTTGTTCAGTATTTATATGCGTTTGATGAACGAGATGATTTATTCAGGTGCATCACTCTTAGATCTGAGAAAGAATACCCAAGTGTACCTGGAATACTCATCAACAATGACAAGTGTATATTTCTTTCCAGCAATATATTGGATGTTGACTAGACCAAATAAATCCTTGTGCAAAAGTTGAAGAGGAGAAGTCACTGAACAGACTTGCTTAGGTTTGAAGCTAGCCTTTGTCTGCTTTCTTTTTTCAAAAGTTGAGCAAAGAGATTCCTTTGCAAATGAGTGTTGAGGAAGGCCAGTGACAAGATCCTCTCAAGGAAGCTCATTCAGCGTCTTGAAGTTGAGATGAGGGAGCCGTTTATGCCATATCCAGTTGATATCTGAAGAGGCTTTAGAGAGAAAACAATTATTCTCAGTGAAGGGAGAATCCATATTGATGACATACATATTCTCTAGATGAGAACCTGTAGGAGAAAGCTTGTCATCTTTATAAAAAACATAACATGAACTCTTTAGAAAATTTCACTATGAAGTTTTTATCACACAGCTGACTGATGCTAAGAAGATTGTCCTTCAGTCCTTCAACATATGCAACACGCTTGAACGTGGTTGGACCATTGGTTAATATACCAAAGCCCTTGGTATATCCTTTTATGTTTCCTCCAAAGGTCATGGAAGGACCTCTTTCATCCTTGTAGTCATTTAGCAGGGATTTGTCTCCAATCATATGTCTTGAGCATCCACTATCGAGATACCAAATGCCTTTGATTTCCTGCATAAGAAAACAGATTAAGATTGCTTTGGTTGTTATTTCTTAATAGGTCCAGCGGAGTTAGAGGCAACATCCACTGACGCTGAAGACTCAGGGTCAATAGGTGTCTTCACTGAGCCTGAAGAAAAGCTTAAATGGGCTTCTTCACCTTAGTTGTTTTTACAACTTTAGTGGCATATTTCCCCTTGGTTGACTTTTCAGCCTTGGTTACTTTATTTACCTTAGCTGGCGGACCAGATTTGGTAGCTGAAGGACACTTGCTGGCAATATGTGTAGTTTCACTACAGTGTCTACACTTCCTATAGCTGAAAGTAGCTTTCGGTCCAGAAGGGTCCGAGAGAATAGAAAAAGGACAAGCTCCAAGGATTCCTTTCTCATTTGTTCGAGGAGGAACAACTGAGGGTTTGGAAGCCTTGGGTGAGAGATTCACTTTCAACTTTGGCTTAGGTTTCTGAGAAGGTTCAGATACGTTGTTCCCTGAGGAAGAAGGTTTACAAGTTGAAGGTTTAGATCTTAGACTTGTTAGACTACTTGGGAAGAGAAGCGATGACAACATATTTAACTTTGTTTTTGCATCCTGAACTTGAGGGAATTCCTTCAAGATGAGTCTCAATGGAAGAGTACTAAGAAGAAGAGGTGTCATGAATGGAAGAGACAAAAGTAGCAAAATTAAGCATTGACCTGTCAGTGACACATTCTTCTTGATCATAGGTGAATCCTAGACCACTCTTTATTTTGGAAGGGATCTGAGCGTTGATGATCTCAGAGGCCTTGATAGAGGCTTTACCACCCTTCAATGGTAGCCTTCTCAGCCTTGAGTTCTGCAACAACTTGCTCATGCTTAGCGATAGCCTGCTTGCATTCGACGCTTATGGTTTGGTTTACAATGACCTGATCCTTAAGATTTTCTTCAATCTTAGTCAGCTCTTTGATCTTAGAATGACATCTCTTTAGTTGTTCTTGAAGATCAAGATTAAACTTTTCAGCTTTGAATTTTCCATTCAGGGCATTAAAAGAGATCAACCGTCAACGTATCTAGTGCAGATAGGCTATCAGAGGTAGACGAAGATGGTTCATTCAGAGAACATACCTGAGTAGGAGTAGATGACGAGGGATCACTGGAGGATGATGTCTCTGATGGTTCATCTTTGACATCCTTGGCCATTAAAAGAAGATAGGCCGTATTTTCCTTGTTAGAGGATAATTCTTAAGACAAATCAGCCCAGTCATGTTCTTCAGCGACAAGACCTTTGCCTATACGCTGAGAATTATTCATCTTCTTATACTTCTCCTTCAGCTTTAGGTATTTATCATCTTTAGATCTGAAGAAGGATGGGGGTTTATAATATGGCTTCATATTCTTCTTGGACTTGCATTCACTAGCAAAGTGACCTTTGCATTGGCAGTTGTAGCAGATCATTGAAGCCTTGTCAATGGGATTTGACTTTGGCTTTTCAAAGAGGGTCAGTGATGTAGATCTGCGGTAATTACTTTTTCTGGTGAACCTTCTAAAAAATTAGTAAGGTCCAATGACTCATCAAACTCTTATAGATCAGCGTCTGACAAGCCCTATGAGTTAGAAGGATCTAGCTTGGTGATAGTAACAGAAGAATTAAAAGGAATGGAAGAAAAAGAAGGATTAGCTGAAGGGCTTTCAGAGATCAAAACTAACAAAGATATCTTCATTTCTCTAGAATCTTTAAGAATATTCTTCTTCAGTTTACGGGAATACTCATGATTAGGCAATATCCCATAAAGGGTAATAAGAGAGAGAGAGTGGACATGTCCTTGGGCATTTTAAGACATATGGTATATTGATCTCATGATTCTGGCAAGCATTCAAGAAAAATTTTTAGAGTCTTAGAGTTGGAATATTCTCTTCCAACTGTCCTTAAATCAATAAGAAGACAATTAAACGTTGATGTACTTCAGACGAAGTTTTAGTCTTTTCACAGAGAAATCTTTCATATTGTCTTACTAGATTAATCTTCCTTGATTCTTGTAATTTAGTAGTACCTTCATATTGAACACATAGAGTGTCCCACATGGATTTCAAGATTTTGAGCTTCATCACTGAGTGATATACCTCATCAAGAAGAAACATTGCTATTATAAACCTCGCACGAGTGTGTAAAACCATATTCTTCTTGTCTTCAGTACTCCATTGATAAGTGAGCCTTGGAATCTGCCATTCAAAAATGTCGACAATCATAGCAGTTGCAGGAACTGTTGGACAGATGACATATGGAACATAAGGTCCATTTTCTATATAGTATGGAATCTCAAGATCCACACATTCCAAGAATAAAGACATTCAATTCTTCCAGATACTAAAGTTGTCTCTAATGAAAACGGAGAGGTTTGGCAAGAGAGCCATTATTGTGAAAGTGAGTGCTAGTGTTTTGCAAAGCTATTTGTAAAGGAATAAATTATCCAGAGAAGAAAAGATTATAAAATACCAATAAAACAACAAAACAACACAAAAATCAAACGTTGCTCGGATACCACTTGTTGTCCAGTCGGATCAACAAGTGTTATAGATAATTAGTTTGTAGAAGGGGGTGAATACAACCACATAAACTTTCACTTTTAAAAATTATATATTAATAAAGAAAGATCAATAAATTTTTTTTACAGATTGTTTGTGGAAAAGATAAGGTAAAGAACCTATCTAAATAATCTAAGCTTAACACAATTAGAAATATCAAAGAAAAAAGATTTGCTACAAGAAATAAAGATAAGAAATGTAAATGCTCTTCATTTGTTTTAAGTGGTTCTTTCTCTTAAGATGAGAGTATAGAGAGGGAAGTATCTTCATGGGTAAGTTTCTTAGATATGAAGAAGTGATAATTGAGTAGAAAGGCACTCAGCTATTTATACTCATTGCATTTAATGCAATTCAGAAAGTACAAAGCACGTGTCAAGATTTTTGAAGAAAGCTTGTCCTTTGCAATAGTAAACAGTCCTTTTGGCTGTATATGAGAAGTCATCTTTTCATAAAGTAGGTAAGCACTATAGAGTCAACGGAGTGGTTCCGTACTGTACTATACTCTAGAAAAGGTATGAGTTTGTCCCTTGTGTGAAAGATGACAAGACAAAAACAATCATGTAAGACAAGTTTCATTTGGTCGCTGAATGTTGGGATGATGCTGGAGGGTCGCTTCAGCATTTGCTGATACTTGTGCAAACTTCACACATAATTAGACGAGCTTGTAATCACTGAATGCCGCTTCAATCACGAACGCGCTGGTCTCTAATCTTCAATTTTTGTCTTCGATATTGCTGAAGGATCTGTGGTGTGAGTTTTGTCTTCTTGAAATATAATAGTCTTTGAAGGAGTTACAATACATGTTCAGCGCTCTCTAAACAGACTCAATGAAGATCCCTAAAATTGAATAACAAAAATACTATACTTTGTAAAGTAAAAACGATCATCATCAAATTAATGAAAGAGGGGATCAACAGAACTGGATTATACTTTGTTCACAAAAAGGTTGCATTCGGTCATGTCCGAATCTTGTATGTTCCCTCTTATCATGTAGGCAATTACATTGAGGGTCTTCCACGATAATTATTTCTCGACTTCAGAACATATGGCTTCTCCCGCTAGAACTGCGGGCATGATAGAGAATATTCCCAAAAATTCTCCATATATTTTATATAGATATATTTACATCCCTTGATGAAAAGGACAAATCAAGGAGTTTTCCACATTCCAATACAATCTAATGAAGACCTATCATTTACATTGCTTGGTGGTGGAAGAAAAAGTCCTCGTGTTGTGTTCATGATGAGAAATGATAATGGGGATTTTAAAACATTAGATCCCTTCAATATTACCACAAAAATTGCTACAGAAAGTACGATCATACTCATAATCTTTTCCTTAATCCCAATGCTGGGCAAATCCATAAGTTGCAATTATAGTGAACTTCTTTTCAACCTAGATATCTAAACCCTAGCTCCCTTTTAAGCACACTCTGCCAGCTGCCCTCGGATCCTTCCATGCTTCACCTCAGATTCTAAAACTGTGCCAGAACCATCCAATGTATCCTATTTTTGAACATCGATAAAAACGAATAGGATTTAATTTTCTACAATAAATAATAAAAGTTCAAATATAAAAATGTTACAATAGATTTAAAATATACTTTTGATTATTTTAACAAAGTTTTATCAACATTTTAAAATAAAATGTTGTATTAATTATTTTATAAGATGTTTTATTTTTATAATACGCTTCTACGACACTTAAAAATGCTCTAAAACCTTGTTAAAAAGCCTAAAAGTATTTTATAAGCCTATTATAAGACTTTTAGATAAAATGTTTTGTTATTTGTTTATATAAACTTAACTCCTATAAACCATTCTAGTATGAGGCTTAGATATCATAGGTGTCTTATAAATCCATTTTTTTAATTAACCTGGATAGCCAACCCGGTATGCGAGCCCACTAATCCCAGGACGACCATCTGTTTTGTAGATAGTCCGGAGTCACCGCATTTGAACCTCTGTGGCCACAAGGGGATTTTTATTCTTCTTGGATTTGAAACTGAAACCTCCATATACTATTGGCCTTAGGAGCCAAGCTCAAACCAATCACGCACCACCCTTATGGTTTAAATCCATTTTTGTAGTAGTGTCAACTTAATCCCTTTATGTGCCATGGTTGTATCAGCCTCTTAAACTACGATCCAACAACCCTTAAGGGTAAGGTCTTGGCTCTGGTTTGTCTCTTTATTAACTTCCCTCCAATAAGTTGGCTCGATTACACATAGTATTAATCGAGAATTCATCCATATCGATTTTGGACTTACCCTTTCCCCATCTTTTTCATGGGTTTGGGTTTTGTTTTTGGTGGTTGTATTTTTGTAGTATGTCTGTTTTTCTTATTTTTTATAGAGGCCAGCTAAGGTTGGAGAAACATAATTAATGGTGGCGTTTTCTTTTGAGTTATATTCCGTCTTATGATTCCCATTATATTCCAGTGTACAGCACCATGTGTACTTCTTTTTAATGATATGCTTGGCGTGCATGCCTATATATAAATAAGGAAAAACAACAACATAGGGAGTTTGACTAGTAAAGTAAAATTAAAAGCCTTCACGACAGCAAAATGAGTTTAATTTTAGGACCTACATGCATTCTAATACAATATATATATATATATATATATATATATATATATATATGGGTTCCTATAAGATCAATCTGTTTTCATGACATCCATAATACCATATTTTCACACTTGAAACTTCACAATAAAATAATGAAAACGTAAAAAAATCCAAATCTTCACGGCAAAAACAACGTGAAGTTTAGTTTCAAGTGGCAAAATATAGTCTCACGAAAACAGACCGGTCTCATATGATTTCAAGTATATATATATATTGTGCAAGTTATATACCAGATTAAAAGCATCATTCTATCAAAAACCATTATAATAAGTTAAGAGAATGATGTTATGTATGCCATCTAACAAGTTTTATCTCGAAAGTCGGGTAATCTAATAAGACATTAAAAGTAAATTATCATGTTAGTTTATTTATGTCACTTTTAGAAAGTGCCCTTTATATATCTTTGAAAAACTAATATAACACCTTTCAAAAAGTATCACTTTTATGCTACTTTTAATAAGATGGATTATATTTTATGTCTAGTTAGGTTGTCCAATTTCAACGATAGAAGTAATTAGGTTTTCTAGCTTTGTCCTAATTAACAACTTATTTTGTAACACCTTTGGATTAGAGGCCGATTTTTAGTTATATAAAGTAAAAGTCCCATAAAGTGCATGCTTTATTTTTATTTTTTTGATTAACATGGATATCCAACCCGCTATGCGAGCCGACTAATCCCAGGACGACCACCTCTTTGCTGATAACCCGGAGTCAGCGCATTTGAATCTCCGTGGCCACAAAGGCATTTAATAAAGTGCATGCTTTATTAAGATGCCAAATTAGGACAGTTGGCTAGTTTCATCCTAACAACTTGTTAAGTTGTCTAACAACGAATGAGTAAATTTTGGAACTTGTACATGTATAACCTTAGAGTAAGAAACAAAAAAGGAAGTCAAAGAATAAGGTGGTCACTTTTGAAGGAATCAATGAAGGTTCTTGGGTAATGCAGCAGACGGGGAAAGAAATTTAAAATTTCCCTAATTGTATTCAAAATTAAGAAACGAAAAAAAAAATATAATTACAAAAGATGGTAGATTGGAAAGTTTACCTCTAGAATTATCAAACTAAGGTGCTGATCAAGACTAAATACACGGATATGATGATCTTGTTAATGGTTAATATGCACCAGATATCTTTACAATGATTAATCTACATTTATATAAGAAGAAATATTTGACAAAAATCATCTGCACCTTCCTTCTTTGGACAGCCATGCAGAGCGAAGTCAAATTTCTCATAATTTCCACCATGAAACCCTAAACTAAACCTTCCCATCACCAGAAGGGAGACTTTTCTTGGCTTCCATAGTCGATTCGGAACTCGTTACCGAGTTGGTGCCTCTGGAAGGAGCCGAAGATGGGGTTGGAAGCTTCTTGGGCAGCATTTGTTCCCAACTGATGTCTTTGGGAAATCTTGATGTTGCCTCAGAGAAAGCCAGAAAGGTGACAATGGTCAATAGCAAGAACTTGTGCCTCCAGGATCCTAACATGATGAATGACTAGATGACACAATATTATGGTCAGAGAATAATGTGTTAACTGTCTGTTGCCTGTGATCAGTTCCTGAAGATTGTGGTCTGCTATAGATAGCTTCTGGGGGAGCAGACAATGAGGAGGATTTTGTGAAGAATGCCAACTATGGTGTTTAAGAAAAGAGGTGACAGTGGCAGACCATGATGGTATTTTAAACCATAAAAACAGTAGCAGTTCGTGTTGTTTGTTATTTTTCTAATGGAAAGTTGAAAAAGGTCAAGCTACTTTTGTGTAGCAACTCAAGGAAGTGTGTCCCTGCAGTGGACACATGATTTGTTATTATAAACTTTAGGACTGGTGGGACAAATCTTTGGTTGTCAGACTATGTTAAAGATCGACAATTACTCCACCCACCCACTAGCTTGGATGATTCTTAGAAGTTAAAACTGTTTGGAAACTATCATAACGTGTGCATGCAGCAGGAGGTTGTACTATAGATGAGTTTTGAATAAAGATTGTGATGCATGAACTATGAGGACGGTACCATTATTAGAAAGGCATTTTTTTCTTAAAAATTCTAAACTAAAGGGATGGCTGAAGGCCTTTTGGGAGGTTACATGAGCATTTCTCTTGGAAGCTATCAAGGGTCACAGCCCTTATAAGATATTAATTTCTTGTATTATATATATATATATATATATATATATATATATTACATTAATAAGCATTTAGACCAAAAGTCTTAAGTACTACTTCTAAAGCATTGAGTACTGCTTTTTGAAGCATAAAAATTGAAAATCTCTTAAATAATAATTATGATGTTATTAGGTACAAGTCATTGGTAGAAGCATTTTAAACCCACCCCACCACCAAAAATGGGTGCTTCATAGATTTGCTTTATTCCCTCAATCCTCTTCTTCCTTATTTCATATCACTCTTGCGCCAAAACTGCTTCGGGTATGACTCGAAGTTTCTTTTCCCTGTTTAGATTTTTCCTTCTCCATTGATGACTATTCCAACTTCCCAGACCAGATTTGAATCTTGAGAGAGATTCATCCCCAATTATTTGCAGACCCGAGAATCTTCAAATGGCTTTTGAAGTTTCTCCCACTCTTGGTTTTGAAATGCATCTCTCTTCAAATCGTATTCAACATATTCAAATCATATTCCTTTTCACGGTCTCATCCATCGCTCTCATCTTTCGATTTAAGAGACTATTCAATCCAGAGGCCATTCATGTTGTTGGTTAGGGTTTACTTTAAATTTTCTTTCTCTCTCCGTCTCTGGATTTCAATAAGACAGAAATGAAGATATTTGGATTTCAGTTTCTTCTTTGCCTCTTCGTCATTGGCGCCAAAGTACCTTCCATTATCCTGCATTTTCCTATAAAACTCATGTTGTTGCTTCTAATCCACTTCTTGTAGGTCTCCCTCATTCATGGAGCTGCTGCCAAAGGCGTTGGTACCTGCCCCTCTCTTCATACCCTTGGTTGTTCTTTTCTGTATTTTAAAGGGGTTTTACTTGATTTAAATGCACATTTGATGAGTGATGAGCTGAAAGTTTTCAAAATCTTGGTTGAATCTGATATCCTTTTTATGTTGTTTTGCAGATTTGTGGTTTATATATATGGTTCTTTTTTTTGTGTCTGTTATAAGCATTTCATCATTTGTTTATTTAGTTTATAGGTTGTTCATTGTTTGTGATTTAGGCTTCTTTGCTCAACATTTCACTTTAGATATTCAAATTAGTCCATTTTAGATTCAAAATTGATGCTTGTGTTTCTACTTCCCTTTTATAATTCCAAAATGTTTTTATTGTAATGTTTCTTTAGTTTTCAATCCTTCTACAAAGTTTAATTATTTCCCATCCATTTTGATGTTAATCACTTTAAAAAATCAAAACTATACTTTTTTACCTAGGTACCGTTTGCACCATGGATTTGGTTATGGTGTTAATAGTTGGCTGGTTCACTTGAAGGTATGTGACATCTTTATGACATTTGAGCGTTTTATATCTATTCTTATGTTAAATTTAAAGCTTAATTCAGTGATCTTTTAGCATACTTTTCTTTTATTTGAATGATTGATTCTTATTATCCTACACAATTTATGTTCTGTTTTTCTATTTTCAAATCTTTGTTGATTGTGGGAATGCAGTATCTCAAACAACTATACATATATACACTGAGGATGCCGCTTATGTTAAAGATGCAGGAGGGGTAGGTTTTTGATCATTATCTATATGATTTTTGTACAATTTAGTAATATGAGTTGTTATAAAACTGACGAAATAGAATTAAAGTTGGAACTTTTTTGTAGGCGGGGGCGGGGGCAGGGGGGGTTCTGGTGTTAGTTTAAACTGCATTGTTGATCACTTTGGGGGTGCTTTATGTTTACATGTAAATGTGACTTTTTATTAGAAGGGGATATAAGCATAATGTTATTCATGGATTGTAGATCAGTTTCTGTATTCGATTGGTTGTCAATTTCAAGTAAATTTTGGATCTTTTAGGTGTTTTATGGAGTTTGTTTAATTTCTGAAATCTGCTACTGCTCGATGTTGATTAGGCTATGTCGATGGACTCATCAGTATCGTCAATGGATCTAGTTTAAATGACTCTGTTGCTGGGGAAGTTTCCAAGTTTTCTATCTTGTTAAGGAATGCTTATCAATATCCTTCTCCACTGGAGTTAGAAAGGCTTCAAGTACATATTACACTGCCTTCACTCTTGATTTGCTTGTATCCACAGATATCTCCAATGTATTTTGTCGATGGGATAACAATTTCTCTATCTCATCTTCTAGAAATTTAATTTATATCCAAGTTATACATTGATGATGATCATATTGTCTAAACTTTTTATAATCTTACTGTCTAAATTTTTGATGCAATTTATACTCATGATAATCATACTGTCTAAACTTTTGTATTTTTGAATCCTTCATATACTGATTGATCAATGAGATCCTAGTGTTGTAGATACTGAAGGGAATACTTTGCCAGTTTTTCTATACATGGCACGTGAGAAGAGACCTGAATGGTATCATAACAGGAGCCATGAACGCCATGGTACGCTAATCTATCTCACACAACATTCATGTATCAAGGATTTACCTTTTACTCGTAAGTCTGATAATTGTAAATGAACGGACAGATTAGGGTGTCATCAAAGATAAACAACAACCAAATTATTGTAAATATGGACTACGACATGTACTCAAACAATTCAGAATCACCGAAGACCGCTTAGGCAGTATTCGCTGAGGCTTAGGCAGTCTTCACACATATATTGACCAGGTTGTAATCACTGAAGACCGCTTCAGATCACGAACGTGTCAGTCACTAATCTTCAGTTTCAGTCTTCGAGTTTCACTTAAGGTTCTTTGGTGTGAGTTTTTTCTTCTTGAAGTATCGTTGTTGCTGTAGGATTTACAATACATGTTTCAGCGAACACTGAACAGACTCAGTGATGATTGCTGGAACTAAAAGAATAGAAACATAATACTTCGAAATAGGTAAAAGGAATTATCATCAAATCAATGATAGAGAGGATCAACAATCTCCCCCTATTTGATGATGACAAAGCAACATAATGAAAATTGCCTTAATAAATAATAGTAATAAAAAGTTACATATAAAGTACATGTCTCTTTTAACTATTTTGGGATCTTTTTCAGTGCATCAGTTTTTTACTTTATAAGTTTTCATAAGTTACAAGTTTAAGAAAAAAAGTATAAGCAGGGAAATTGAAACTGAAAGCATGTTCATTGACTAGAGATTGTCAATGACTGTAAGAGAATACTAGAACTCATAGACATGTGTTCCTATTACTCTTTTCAGGGATCTTTTTCAGTGATGCTGATAAAATACTTATATTCATTCAAAGGAAAAATTACAAGTGTTTCAGTCAGTAGATTTCTTGACTTACAAAATATAAGTTGTACACTGAAAGTAAAGACATAGATACAAAAGACATACAATGAAAGACAAAATTACAAGACAGAATTTCATAACTAATCTAGGTCGCTAAAGTTGATGTAGACATGTACTTCTTCTCCAAGCTCCTTTCGACGTAGAAATTCTCTTCTGATCTTGCGGTCTATCATTTCACCGTATATATCATCGTCCAACCAATATATGATATAAGCATGATGTTTCATTGGACAAAGATTTAACTCAGACACTCTCTGGAAGCTGTGTTCGCCTTCATAGTCAAGGAAAATTAAATCCTAACTCAGGCTTGAGGTGCACAGTGTTGGGTATGTAAGGACCCTTCACTGGAAAGGAGAGGTTCAACAATGAGATGTCTGGCTTCTTCGAACCCTTCAAAAGTTCATCTAAGGAGAACTTTGTTTCATGTTCATTCCTCAGGGTTGGTCCGTCATTAGGACTTGAAGGTCTTCTTCTTCCACTTTTTTTCAGTGATGGCTTTGTAGGTACATCGATGTATTTTGACATCTTCTTGATCAGTTCGCTGATGATGTCTTCAATAATCGGCTTGTGTCTTGACTTTGAGCGCTGAATGGCTTGGCGGATCTCCAGCCATTCACTGTAGCCATACTGACCTAGGTAGGAAGGATACTCCGTGACAGCATCAAGGTTGTCTTTAGTGATGAGCATTGAGACTAGAAGTCCACCGTCTTTCATCCATCCACTGATTATGACATTTGAAATAGGATGAGGACTGATACTCTTATTCAGACGATCTTTGCTCCATTTTCTGTCTCGGTCGACCAGCTTCATCGCCTTTTCATGCTCAACTTCTGCAATGGAAAGAAACTTAGCCTGGGCCTTGACAACATTCACCATCTTTCTAGACTTTTTCTTTGGAAGAACTTGAGCAGCATGAGACATGGCTAGCTTTATGTTGTCCTCAATCTGTTATCATTGAAGTTTGAGTTCTTCCTCAGTCTCGAGTGCCTCGAGTCTTTCAGCTTCAGACATGAAGTCAAACTCACCACAACTAGAGGTACGAAAAGGGATTTTTTTTACTCTTGTTCGGTCGAGTGACTCCTTCAGTTGAGACATCTGTTGGTCGGTAGGAACGCTAGAGGTTGGGTTTTCAGATACCCATTCTGCTAGCCGATCGCAGGTAGTAGAGGGGATGGAAGAAAATTGACAAAAAAAAGTAACGATAGCAAACCTGGAGGATTTAGTACTTAAAGGCTCTACAGGTTTGAAGAGTACCTTGAGATTTCCTTCTTCAACTACACCTTTGTCTTTCGATTTGCTGTTCTGGTTCTTCTCGGAAGTCTCATTCTCTCTTTCTTTCTCTTTCTCCCTCTAGGATGCAGAATCCTTGAGAGAGACTCCTTTCACGGCATTGGTAGGTTTTTGGTACTGAATGGTGAAGTCGTCATCATCGTCGTCTTCATCATCATCATCCCCAAGATCCTTTCCAACAACATCGTCATCGTCTTCATCATCATCTTTCTTATCACCAGCATCAGCTACAGAGGTGATAGGAAGGTCTTCGTTACGAGCTTCAGCATCAGCTCTGACGGTTCATCAACAACCTCAGCTTCACGAGCTTCATGGGAAGTTGGGTTTTCATCAATGACCTCAACTTCATTAGTTGTGGCTCTGGGAGCTTCAGCTTCAGTTTGAGTCGTTGGAATAGCAGCAACAACATTTAACTCCGTCTCCTCCTCTTTGTCATCAGCATTATATTCAAAGAAGTTGTCAAGAGTTCTTGTCAAGATTTCCACCATCTCTTCAAGCTTTGTCAGCGTTCTGGCTTGAAGAAGACTGCACTCAAGAGTCTAATCCAGTTGGAGGTGATCCATCACTGTGAATGATGGTGTAGGTGTTGGTACTGGACGTTGGAGGAGTCCAGTATATGTTGCATCATCTCAGCATGCCAAGAAAGCTCGACATTTGCTTCATTGCCTTGCTGGTTAGAGTAGAGATGGCCTCAGCGTTGGTGCATACGACTGCTTGCACCGAAGAGAGTTGTTCTTTGACCTCTCTAACTTCAGCTTTGACAACTGAAAGTTTAGCAGAAACTTCATCTCTGAGAGGCATGCCCTTATGGACTTCGTCCATTTTAATAAGGACAGTCTCCACAGTGGGGAGTATCAACTTCACGTTGTCAGCCATGTTGTATTCTTCTTCCATGGCTGGCGTTCCTTCACCGCAAGGACCTTAAAAGGAAAATATTTGAGCATATGATAGCTCGAGGTTAGAAGAAATGAAGGGGTATGAAAGAGGAGTATATGAGGGTTCACCAACACCATCTAAAGGATTGATGATGGTTCTCTCCATGTTGCCTTCGAGAGGATAGGTGACCATATACTGAGATGCGTCGAGAGGAGCAACCTCAGGTCAAGTGGGTGTTTCATCATCAGGGAGGACAGTCACTGATGAGTCATAAGCACGTGTCGAGACCAAAGAAAGAGGAGAAAAGAAAATGGCTGAGACTGAATGGATGTGTGTGTTTAGCATTGGCTATGCTGATATTCACACCTTCAGTGGTGGTTAGGATCGGAGCCATAGGTACGATAGTGATTGTTGAAATCACTGAAGAGATTGGAGGAGACCAAGTTGAAGGTGCCTCGGGGGTAAGGCTAGTTTCAATAGCTGAAACATTTTGAGAGGTAACAGCTAGAGATGTGGGTATCCCCTTTTTGGCTTTCTTGGCCCGCGATAGAGAACCAAGAATGGGTTGAGAGGAGGGATGTTTGGAAGAAAGGGAGGTGGTGGTTGGGATAGACTTCAGGGGGTTTTTCTTAGTCTTGACCACCAGAGAGAGGGAAGAAGGAAATATAGGCACAGTTGGAGAAAATGAAGAAAAAGCATGCACAATTGCAGAAAGTGTAGTGTCTTCATTCTCAGCTTATGATCCATTATTCTGGATCCAAGCTTGTAGAGAGGGAGATTACCTTCTGTGGAGTACTTGATGCCAAAGATCATGGCAAACACCATGGAGTGAAACCTGGTGTAGGGTACTACCTTCTCCCTTTGGCGCTTGTTCAGCTTCAACACAAGATCATCGAAGATCACAGCCGCAAAGTTGATCGGGCCTGGCGTATGACAGATACACCAATATTGAGTGTGACCCTGGAGGCTTGATCTTGGCCACCAGTCTTGCCTCCCATGCATTGAATGAAATGGGAAAACAAGTACTGCCACATCGTAGACATGTGGTTCTTGTCAATCTTCGACAGTGACGTGAGGAGATCGCTGGAGTCCTTCGTTGGCCATGCGTAGCAAATATCATCAAGGCAAAAAATGATGATTTCAGTAGAAGGATCACTGACTAAGAGACCCTTTGGGTCAGTGAAGGGCGTGCCTTAGCGTTGTAAAGCCAAAGCTGACAGTCATGCGGTTGAAGGTGAAGGAGATTTTCTCCACCTGTTGACCGTTCTTGTCAGTGTCTTGAACAACTTCAGCAGTTAGCCAGAATTACTGAAGGACTTCCTTCACCATGACAAGTTCATGGGTGAGAGCATAGGAAATGGGAGAGTTCTTGAGGAAGTTAGCGGCTTCCTCGTAATAAGATTTGTTCGCCTGGATGTCCAACAAAGCCACATGATTGTTTGGCTTGAAGGACACGTCATCGATCGAAAAGTTCACGTTCTTGGCAGCCATTTTCTGTTATACGTAAGAAATAACAGATTTGTTAGTAGTCCAAGATAAGGATGTGAGTTTTTAAGTTTTAGAACAAAAAACTTCTTTTGAAAAATACACAAAGAAAATATTAGGGTTTTTCAAGAAGAATAAGTAATTTGAAATTATAACCAAGAAGAAGAATGTGTTAATAATCTTTATGTTTGTAGTTTAAGAGAACAATTTCTAAAATAAACAAACAACAGTTTCATAAATGAAGAAGAACAGATCAAAATAAAAGAAAGAATATCAACCTTAGAGATTTAGGGGAAAAGGTCGAAGGGTTTTGAGCGTTCTCAGTTCTTGCTTGCAAATCTTTTAGCCAGAGGTTCAACTATAGATTTTGAAAGCTTAAGGAAAAAATGAGAGGAGAAGTCTCATATTTATAGGTAGGAGGAAAGAGAAATAGAATGAAGAGAGAGGAAAATACGACTGTTGAAGATGTGCAATGATGAAAAGTAGCACGTTCTCATCCATGATTGGATGGAATTTTGAGGAGTCACGTGTGTCCAAATGATACGTACGTCTCAAAACAAAATCGTATCGATAAAATAAAAATGTCGTCATAAAACGTTTCATTTTCTATTTCTTTTAAAATGAAAAAGTTTAAAAAAAATTCAAGAGCCACTTTCTTAAGAATATGAAAGGGTTTTGAAAACGTTCAGTGATAAGAAGAATCACTGAATAAAAGATCTTTTAAAACATTTGATCACTGAGGAAGAAATTTTTTAGTGATGGTTTTGTTTTAAGAAAGGAAAATACCATAGAATGATATATTTCCATAAAAGATTCAATGATAAGAAAAACACTGAAACTATCTTTTAAAAACTTTTGAATCATTGAATGAAGAAACGGTTAGTGATCATTTTGATTTCAAGATAAGATAAGTATAGTAGAGATATATACTTACTTAAAATGTTCAGCAATAGAAATAATCACTGAAACAAACGTTTAAAATGTTTTAATCACTGAAGAAGAAAAGTTTCAGTGATAGTTTTAAGTTTTAAAGAAGAAGAAAGAGTATACATACCTAAGAGATAATGGATATATTTACTCAAGAGTTCAGTGATAGAATAAGAACACTAAATCATTTCACTTATTGATTAATGCGTATAGCTGAAGGAAATTAATCCTCGGCGTTTAGCATTCCAAGTTCACTGATCAATATGTTAAATCTTGTCTCATCAAGAGGTTTCGTGAAAATGTCAGCGAGTTGGTAATCAATGAGAATAAAGTGAAGTTCAATATTACCATTCATAACATGATTTCCGATAAAATGATACCGAATCTCAATATGTTTGGTCTTGGAGTAAAGAACAGGGTTGTTTACAATCGCAATAGCACTAGTGCTATCGTAATAGATAGGAATCTTTGAAAACTAAAGATCGTAGTCGTTAAGATGGTTTTTCTTCCAAAGGATTTGGGCACAACAACTTGTAGCGGCAACGTATTCAGCTTCAGTAGTTGATGTGGACACTGGGTTTTACTTTCTACTCATCCAGCTCACCAACTTTCCACCTAGAAGCTGACAGCCTCCAGTGGTGCTTTTCCTAACAATTTTGCAACCTGCAAAATCACTATCCGAGTAACCTATTTGGTCAACACCTGAACCCTTAGGCTACCACAGACCCAAGTTTGGAGTTCCCTTAAGGTATCTAAAAATGTGTAATCAGATGGGATTCATTAGGTTCAGATTGATATCGTGCACATAGACAAGTAGAATACATGATATCTGGTCGACTAGCTGTAAGATACAGCAGGGAGCTGATCATTCCTCTATAAACAGTTACGTTTACAGGTTTTCCATTTGGATCCTTGTTGAGAGAAAGAGGAGGAGCCATAGGAGTTTTCATAAATGAGCTGTTAGAAAGATCAAACATTTTCAGCATATCACAGACATACTTAGTCTGGCTGATAACGATACCTTAATTGGATTGCTTGATCTGGAGACCTAAAAAGAAGGTTAGTGTTAAGAGCCATAATTCATAAAGTGAAAAAGTAATGAAAAACAATAAGTGATGAAGAACCAGAAGACCGATGAAGACATCAAGGCAGAATTGGCCAAGTCTGGAGAACAACCAGAGGGCCGATGGACGACCAGGGATGCAATGGAAATAGCATCTTCATCGCCCCTCTGGTCAACAACACTTAGAGAATTCTTCAGCAATTCATCCAGAGGCATACAATGAAGATTTGAAGATAAGGATGATTCATCATACCATGGAAGACAGCTGGAGATGACAAGTCAACTGCTAGACTTCGAGTTTATCTTAAATACAAAAGCTTATCCATAGTTTAGATAAACTTTATCTGTTAATAGAAGATTAGCTAAAAAGTTTCATTAGATAGTTATCTTCTAATTAGCTTTATAGTATAAATAGGTGATTAGGCCTATTGTACTAAATGTCTCTTTTTACGTTTTTCTTATCAATAAAGTGAAACCTTTGACGCTCAAGACTGTTCTTTATTGTTTATAATTCATTATTGAGTGTTCATCACTTTCTCCATTAAAACACTATATGTTAAACCCCATAATTCATAATATGAAAAGTAATGAAAAACAATAAGTAATGAAGAACCAGAAGACCGATAAAGACACCAAGGCAGAAACGGCTAAGTCTGGAGCACAACCAGAGGGCCGATTACACTTAGAGAATTATCCAGCAATTCATCCTGAAGCATGCGATGAAGACTTAAAGATAAAGATGATCCATCACACCATGAATGACAGCTGGAGATGACAAGTCAACAGGTAGACTTCGAGTTTATCTTTGATATTAAAGCTATCCATAGTTTAGATAAATGTTACCTGTTAATAGAAGATTAGCTAAAATGTCTCACTAGATAGTTATCTTCTTATTAGCTTATTAGTATAAATAGGTGGTTAGGCTTATTGTAAAAAGCTGCTTTTCGTTTTTATTATTTATAAAGTGAAATCTTTGACGCTCAAGATTGTTCTTAATTGTTCTTASTTTCTTCTTGAGTGTTCATCACTTTATTCATCAAATCACTATAATTTGGTTATTATTAACTAGATTATTAGTGTTATTGAGAGATTTAGGATCAACAAAGACCAGAGCCTCTGGCAATTTAGATTTACTTCGAGTAATTTTTGGCAAACAATGTCCATCACCTTTGGAGCCAGAACCCCTCTGGTCCAAAGCAAATACTTAGTAATTTCTACCAAGTATTCTCTTACTCACCAGAGCCTCTGGTTATTTAGACCAGAGCCTCTGGAATCCAATTCTTTGAGTCTACATCCTATTGTGTTTCAATCTTGGCATTCATTCATTTCATCTCCTCATTTTTTTTATCCTTTGGACCCAGAGCCCCTCTAGTTCAAGGCATATACTTAGTTTTCATTCACTAAGTATTCCCTTCCCACCCAGAGCCTCTAGTTCCAAAGACCAAAGCCTCTGGTTTCCAATTTCTTTGAAACCAGCGCTATCAAGTTCCCATCTATGACTTGGTATACACCTCACCTTCCTATACCATATCAGAGCCTCTGGTTCTAAAGACAAGAGCCTCTGGATTCATACTCCTTGTAACCAGAGCTCCTCTGCTCTCAAATACCCTTTTATACACTTCTCCACTTCCACTTCGCCACCTTTCATACATTTATCTTTCACAACCAGAGCCTCTGGTTGTATAGACCAGAGCCTCTGGTCCCCAAATTTTTCATTATTATTTGTTTGAGGGGGAGTCTTT
>NC_037531.1:5372582-5382381 GCF_001531365.2 Cynara cardunculus var. scolymus
CACGTACTATCAAGACGGCTCACGTTCTTCAAATCATATCACAAATACCTAAACCGCCAAAAAAATTTCATGATTATTGTATTTTAATAATCAAGAAACCGTTTCCCTTCCACCCCCACCCCCCCACACCCCACTCCCTCACCATATTCCCGCCTATAAATACCTTTCTTCCTCCTACATCTTCTCTTTACGCTTCCATAAATCTGCAACTATATTCTGACGAACAACAAACCTGCAACTTCCTCAAACCTGCAACAATGGCCTCCTCCGCCTCCCATGAATCAAACAACAATGATAGCCGAGTACAATCCACCGGCACCGACAGCCGTGCTCTTGTCTTCTTACCTATGAAACCCAACAACCATGCTATCAAACACTCTTTGATGACCGCTTTGCAGTTATGATTGAGTTTTTCAAGAACTGCATCTTTCTTCCCACCCTCATTCTTATTTACTATGGCGTACCATTAAAGTACGTCCAGCAATACTGGCAAACCTGTGAGTTTGACCCAACCAGCCACGGTATAATGGGGGACATGGACGCCCCTAATGACATGATTTGCTTGCTAAAAATATCGCGGGCTAAGGTTTCTCGGGTTTTGTGCATTCCCACTCAACGGAAACTTGGAATTGCACAATACGACGAACCACCAACCACCGATGAATCCTCCGCTTCGTGAAGATGCTAGGTTACAATCGTGACCTAGGCAATGTATCGGACTTCAAACGCCAGTTCCTCCCACCGATGTGGAATATGTTTTTCTCCATTCTCAACAGGGCCCTCACATGCAAACTGGACTCATTGGACCAAGGGAACATAAACATCATGACTATCATGTATGGGCTGTTCTTCAACTTGAACCTCGACTACGCCTTCCTCATCTACAACGAGATTCATACGGCGGTGCTCAAGAAATGTAAACTCCATGCCGCTGGCAAGCCCCTTCTTGCGGTTCTCTTCCCTCGCTTCCTCGCCCTCTTCATTGGGGATGCAATGAGGAAGCATGGTATACCAGCTGCGGAGCCCTTCACCCCTGTCCACAAGATGCATGGACATCGCCCAACCCTCTCGAAGGAGGGTTACAGGGCTATGCTCAATGTCATTCCATCGACATCTGAGATACGCCAAGCCTATGAACGCTCTATGTTGTCCCAGGAACCAAGAGCAGCTACCCCAGAGCGATTAGATCCGTTCCCCCACCAAGCGAGGGAGCACATGAGTCCTCTTCATCGGATGATGAAAATGATGATGATGATGCTACTCATTGTGCCTCCCCCGGCCCTACTCATACACTTCCTCAACCCACCTCCCAAAGGGCAACTACATCATCTACCCCTGGCGATCAAAGCCAAAAGGGTATTGAAACAGGACGACCCAGTCCAATCCCAACCCCAGCCAGCCATCCAGAGGCCATCATTCGGGCCTCTGGAGATGTATTAGCCGAGGAACCACATTTTCCGTCACCCCTCTCTCAACGGAGAGGTGATGAAGACATAAGAGCTCATTTGCCTCAGGGCTCGACACACCCCATCACACACACAGAAGCATGTGTTGCTTCTGATATTGAACCCCAAGATTGTTCAGAGCGATCTTCCCTTCGTGCACCTCCCCCTTCGATATTTGATCTATCGAAGGGGACACACATTCGCTTCACTTACTCGATCTCTGAAGCCGAGGAAGAGGAAGCTGATGTAGCAACATCACGAGATAGCTCCTCTCTTGAGGGTTATCAAGGACGTGATGGAAGTCCTTCTAGGCCTACCTTCTCACAAGGCCAAGAAGGCGCCTCAGGAGCAGAGACCCAACCAGCAGCATCTGTTGCTGCAGGGGTTACCCTACATGCAGACCTGGTCACAAAGGCCGAGTTACAAGCCTTTCTCAATGCAGTGATGCGGTCCTTGGAAGACCTTAAACTCATCATACGAGGGATTGTCGATAGCCAATCCTCCACCGATACCTCTGACCTCCAACAATCCCTTGCAATCCTGCAACACCACCTCACCCAAATCGAAACACAAACCCAAGCCAATACCACCCGCCTTCAAATGCTCCAACAAATCATCACCCAACATCACAACACCACAACCTCCCTTGCCACCCAACAAAACCAAGTCCTCATCCAATCCATCGCCACCCTCATGGCCCAGGCAACTGAGGCTGATGAGAACCTAACCTATATCATCTCCCAACTACAAACCATCCTTCGAACCCTTCACTCACTACCCACAACCATCACCTCCCAAATTCCTCCTCAAGCCCCACCTCAATCCACCTCATCCATCGATGCTACCCTTGCCAACTTCACCAACCAAATGGCCTCCATCTAAACCACCCTCATCCAACTACCTGCAACTATCCTAGCCCAAATTCCCATTCCTACTCCTCCACCCCAACCTCCCTCTGTAGGCCCATCATTTGATGAAGCCTTCTCTTCTTTTAGTACAGATGTGAGAGACCTTATCACCAACCTTCCCATCCCTCCATATACATCCACCACCACCCCCATGCAACCACCAACCTCATCCTCCTCCACCGACTTTGCAACCAGAGCTGACCTGCGGGCTCTGTCCAAGGTGCTAGTCTCATATTTCAATGAGATTAGGGCCAAATTCGTTCATCGGGCCATCCATCCAACAAGGGTTCTCTCCCAGAACCTGGCCGATGAACAACGGTGCACCACCTCTCTCCTCCAGACAATGGAGGCGAGTCGAAGATAAGACGCCCTGAAGGCGTATCTTACATCCTTCAAGAAGGGCAAGAAGAAGAGGACAAGAGCCTCTTGCTCCAGCAGCCGCCAACACAAAATGCCGAGACATGAAGACCAAGACCTCGATGATCAAGGTCTTGGATCTCATGAGGGGGAGACAGAGGCCACGACTACACAACAAACAGAATCCGCTGCACCACCACCACCATCACCACAAACACAACCACCACCTTCAACCGAAGGAACCCAACCAGAGGCTCTGCCCTCTGAAGATGTACATATACATGTTCCTTTCGCTGCAACCCCAGAACCTATCGTGTTGAGCTCATCAACCGATGAAGAGCCAATCACCCCTCCAACAGATATAAACCAACCTTCACCCACACCAAACCTACCCTTAACACCTTCACCAACACCTTGCACCTCACAACCCTTCACCTTATCCACACAACCAGAACCAATGATAATCCAACCTTCATCACCCCAACAATCACAAACCCCAACAGAACCCCATGCACCAGAAACCACCCAAGCCGAACCCAATGAACCACAACCAACCCAACCTAAACCAACTCAACAAGAAACCACACCTTCACCAACTCATACACAACCCTCAACCCAAACACCCGTGGTGCATGCGGATACTCCCTCTTCATCAAGGCAACCTCCTCAGAGCCTGGTAGACGAGATCATACAAAGCATGGAATCGATACGGAGACGTCCTGACTTTCCACCCAGGGAACCAATTTTGCTGAAGAACATTCATCAATACCTATATCAAGACCGTGATGAAAGTTTGACCATCAACCCTCCAATCTTATYGCCTGAGTCCATGGACCTCCTACACCATAGATTCATTAGACAGACCACACAAGCACCTCAGGCTGTCTTCTCGAATGATGGGATAAGGAGGGTCATGGATCTGAAAATACGGACATTTGCCAACCGAGCCATTCGATACATCGAGTTCACTATAGAGAGAGCACATAGGCAAGTTAGCGTGTTCAACGAGAATGACCTCATCAACCTCAACCCATATGACTTGATTGAATTATATGCATACACGGCTCAGAGGCAAGACCATGGCATCAGGTATGGAATGGCAAACCGAGAGGTAGTAAAGACGATGGAAACCCTGGTGAACCATTGAGCCGAGAGTGATTTTGAAATTGCTCTTCGGCTAGGCATTGAGAGACTCTCCTGCGCCCCTCCAAACGAAGACTTCCAAGGCCTGCAGGAGACAAGATCTGCCTCAGTTCTAACTCAACCCGAACTTGAACTTCTTCACAAGAATGAGTTCGGGGTTAAAAAGTTCTTTAGACTAACTGAGGCCTTCAAGTATTCATCGAATACACTTGAATGGTTTCAGAAAGTCATTAGAGAGAGACTGGGTAGAAACCACGTGCCAAGAGAAGAAGGGAGTCGGCTCATTCATGAGATATCGACAGTCATCGGGTACCGAAGATTGCTCATGCACTTCAGAGAAATATATCAAGGTATCTCATGATGATTTGTATTTTTGTTTTTCCTTAATGTATTTTGATTCCAGTATTGTAAGAATTTCATCAGCCAATGAAAATTGGGAATTTGATGTTTTTCTATTAGTTTAGTCTTTGTTCTTCACAAGTGTATCTAGATTAGTATACTTTTGTTATTTCATTACTTAGGGGAAGATTGTTAAAACCCATAATTCAAAATGTAAAAAGTAATGAAAAACAATAAGTTATGAAAAACCAGAAGACCGATGAAGACATCAAGGCAGAAACGGCTAAGTCTCTAGCACAACCAGAGGACCGATGGACGACCTGGGATGCGATGGAAAGAGCATCCTCATCGATCCTATAGTCATCTACACTTAGATAATTATCCAGCAATTCATCCTGAAGCATGCGATGAAGACTTAATGATGAGGATGATCCATCACACCATGAATGACAGCTGGAGATGACAAGTCAACAGCTAGACTTTGAGTTTATCTTTGATATTAAAGCTTATCCATAGTTTAGATAAACGTTATCTGTTAATAGAAGATTAGCTAAAATGTCTCACTAGATAGTTATCTTCTTATTAGCTTATTAGTATAAATAGGTGGTTAGGCCAATTGTAAAAAGCTGTTTTTCGTTTTTATTATTTATAAAGTGAAATCTTTGACGCTCAAGATTGTTCTTAATTGTTCTTACTTTCTTCTTGAGTGTTCATCACTTTATTCATCAAATCACTATAATTTGGTTATTATTAACTAGATTATTAGTGTTATTGAGAGATTTGGGATATAATTTTTTTAATCTTAACTAGATTATTAGTGTTATTGAGAGATCTGGGATCAACAGTTAGTTCTCCCATCATACTTATCTGGTGTTCTTTCTTCATGCGATCAACGAACCGAAAACATAAAGAGGGATTAATGGAACCAATAATAATATCACCGACATAAATTTGGAGCAGAATGATATGACCTTTAACTTTCCTAAAAAATAAGGTCGGATCAATCTTTTCACGGACAAATTTCTTAGAGATAAGAAACGAGGATAGGGTATCATACGAGGCACGGGGAGCCTGTTTTAACCCGTAAAGAGCTTTATCCAAACGATAGACATGGTTTGGATACTTAGGGTCAAGAAACTCTGGAGGTTGTTCAACATAAACTTCCTCTTGGTGTTTTCCATTTAGGAAAGCACTCTTTACATACATTTGATAGACTTTGAAGTCTCTATGGGCAGCAAAGGCTTGGAAGAGTCGAATAGCTTCGAGACTAGCCACTGGTGCGAAGGTTTCATCATAATTGATTCCTTCTTCTTGTCTATAACCCTAAGCAACAAAACGAGCCTTGTTATGGGTTACCACAATTTCTTCATCTAACTTGTTATAATAAACCCATTCAGTGCCTATCACAGTTTTGTCAGATGGACGTGGGACAAGGTACCAAAATTTGTTCTTAACAAACTCAATGAGCTCCTCTTGCATGGAAATGACCCAACTAGGGTCTGAGATAGCATCATTGATTTTCTTGGGTTCAACAAAAGGAAAGAAAGTTGACAAAGAGATAGATATTACCTAGACCTTGATGAGTCTAAATACTTGCACTTGGATCACCAAGAATTTGATGAATAGGTTGGTGTTTTGTCTATCGCTGAGCTGGTAGAGGATTATCATCTAAGCATTGATGTTCAGGAACAGAAGATGAGGCTTTAGCTACAGATTGTTCAGCAATAGGAAAAATTGCTAAAGGAGCTTCAAATTCAACGATTGATAGAGGTTTAGATGTTGAGGGCATTTCATTCACTGATTGATCAATGTTTGAAGTAGAAGGAGGAACGCAACTAATGGGCATTGCAACAATCTTTGAAGAAGATTCACTTCGATTATTAGCTGCAACTGGAATGATAAGTGGATCATCATCAGCTTCTGGAGAATACACGTTGGGTAGATTTCTGAAGGAAGCTTCAGGTTGTCCAGCATGAGAGAACATCCAGTTTTCTAATTCATCGTCATCATTAATGATGGGTTTAGAATTAGCTGATTGAGATTCGTCAAAGGTGACATGAATAGTTTCTTCTATTGTCTATTGGCATTTGTTGAATACTCTGAAGGCTTTAGATACTGAAGAATATCCAAGAAAGATTCCTTCATGAACCTCTTAACGATCAGCGATCGGTTTTGAGTGAAACAAGCGGTGTTGACGGCTTTAGCCCAAAAATGATTGGGAAGATGAGATTCGCTGAGCATTGATCGAGCAGCCTCAATGATTGTTCAATTTCTCTTTTCAGCGACCCCATTTTGCTGAGGAGTTCTCACAGAAGAGAAGTTATGAGAGATTCCCTAGTCCTCAAAGAAATTATCCATAGTACTATTTTTTAATTCAGTTCCATGTTCATTTCTGATAGACCGTACTTTAATATTATTAAGTACTTCTGTCTTTTTGATGAACGATATTATTTCTTCAGGTGCTTCACTTTTGGATCTGGGAAAAAAATCCAAGTGTACCTGGAGTACTCATCAACAATGACAAGTGTATATTTCTTTTCAGCAATGGATTGCACGTTCACTGGATCGAAGAGATCCATGTGCAATAGCTGAAGTGGAGATGTCATTGAAGAGATTTGCTTGGACTTGAAGCTAGCTCTTGTCTGTTTTCCTTTTTCACATGCTAAGCAAAGATATTCATTTGCAAAGTTGTGTTGAGGAAGACGAGTGACGAGATCATTTCTAGACAACTCGTTGAGTGTCTTGAAGCTAAGATGAGAGAGTCATTTGTGCCATAGCCAGTTGATGATGAAGCTTTAGAGAGAAAACAGCTATTCTCAGTAAGAGGAGAATCCATGTTGATGATGTAGACATTCTCTAGACGAGAACCGGTTAGAGCAACCTTATCATCCTTGTCAAAGACGTAGCATGAATTCTTAGAAAATTTCGTTGTGAAATCTTCATCACACAACCGACTGATGCTAAGAAGATTGTGCTCCAGTCCTTCAACATATGCAACAGGCCTAAAAGTGGGTGCACCGTTGGTTAATACACCAAAACCTTTGGTATATCCCTTTCGGATTCCTCCAAAGGTCACGGAAGGACCTCTTTCATCCTTGTAGTCGATGAGTAGGGATTTGTCTCTAGTCATATGTCTTGAGCATCCGCTATCGAGATACCAAATGCCTTTAACTTCCTGCATAAGGGAACATTTTAAAAATGCTTTGGTACCCATTCTATTTGGATCCAGCAGTGTTAGAGGCAACATCCACTAAAATTGAAGAACCAGTGTCAGCAGAAGGCTTCACTGAACCTGAAGAAGAGGCTTCAGTGGGACTAGGAACAACCTCTGACGCTAATGGAGTAGAGTTAGTAGGTGTCTTCACTAAGCCTGATGAAGAGGCTTCAGTGGTAAGAGGAATAACAACRCCTGACGCTGAAGACTTAGTGTCATTAGTTGTCTACACTGAGCCTGAAGAGGAGGCCTCAGTAGATTTCTTCACCTTAGTTTTTTTTACAACCTTGGTGGCAGATTTTGCCTTGGTAGATTTCTCGACCTTGGCTACTTTCTTGCTATTGGCTGGGGGACCAGCCTTGACAGCAAAAGGACACTTACTGGCAATATGTGTAGTTTCACCACAATGTCTATACTTCTGTTGGGTTCAAGTATGTGCGTTATTGTTGTATTCAAGTTCTCCATTTTACATGCTTTGTATTAGATTAGTTTAATGCTTTTCTTAGTATAAATAGTAGTTTACTTTGTAATTGTCATTAACTTGTCATTAATCATTTTCTGTAATTCTCTGATTAACTGTAATTCTCTCTCAAGCAATACAAGAGATATTTGATGATCTATTCTCTCTCTTCATCTTGTTCTTAATGTTCTTGAAGATCATAATCAATAGTGTATGAATTTGGACATTTCAATTGGTATCAGAGCAAGCTGTAGCAGTTTTATTAGAGGATTAAACGATTTAATCAAGAATTTGCATGAATTTTTAGAGGATTGATCGATCTGAGTTCATAGTGTTCTTCGTCTGTTCATAGGGTTTTCATTACAGATTTGATTTTTAGGCTTAAATCGCTTGAATTTTGTTTGTTAATTGATATAAATCACATTGCTGGATTCGCAATCTGTTTTAGAACAACTTTGATTCACATTAATTTTGATTTTAAACAAGTTTTGAACCTGTTTTGATCGAATATTGAGTTTTTGAAAACTGCTAGTTTTCTTCAAAATTCATAATTTTTTCATGTTTTGATCCAAATTTTGGTGAAAAAGTGTGAAAATTGTGTTTTTGCTTGAATATTAGTCCGGTTAACACTTCATCGATTTAGGTGAATATCGCTTAAAGCTTGTATGATTTAATACTTGTAATATTTGTGTGGATTGATTTTGTGTGGATTAGGTTAAACCAGGTAAGCTTTGATCGGATTAAGAGGTAAATCGTTCGACTCTTGTGCAATTTAGTGAGCGATTTAGGTAATCCGCTTGGTAAGTCGTTTGTGTTTTGTGCAGTTTATCTTGTGATTTGTGCGATTTAATTGAAGTCCGGTTGTAACCTGAGTGATTAAGTGAGCGATTTAAGTGTAAGGTTGAGCGGTTTATTTTGTGATTTATATTGTATTGTTGAATGTTTTGAATGATTGTACTTTGACTGTTTGGCCGTACTTTGACTTTGACTCTTTGAACGGATTAGTGAACGGATTTTGACTTTCAATTGTGATCGATTTAAATCTTTGACTTTTTGGGCGATTTGATTTTAAGCGGACTTGTTCGTACTTTGACTAGTTGACTTAGTTGACCTTGAATTGTTGACTTGTTGACTTTTTTACGTCCGTATTTCATTTTTGAAAATTTGGCTAATTGTTGAAATCATCCGATTTTAAGATTTTTAATCCAAATTGAATTTTACGCCTTGTCCGTATTGAGTTTTGCTTTGTCCGTATTGAGTTTTGCTTTGTCCGTATTAAAATTCCTTAATTGCTTTAATTTTGACTAAATGTTGAAACTCACCAGATTACGTGATAGTTTTGTGCGATTTAAAGTCTTTTGTTGTCCGGACTTCTAATCCAGATAACTTCTTTTAGTTGAAAAGTTCAAGTCTTCTTTGTCCGGACTTCTAATTTGGATAAGCTTGAGCGGATTTCTAATCCGGATAAGCTTGTGTGCTTAAATTTGTCTAAGTCTTGAATGCGTGCATATTCTTGTTTGAGATTTATCTGATATATTTTTGTATACTGATCCTTTAATACAAATTTTAAACTGCAGTTGATCCTAAATCATACTAACTGATAAAATGAGTTCAAGGGAAGCAATGGCTATTGGTACTGACACCAAGCCACTAGGGGTGCTCAAAAACCCGACCAACCCGACCAACCCGATCAACCCAACCCAACCCAATGTGAAATAACCTAACCCGAAGCAACCCGATGTCTAATCGAGTTGTAAAATTGTCAAACCGTAGGTATTGGGTTGATATTGGTTACTATTATTTAAACCCAACCCAACCCGATGAACCCGACGAACCCGATATCCTTTTATTTCTTAGATTTAATATGATTGTTGAATTTTTATTAATATATACATTAGACAATTACACTATCATGTATGCTTTTCATATACAT
>NC_037531.1:5382546-5388285 GCF_001531365.2 Cynara cardunculus var. scolymus
AGAAGAATATTTTAATATACCAAAGTATCAACCCGACCAACCCGTACGAGTTGGGTTGGGTTGGGTTGCACTTTGGTTTGGGTTGGGTTGGGTTAAGATTTTTCCAAACCGCAAGCATTGGGTTGAGTTGTTCAAATGTCCTCAACCCGATCAACCCAACCCATGAGCACCCCTACAAGCCACCAGTGCTGTTTCGAGGAGACTACAATCAATGAAGAGATAGATTCCTCAATTATATAGAGAGAATGAAAGAAGGTGATCTGATAATGGAGTCTTTGATGGAAGGTCCTGCCGTGTTCTACAGAGAGACACCTGCCATTCCTGAACAAGGCAGACTTGGTCAGAGAATAATCAAAGAAAAATATAGATATACAGCTCAAGAAAAGGAAAGAGCCCATGCTGATGTGCTTTGCAAGTCCTACATGATGCAGGCACTGACCAATTATATTTACACCAGTATTGACAGCTATAAATCATCTGGTCACAGAATGTGGATTCAAATTGTAAAGATGATGATGGGTTCTAGAGTGGGAACTCAATTGAAGATTACAAATTGCATTTCTACGTATGAAGAGTTCAAGGCTAAAGATGGTGAGAGCCTTGATGATGTCTATGATAGGCTTACCAGACTGCTAAATGAGCTGACAAAGAACGGAATCTCTAAARCTGTAATAGAGATAAATGTTAAATTCCTCAACAATCTTCAACCAGAGTGGAAACCATTTGCTAATCATATCAGATTCAATAAATCATTATCTAATATTGATGTACATGAAATTTATGAAACTCTGAAGCAGAACGAAGAAGACGCTTTGGAGATCCGAAATTCCAAGAAGAAGAAAGAAAAGAAAGTTGTTGATCATTTGGCTTTCGTGTCTGAAAAGAAAGAGAAGAAAGCAAAAAGCAGATCTGGGAAGCAAATAAAAGAAATTAGCCAATCAAGTGAATATGAAGATGAAGAAAGTAACAGCTCAGATTCAGACTCTGAAATGTTTGAGTTAAAACATGCCATGGCAATGCTGACTAAAGCATTCCAAAAGAAATTCCCGAAACGGCCACACTCGAACAACCAAAGATTCTCGTCGGGCTCAAAATATGAATTCAAAGACAAATTCGGCGAGAACAAGAAATATGAAGAAAAGAGGTTCGAGAAGAAATACGAGAAGAAGCCGGAAGAGAAGAAGAAGTTTGTCAAAGGTGTAGCTGACGATAACACAAAATGCTATAACTGTGGCAAGCTAGGCCACTTTGTTGTAAATTGTAGAAAGCCGGTAACTCGAAATACCGACTACTACAAAAATAAATTTCTTCTCTCTAAACAACGAGATGCGGGAAAAGCTCTCATGGCTGAGAATGATCACTGGCTAAACCTGACAGATGAAGAAGAAGAAACTGAAGCTGTTGCACATGCCTGTTTGATGGCTAAATCAGAACGTTGTTCTTCAGATGAAGAAGAAGAACAGAATGCGAAATTGAATGAAGAGGTATTGGAGCAATCATGCATTAAACAGATGCATAAGATGATGCTCAAACTCTAATCTTTCCAGCTAGAATTAAAAACAGAAAAAATGCGTTCAAATAATTTTATAAAAGAATTAAAACCACAAAAAGAAAAATATACATCAAATTATTTATTGAAAATGCTGGAAACTTGGACTGGGCTAAATCTTTGTTATCTGAATCCAAATTATTTGATGAAAGTCCAATATCTTAAAAACCGAATTATCTGACTTAAAGGAACAATATAAACATTAGAATTGGTTAATGAAGAACAAATAGTTAAAATAAGTAAGCTTGAACTTCAAATAATTCATTTAAATGAAAAACTGAAGTCTAAAGAAGAAGTTTTGTATAAAAGAGGACAAACTGATCAAACCATTTTCCTAAACAAACCATCTGAAACAAGATTTTTTAACCCTCGGGAAGGGTTGGGGTATGAAAATCCGAATTTTTTAGAAAAAGCTTTATATTATGCCCCGACTTATACAAATTTGAATATCTTGATTGCGGTCTCGAATTTTCAGTAAAATTTATAAAATCTTCTGATGAGGTGGAACAACGAGAAGATTACAATCGACAAAGAAAAGACAAAATACAGGTTCCGTTTGATTATACAAACCTAAATGAAAGTTATAAAAATCAAGACTCTGCACTTTCAACAGATTATTTCCACAGTTATTCAAAGGCAGAGCTTGAATCAAAACCTGTTGAACCAAAGATTTATACTCCTATCCAATACACAAGTGGATACTGACGTCTCTTGATATCCAAGGCATCCTTGAAGCAGAATCTGCTATGGCATAGACGACTTTCTCATTTGAACTTCAAATATTTGAACAAGTTGGTCTGTGACAACTTGGTTAAAGGCATCCCAGACCTGAAGTTTCATAAAGACCACGTATGCGGTGCATGTGAGATGAGTAAACTGAAGAAAGCTTCACATAAGCTGAAGACAGAGTTCAACACCGACGTCCTCTACACTTACTCCATATTGTGGTCCTATGCGAGTCCAAAGCATAAACATTAAGAAGTATGTGTTGGTCATAGTCGATGACTATTCTAGATATACCTGGGTTCATTTTCTGCAGTCAAAGGATGAAGCGGCCGAGACAATAATTTTATTCTTGAAGACAGTCCAAAATAATCTGTAACTTCAAGTTTAGAAAATCAGAACTGACAACGGAACTGAATTCAAGAACAACACACTCGGTTCATTCCTCGAATCCATCGGTATTTCACATACATTTTCGGTAGCCCGGACACCGCAACAGAATGGTGTCGTTGAGTGAAAGAACAGAACGTTGGTGGAAGCGGCGCGAACATTACTTACATGCTCCAAACTTCCATTATTTTTATGGGCTGAAGCAGTGGCGACTGTTTGTTTTACTCAGAACCGCTCACTCGTAAACAAAAGGTTTGGTAAAACTCTGTATGAAATAATAAATAAAAGAATACCTAATATCAAATTCTTCCGAGTTTTTGGTTGCAGGTGCTTTATTTTAAATAAAAAAGAGGACAGAGGGAAGTTCGCTGCTAAAGCTGATGAAGCAGTCTTTGTTGGCTACTCAAAGACATATGTTGCGTATAGGGTCTACAATAAAAGGACCAAAATCATCAATGAGAGCGTGAACGTCTCCTTTGATGAAGTCATTGATGTGGCTTTTGAACAATTCAGTTCAGGACCCGGGCTGATAATTAATACTACGCAGAAAGCTGATCAACCTGAGTCGTCTAATTTTGATAAAGCTGATTTAGATTCTTTATTTGAGAACTTTTATGAAGAATATTTTGAAAACAAATCTAATCAATCTAATGTTTTGTCCAGGGATATTCCAAGTGAACAACAGTTATCTGGTCCATCTCCCGATGTGCTAGTAATTGAAACAGAAGAAGAAACGGAAGTGGTGGATGAAGAAATAGAGATGGAAAATCCTAACAATCCAGTTCAGCGTGAAGAGGGTGAAAATTCTGAAGTGCAAGAGGTATCGGTCAGACAAGACGAAAATATCCTACCTCAACCAGATATTCAACCTATTCTAGTTTCAAATATTGAACTTTCACCTGAACCTGTTCCTATAAACTCCCTAAGTACTTACACTGATCAAAACTCAGATCAAAGCTCCTACATTTCCCTACCTCATAGCAAGAAGTGGACCTGAAATCACCCAATACATCAAGTAATTGGTGATCCATCAGCACCCATTCGTACACGGTCTGCGACGGCTAATGAGTGTTTATACTCCACGTTCTTGAGTAATATTGAGCCGACTAAGGTATCCGAAGCCTTAGCTGATCCGGATTGGATACTTTCCATGCAAGAAGAGCCGAACCAGTTCGAAGCACTCAAAGTCTGGAGATTGGTACCACGTCCCAACAACAAGACAATTATCGGTACAAAATGGGTATTCAAAAATAGAAAGGACGAAGATGGTGTTGTGGTCAGAAATAAGGCCCGGGTCATCGCTAAAAGATATAATCAACAAGAAGGCGTTGACTACGACGAAACTTTTGCCCCGGTTGCAAGGATTGAAGCAATATGAATGTTTGTAGCGTATGCGGCACACTAGAATTTCACAGTGTACCAGATGGACGTCGAGACAACATTTCTGTATGGTCTTCTCAAAGAGAAAGTCTACGTTTCACAACCGGAGGGTTTTGTTGATCAGTCAAAGCTGGATCATGTCTACATCCTTGACCGAGCTCTTTACGGTCTTAAACAAGCTCCGAGAGCCTGGTCTGACATTTTATCAGAGTTTCTAGTAAAGTCAGGCTTCTCGAAAGGTAATATTGACATAACCCTTTTCATTAAAAAGAAAAAGTCTGATATTATTTTGATACAAATTTATGTAGACGACATAATATTTAGATCTACAAACCCAAAATACTGCAAAAACTTTTCTGCCTTAATGGTTTCGCGTTTTAAAATGAGTATGATGGGTGAGATGAACTTCTTTTTAAGTCTTCAAGTAAAACAATTATCTTCGGGTATCTTTATTTGTCAAAAAAAATATTTTAGATATCCTGAAGAAATTTAATATGGAAAATTGTTCATCTATCAAAACACCTATGGCTCATGGAACGAAAATACATGTTGATCCTTCTGGAAAAGCTGTAGATCAGAAAACATATCGAGGCATGATAGGTTCTTTAATGTATTTGACGTCTTGTAGACATAATATTATGTTTTCAGCACATCTTTGTTCCAGATATCAATCTAATCCAAAGGAGTCGCATTTAAGTGCCGTTAGGCGCATTTTTCGATATCTCAAAGGGACTGCTAATCTTGGACTCTAGTATCCCAAGGGTACTAGTTTTGAACTGACAGCTTATTCAGATGCAGACTATGCAGGCTGTATGTTGGACAGGAAAATTACATCAGGACATCTACAGTTTTTGGGAGATAAGTTAGTCAGCTGAGCATCAAAGAAACAGAACTGCGTATCCATTTCCACTGCTGAAGCAGAATATGTAGCTGCTGCAAGCTGCTGTTCTCAAGTGTTATGGATGCAGACACAGCTCAGAGACTACGGGTTCTACTTTAATAAAATTCCCATTTACTGTGATTCCAAAAGTGCTATTGCTATTTCTTGTAATCCTGTTCAACACACAAAAACCAAGCATATAGATATCCGGTATCATTTTATTAAATATCATGTAGAAAAAAGGAACCATTGAACTGTATTTTGTAAATACAGAATCTTGGACCGTATTACTCAGTTCAGGGTATTGAAAAATTACTTGATTAATTAAATAGACATTGAGTACGCAGCGGACAGTATGTAAATCAAGCAGGTAGCAATCAATAAGAACACAATGAAGAACTCTTGAAGAACACAAGGAGAAAATGCTTCAAAGGATTTTCAATAGAAAATGTCGACAATTACAAAATGGAAGCACCCGAATTACAAAGGCCTAAAGCTGCTATGACAGACCTAGACGTACTATTTAATCTAAGCCGTTCAAATAAAGCAGATTACAGACAAGATCATGTGATCAGCATGAGCAGCTAATAAACCTAAGAAAAAACGAGTTAAAAGAGATTCTCACAGAAGACTAACTGCAGACCCTCTGTGAGACACGACAGAGGTTCTGTTGTCATTGTCTTGGAACAGGGTCTATACAGAGGACAAGTTCTAGAGTCTCTGTGAATAGAGACAGGGGCTCTGTCACCTTAACCTTGCACGTTGGGCTTCTTTGATGAATGTCCTCTGCGGTCTTTTGTGACAGATTATCTTCTGT
>NC_037531.1:5388385-5408957 GCF_001531365.2 Cynara cardunculus var. scolymus
AAAAAAAAGAACCAAATGGGTAAAAAGTAAGCCACATAAAAAGAAATAGACACAAAGAAACATACAAAAAAACAATCTCTCTGATTCCTAGAAATTCATACCAAACTCATATCGATCTAATTGAACTTCATTAAATTCTAGTTTTTAAGAAAATACAACTTGTCCATTATAATATCCCAAACATTATTATGTGTACGGGGTTAGAAACTCTCCTCATAAAATGGGTTTTCCAGAACCACTGTTCTATTCTATCTAGTCCTCGAACAAAAGTTACAACAAATACCCTTTTTTTTTCTTAGATTTAATATGACTGCAAGTCCCTTGTTAATATGTACATTAGATCGTTAGACCGTTTCCCTCTTAACATACATATATTTTATAAGTAGAGAAAACACCATATTCAAGGTAACACCCATACGGGAATACTTTGACGTATTAAAAGTTTCAACTCGACCAACCCAACCCGCACGATTTGGGTTGGGTTGGGATTTTTCATTTTTCAAGCCGCAAACATTGTGTTGGTATTTCAAATCCTGTGTTAACCCCTAAGACATAGTTTATAAACTTTGTGGCAAAAGCTTTGTAGAACAAACTACATGTGGGAAAGAATGAAGATGATGATATCGATGTATCAATACACAAAAGTAATCAATTATAATTCATTCAAAACACTTGAATCATTAAGGAGATGAAACTAAATTAGAAGACGACCAAAAGAATTCATAAAGATGGAGAAGTTGGAAGCCATATGCAACCAGATTCTCCTTAATAACATTAAAAAGGAAAGAAAGATAAAGAAAGGTTAAGATGAGGGTGCAAACCCTCTCACTGCTGTTGTTGTTCCTCACCTTGCTTTGGAGCAGGTGCTTCCTTAATTTCATCAGCTCCATCCTCCTGCAATACCAACAAAACCAGAATTCATGTTTTTTATCGGGAATACGTGGAACCCTTTTGAATCTTTCTGTAGAAGATCAATGTGAGAAAAATTGGAACTCTTTTGAATCTCTCTAAATGATTGGTACAGGAATATATGGAGCCCCTTTGAATCTCTCTCTAAAAGAGCCCACGTATATATATACACACACATGCAGAGGAGTTCCGACAGACACATGTTTGATGGTCCATATCTAGCTGATGAAAGACTCCGATACGCCCCCTCAAAATGAGGCAAAACGTGCCACACTGCCCCCAAGAACAAATGCAAAAGAGTGTGTCTAGTCCCTAGGTGGTGCTAGACCTCGGCTCAGATTCCCTTTGAAATAAGTTAACATCTAAAGTTCTAAACTGTAGAGAGACAAAAAGACAGGACCATAGAGACCATATGGAAATGATTGTAGTGGAATTGGTCCTGGTTTGCTGGAATGGAGACCTACAAGGCCTGGTCAGGCTCAATTACTCTATCCTGTGTTACTGACTATCTCTCTTTAGAAATGTGGAATAAGAGGAAAACATCATTTATACCTTCATATCGGAGGTCCACAGGGTGAGGTTGTCACGAAGAAGTTGCATGATCAAAGTGCTATCTTTGTAGGACTCCTCACCCAAGGTATCCAACTCAGCAATTGCTTCATCAAAGGCCTGGAAAAGCATGAGAAATGACACAATCAAGCCACTTTAGATAGAAAAAAGTGGAGAGGGTCCTTAAGAATATAAATGAGTTCCCAAATGGTACATAAATCTGAGTTGCTATGACAAAAATATAGCTCATACCTGTTTGGCAAGGTTACAAGCCCGGTCTCGAGAGTTCAAAATCTCATAGTAAAAGACAGAGAAGTTTAGAGCCAGTCCAAGGCGAATTGGGTGTGTCGGGGCAAGTTCGGTGTTTGCAATATCCTGCAGAAAAAAATATAAAAATCTTAAACTCATACATAATAACATTAGGTTATGCCTTATGCTAAGTTTTGATGACCAAAATGGATAAGTCAGACACTTATATTTTTAGTCCTTAATTGTACCACAAAAAGATCTATTGATTGTATGTTAAACTATTATTTGTATAAAAATTTCTTTTCAGTAATTGGTACTCAAGCCAGAAAATAATGAAATAGCTTCATTAGAATCATGCAAAAAAATCACTGTAATTCATCATAGATCCTTGCAGAAAACATTTAATATAAATGAAGTCATTGAAATAATGCACACACCTGCATTATATGAATCTGCATATATCAATCATCCTCAATGAGGATACACAAATATCTTACCTCATGCATAATGGCATAGACAAGAAATCTTACCTGGTAAAAGCAAAGGCAAGGATCGAGAGTCTTACCTGGTAAGTGAGGGCATCTAATCTTACCATGATTAGCACTTACCGGGTAAATTGTTGCATACGATACTGTTTTGATGGACTAAAATCACACCCGGTAAGTAAGTGATAGAGTTGATTTTGCCGGTAAGCATTTACTTGGGTAAGTGTCGGTAAACAGCTCCTAAGAGGCACACAAGTTCCATTATTTGAGTAACTCTCTGTGCAGAAAAACATGAACAAATTCATGTTGAAAATAACTGTAAGAAAAAGAAAACCAGAAACAGAAATGGCCTTAGGTTGATTGTGCATTCTAATTTGACAACCAACAATCAAGGGCAGGAATTATTAAARGTCCAATCTCCAGCAAATAAGATATCTTCCAAACATAACATGTTATCTTTGATATCAATGCAATGCATATCTTCATACAAAAGCCCTTAATACAGTTCAAATAAATCACTAAATCCTGTTCCAGTGCTAAAATAGATGCAACTTTTTAGTACCATCACTATAGAATGTTTTTCTCTATCAAAAATAGACAGACATGTTTCTATTGCTTTCAACAGCTTAAGGTACAGTTTGATTAAACCATAGATACACCAAACTGTTCTCCAGTGATGTGAATCATTCTTTCATTTTACAACTTTGGAATGGATGACTTGTATAAACCTAATGGTATCCTATATAGGTGATTATAACACTGATGACAAACCTACATAAATCCCACAAGTTATGTACATGTATAAAACTCTCAAAGCATGTAGGCATGCAGAAATGCACTTTTTAACAGTAAAAATTTCCTAATAGAATAAGCAAATGAATAAAGCAAAACCTAAAAACAAAAGCAAAATCATACCCAAAACAGCAAGACAAACTAAGTAATTACCTGGAAGATGGATTGAAGGTTGAAGGTTGAAGGACAGTGTAAGCAGAACAATTCGAAGTGTAAAAGCAAAACCTAAAAACAAAAGTAAAACGCAAAACGCAAAAATAAAACTCAAAACCTGTAGAGCGAAAACCCAAAAGCAAAACCTAAAAACAAAGTGTTCATACCTGAAAGCGGCGGTGGGACGATGGACGACGGCAGCGGTGGGATGATGGATTTTGGGCGATGGACGATTGAAGGATTCAGTAGGTGCGACGATGGACGATTCAGCAGGTGCGACGATTCAGCAGGTGCTACGATGGACGATCGAATGATTTTGGGCGACTGAGAAGGACGATGGACGATTCTTAAAGGAACCATCTTGGGGAGTGAATCGTCGCCTTGGGAGTCGATAAGGAGAAGAGTGTTCTTGGGGGAGGCGTGTAAAATCGAAGAGTGTTCTTGGGGGAGTCGGGTAAAATGAAGAGGCACATTGGGAGGGGGGGTGGGAGAGGCGTGTAAAAGAGGTTCAAGGGTAATTTGGGTATTTAAAAAGTTAAGACTTTTAGACTTCAGGGTAATATGTTTAATAAGGTAGTATAGATATTCAATAAAAAGAAACACTAATTAAAAACTTATAACGCAAAGAAAAATGGTAAATTGATTAATTGACAATTTAATCGTAACACAAAGGGACCAAGTCCATAACAAATCACAAAGCCCAGGGACCAGATCTGTAATTTACTCTTCTTAAAAATAGGAACATTAAAACCCATCGTTAAAGTGGGAGCGGGCATCCAAAAACCCTGAAATTCCCCAATGCAGCAGCATTTTCTACTCAGCTATCTCCGACGACCTAGCCGTCGTTACCATACTTTCAATGACACCGCCGCCGCTGCAACTTCCTCCGTCGTTACCTCCATCAACTGGGTCCGGGACCGGGCACTCGATCACGCCGTCGAGAAAGAAAGAGACCTCAAACCCATGCTTAACGTAAAAAACCTCTTAACTTCCGAGCCATCAAAGTCTCTTCCTATCTCCGTAATCTCCGACAAAAGAGCTTCATTAGGTATACCCGTCCGCCCTATTGATTTTATTCGAAAATACCCTTCTGTATTCCAAGAATTCCTTCCAGGTGGTTTAGGAATCCACCCTCACGTCAAGTTAACCCCAGAAATCCTCACCCTTGACGCCGAAGAACAGCTTCTTTTCCAGAGTGAGATTCAAAAACAAGATGTAGCCAATCGCCTTTTGAAGCTACTGATGATAGCTAGAATCAACAAACTCCCTCTTTGTGTCATTGATCGCTTAAAATGGGATCTGGGTTTGCCTCATGATTACACCCAAAGTGTTGTTCCTCAGTTTCCCGACTACTTTCAAGTCGCTAGTAATGGAAACGAACTTGAATTGGTTTGTTGGAGTGATGAAGTAGCAGTATCTGTGATGGAAAAGAAGTCAATGACTTCATTTCCTTTGCAATATTCTCGTGGATTCGAGGTGGATAAGAAATTTAAGAAATGGGTTGATGGGTGGCAGAAGTTGCCATACATTTCCCCTTATAAGAATGCACTGGATTTGCAGGCAAAGAGCGATGAATCTGATAAATGGACTGTTGCTGTATTGCATGAGCTTCTTCACCTTTTGGTACCCAAGAGAACCGACAAGGATAATCTACTGTTTCTTGGTGAATATTTGGGTGTTCGATCAAGATTTAAGAGGGCATTGCTTCAACACCCTGGGATCTTCTATGTTTCTAGTAAATTGAACACACATACAGTGGTTTTGAGAGAGGCTTATAAGAGGGATTTGTTAGTTTCGAAGCCTCAACATCCATTGATGATTTTGAGGTCTAACTATATTCATTTGATGAACATGGTGATGGTAAACAAATCTAAGAACACCAATCAAGCTGTTAGACCGAAAAAAGACAAGACTACACAAGATTCGAATGAAGGAGAAGATAACGAATGGAGTGATACTGCAAGCGAGCAGGAAGGGGATGAAATGGTGTCTTCCTTATCAGGTTCTGAATCTGAAGGTGTTACTGATGGTGATTCTATGGAAGGAGACAGATTGGTTGTTAATGGAAGAACACCCACCAAGAAAACGAAATTTGAAGGGCAGGTTCCTTTGAAGCAAACTGGAAACATTTCGGTTCAAAAGGGAAGGAAGCATATAAGTACTGATGATTCTGATCAAGAAAATGGGAATAGAAAGATTAGAGGAAGAACAATGAAGTTTAACCATAATGATTCGCCTAGAAGAAACACTCCAAATGCAAGAAGCAGCGAGAACGATGGTAGGAGAAGAGGTAAAGGAAAAACTAGAAAGAACATGTTCGATGAAAAGATGAATTCAGAAACCAATCAGATGTCTGATAGAAGAGGCAGAGGAACAAGTAGGAAGAACATGCTTGATGAGAAGACGAATTTAGAAACCAATATGATGTCTGAAAGAAGAGGCACAAGGGAAACAAACCGTTCAAGATTTCTTGGAACAGAGGTTCCAGCTGCTCAAAAAGCTCGTGGCAGATCATCAGAGAGATGGGGTGGCTCAAGAACAAGGGAGTCAAGATTTCAGACTGCAGATGTTTAATCTTGTGTGAGTTCTTCTCCAGCTTAGTTATGTATTGTTCCCTTGTGCTAAATTTTGTTTTCAGCCGGAATCTTTAATAATCTTTCAGAACTTGATTCACTTGTGTTTTACTAACTGTAGAATTAGTATTCCTGAATGTTGACTCTTGTTTCCACCAGAAGCCAAAATAGAGAGCATCATTGCAAAATGAGTCTAATATCATTACCAAAATCTGCAGCCATTGTTTATGAGTCATTGATACCTTCACCACAAGCACCAAGAGTGGTGTTTGCAAGCAAACCACCTAATCTACCAACTCAAAAGCATGTTGTGATCTCTACGCCTATATGTTCTGCCATCGTTCTCTTCTCCTAGAGATTGATGTGCAATTCAGAGAGTTCTTAGATGTTTTCAAGCAATTATACATCAATATCCAACTGGTAGAAACCATTGAGCATTTGCCTAGACATGCTAATGATGAAGCAATTAAGAATAGCAGAAGACAAAGTTGAGAAATCGAATGATGTATTGAATGAATTTGTTAATCTTTCGAGAGCATTAACTCTCTCCCTGATGTTGCGCATACATCTGACAGAATTTGAATCCCTCTCTTTATACCACTAGCCTTTATGAAAAACGTTCTTGAGGCAGTGCCTCTGCTAGGTTGGTTGGGTTGTATGCCTCGAACTACTGAGGCGGTACTAAGACTTTGGGGTTAAAAATTATACCAAATCAAAGAAAATATACATACCGATTGATGACCTATTAAAGCGAAACCTCTAATTTTTGCTTTGTCTTGTGCATGGCCATTGAAGAAGAAAACTTACTGCTATGTGATATTTTTCGTTTTTATAGAGTAAGACTACGTACTAGGGATGCGACTTGGGAGGTGCAGTTACATAGTTTCTTCTTCTCTTGACATCTTTGTCTGACGAAAAACATTGCCCAATGGCCCTCCACAATTCACAATTGGGAGATATGAAAAACCGGACGAATTTTAGTTGATGAAGGTAATTGTAAATGATAAGCCACTTTCCCTACACGTTCCGGCACCTGAAAAGGCCCATGAAATCGAGCTGACAACTTTTGGTTCTTCCGTCCTTGTATTGATTTATGTCGATAAGGCCTTAATTTGATAAACACCATTTCCCTTCAAATGAATCGTCTTTTTGATGCCGATCACTGATCAGCCTGCTGCTTCATTTTTTGCTGTGCTCGAATCAAATGCATCCTTAAATTGTCCCTTACAATCGGAAAACCTTTGATAAACCCAGTTTAAATCAGGTAACAATGTATTAAATGATAAGAACAACAATCTAGAGATCAGATCATCATGTATATTATAAACTCCCACTCTACATATTTCTCTCTCTAACTTCTCTCTCTAAAATATAACAATTGAGTAGCACGTTTACAATCGGAAAACCTTTGATAAACTCAACTTAAATCAGGTAACAATAAATTAAACAATAAGAACAACAATCTAGATATCAAATCATCATGTATATTGATAAACTCTCACTCTACATGTTTCTCTCTCTAACTTCTCTTTCTAGAATATAACAAATGAGTAGCACGTTAAGATCTAACTACAAACTATCATTAACAAGCTACTTTTACAATTGACTAATTACAAATTCAAACTACAATTAAAAACAATGTTGACTTTTATTGACCATGTTGACTTTAAACTTTGACCTTCCCATCTTCAACTATTGTCTTCATAAACGGTGATCTCGGATATAATAATATTTGACCTAACATCCTCCTTCCAAAATTGACTCTGAAATACTTATCTCAATCTATAACCACCAAATGCAGCACACCGTGTAGTCGTACAACTTCCTTGATAAACACCTCAACAACCTGTTGTGCGTTAAACGGATGTTTTAAAGGCATAAAGTGCGCACGCTTGCTTAGCCTATCCACAGTCACCGAAATAGTATCCATTCCCTCCGATTTTGCTAACCCTTCTACAAAATCCATCGTCACCTCATCCTAGGGATGGCAACGGGGCGGGGATGGGGCGGGGTTTGCAATCCCCGGCCCCGACCCCCGTTTATACACACAGTCCCCGTCCCCGGTCAACTTTCGGCCAACCCCGGTCAACCCCCGGTCAACACCCGGTCAAATAAAAATTAATAAGTTTTTTCTAAGCATGATCAACATAACAACATAATTACATCATATMTAGTCTTGCCTAATAAAAATAATAAAATTGTAAAATTAACAATAATCCAAAGAAATGTAAAATTTAAAACAAGTGTTAATATAATTACATCATATCTAGACTCTAGTCAAGAAGAGTAGAAGAGGATTGAAATTTGGACATATCAATTACAAAGCCCAAGTTCATAAGTCCAACAGGCCGCACATATCAATTATAAGCCCAAATAATCAAAATGTTAATATTTATATATATACCGGGTGCGGGGCGGGTCGGGGGATACAATACCCGACCCCAGCCCCGGCCCCGGTTTGCCTCTATCGGGGATCCCCGGCCCCGGTACCCGTTTTAGCGGGGAATCCCCGTCCGGGTCGGATGAACCGGGTTCCCCACCGGGTCGGACCAAATCACCATCCCTACCTCATCCCAAACTCGCATCGGCAACGCCAAAGGTTGTAACAATCCTGCTGGTGAACCACTTAAACATTTGTTCTTGTGACAAACAACACAACTCTTGACAAACTCTTTAATATCTGCACGCATCCTAATCCAAAACAATTCTGATGCCACCCGTTGGAAAGTTCTTTGTGTGCCTGAGTGACCTCCCAACGGTGAACTATGAAACTCTTCCAAGACAACCGGCAACAAGGATGAATTTCGGGTTAACACCAATCGATCTTTGTACCATAAAAATTCTTGTCTTACTACGAATCCTTTGTGTTCCGCTATCCCTGCCATTAACTCTTCTTTAATTCGATTCAACATTGTATCTTCCTCTATCTCCTTATGAATAGTCTCCCACTCCCTCCATTGTGGACCCCCCTATCACCGAGCACTCTAATTCTTTCCTCGACAACGCGCCCGCTATTTATTCGTCACTCCCGATTTGTACACTATATCAAAGTCATACCCCAACAGCTTATCTACCCTCTTTGATGTGGCTGCTCAATCACTTGTTGTTACAATAAGAACTTCAAACTTTTGACGATCTATTTTGACATTGAATTTCCTCCCAAGTAAGTGTGGTCGCTACTTTACCACCACGAATACGATTGCCATTAACTTTTTTTCGTAAATTAGCCTTTGTCTTACTTGAATTAACACTTGACTGTGAAAAGCAGTGGGTTGGTTCTCTTGCTTTAAAAGAACCAGCCCCACTCCCCCACCTGATGCATCTGCTTCAATCACAAAGGGCTTATTGAAATCGGGCAACACCAAGTCAATGACCTCTCCAATGCTGCTTTAAACACCACTGTTGTCTCTTCATTTCACACAAATTTCTGTCTTTTTAACAAGTATGTCGATGGACGTGCAATCTCTCCGTATTTGGCGATGAATTTTCTATAGTAACCGGTTAGGCCCAAAAATCCACTCAAGTGAGTAATCAATCGTTTGTGGTTGAAGGCTTGAGGCCAACACAACATGGCTACTACTTTGGATTGATCCATTGCATGCCACCCCCTTGCCTGAGATCACATGACCTAAATAACCCACTTCTTCTTTGCCAAACAAACATTTCTTTCTGTTTGCGTACAGTTGATGTCCTTGCAATTTCTACATTACTACCCGTAAATGCTCACAATGTTCCACCACTGTCTTGTTGTACACCAATATGTCATCGAAGAAAACTAGCACAAACTTCCTTAAAAATGGCTTGAAAATTTCATTCATTAAGGATTGGAATGTTGTCGGAGCGTTTGTAAGCCAAACGACATTACCAAAAACTCCTAGTGCCCCTCCTGGGTTTTTTTGTGCACATCTTCTTTACACATTCTGATTTGATGGTAGCTTGTCTTCAAATCGAATTTTGAAAAATAGTTAGCCCCATGTAATTCGTCCAATGATTTATCGATAACTGGAATTGGAATTTATCTAGTAGCGTCCCTTTGTTTATGTTGTGTTCTTGAAATCATTTTTTATGAAGGAAAGGATGGAAACTGAGAAAAGGGGAGGGAGGAAAGTAAAAAAAAAAAAAACTCGGTGTTTTTGAAACATTTTTAGGAAAAAAAAGGAAAGGGAGGGAAAATAACGAGAAGTTTCTACCAAAACTTTCCTCCTAAATATGGGAGGAAAGGGACGCTATGTGGTGCCCCCGAGGTTATCAACATTGAATTAATCATATTCTTCAATGTTCGATTTTTACTTCGGCTACTCCGTTTTGTTGAGGAGTATAAGGGGTCGTCGTTTGATGCACAATACCATGAGAGGAGCAAAATTCAGCAAAGTCATTTGACTTAGGGGCTGTTTGGCGGTTGCTGAATGGTTTAGTCCAGAATGGTTAAGTGGTCAGAATGGTTAAGAGGGCCAGAATAGTTAAGTGCTGAATGAAAAATGTTGTTTGGTAACTGTTCTCTGAATGACAACAAATTACCATTTTAACCCTTTGTATGATTTAGTACTGAATGAAATAGAGCTGTTTGACAGATATCTGAATAAAACAATTATTTTGCAAATATAACTACATATTTCATATTAATCCAAACAAACATAATATTATTACGTCGAAACAGTGTCAACGGTATGCATAACATGCTGTTGAATTCAAGTATTTAAATGCAACCCAAGAAATTCTTGAAGAAGTGGTGAACGTGGAATTTTAATCCCATAAATAAATAAGAAGAAAGCAAAGCTTGTTAACATGCTTGATGAGGTAGCCAATCAAATTGCTGGAATTTTAATCCCATAAATAAATAAGAAGAAAGCAAAGCTTGTTAACATGCTTGATGAGGTAGCCAATCAAATTGCTGGAATTTTAATCCCATAAATAAATAAGATGCAAATTGTGGGTTTTGAAGGTGGAGCAGAGATACAGACAATATCATCATCAGATGGAAGGTGGAGCAACAGAGGGCTGCCAGCAGGAGCTTGGGTGAAGAAGGCCGTGGCAGGAAGTCTGATGGAAGTGGGTCGAGGCTAAAATTTGTAGATAATCACCTCCGGCAACAGAGGGCTTTGCAGCAATCGGGAATGGRRGGGGGGAAGACGAATGGAAGAGCGACGATGGGGGGATGGGATGTGAAGGAAGAGGGCAAAGTTGGAAAAAGTGAAATCTAAATGGTTGATTGAAGCTCTAGACATAAAATGGTTAAGAGGTTAATGTAACTATTAAGAGGCTTATTTTTTTTTGCCAAACAACCCTTACCTCTTACCGATTAAGAGGTTGGCTCTTAATGTCACCATTAAGAGCCAAACAAACAGCCCCTTATACTCTTTTCCTCTATCGGATCTTAAGATTTTCATCCGTTTGTCGAGTTGATTCTCAACTTCGACTTTGTATATTTTAAACATATTCAAAGCCTCATCTTTGGTATTGATTAAATACACATAGCAAAACTTACTGCAATCATCAATGAAAGATATGTAATAGTTTTTCCCTCCACGTGTAGGAGTTGCTTTATAGTCGCACAAGTCACTATGTATTAGACCAAGGACTTCATTATTTTCTCAATGGATTTATGTGGATGACTAGTGAACTTGGATTCTATGCATATTTCACACTTAGTCTTGTTGTTCATTGAACAAGACGGTAACATGCCAAGTTTTGTCATTCTTTGTAAACAACGAAAATTGACATGCCCAAGTCGAGGATGCCATAAGGTAGATGAATCAATCATGTATATAGAAGTCGAGCCAATGCTCGTCGTTTTATCACTAATTTACATTGTCATTATGTACAGTGTTCATTTTGAAGAGTCCCTCGGAGAGATAACCCTACCAACATACAGACCCCTTTTAGTAATTACAAACTTATCGGATTCAAACACAATCTCGAATCCCTTATTACTTAACATAGGACCAGAAATTAAATTCTTCCTAATGTCAATGTCAGGTACATGTAGCATGTTTGTAAGAACGAGATCTTTCCCGGAAGTGAGCTTCAGAATCACTTTCCCTTTGCCTTCTACCTTCGCCGTCGCCGCATTCCCTATAGACATCGGTTCTTCATCACTAACTTTTTGGTATGTAGCAAATGAGCCTTTGGTGTTGCAGATGTGTCTAGTGGCTCCGGTATCAAGCATTAATAGTGTTAGTCACCAAGTTTGCTTCCACCACACCGATGAATTGCGTTTCAGAATCAGCCATGTTGGCTTGGTGAGACGGTCCAGCACCTCTGCCACCATTTCCACCACCATCGTTATCTCTCTTGTGTCTACAATCTTTTGCCTTATGAACGGACTTACCACACACCCAACAGCTTAGGATGTGCGGCTTTTTGAAGTTCTTTTTAGGTGGGCCAAGAGAGTTTTAAACGATGGTTTAGGGGCAATGCCTTTGCCCTTAAATTTCTGAAACTTCCCATTAGAGGTGCTTACAACAACCATATTTGCATTTGGCTCAAGGGAACTAGCATCGGCTTTTTCAGACAATTTGTTATCCTCCTCAACTCGGAGTTTGAGGACAAGTTGTTCAAAGCAAATATCATCAGTTAAATGTTTCAGGTATAATTTGAAATTCTTCCATGACGGAGGTAACTTCTCAGACCCTACTAGAAAGTCAGAATTGATGCCCATACCTTCCACTTCCAACTCGTGAGTGATGACTTGGAGTTCCTCGACTTGTTTGACGATTGACTTAGAGTCGATCATCTTGTAATGTAGGAATTCTCCTACCACAAATCGTTTGGAACAAGCAACTTTGGTTTATACTTACGCTCTAATGGTTCCCATATCTTTCTCGCGGTTTTGAAAGTCGAGTAGATATTATATAGGTAATCATCGAGAGCGTTTAGAATATAATTTCTACAATTATATTCGTTGCTCTTCCAAGTTTCCACCACTTTCTCAAATTGTTTTATTTGAGCGGCAGTTAGAACATTTTGTCCAAGACTCACGGGTGGATTTCGGGGCTCGTCATCCGTCAACATGTTGGAGACGTGAAGAGTTGTTAAATAAAACAACATCTTCTGTTGCCAGCGTCTAAAATCCGTCCCTTTGAATTTTTCCTGTTTCTTGACATGGTTCTTTGTCATGGATGAAGGATCCATCACAAATTCTGCTTAAGATTGTTAGAACCAGTGTTATGGCACCGGACTTTTCACGAACTAGTGTATATGTTTGCGAGCAATTAGTGTGCAACGAATGACTAAAATCAAGAAAACCAACGAAACATGTATGTGTATGTGTATATATATGTTTACATAACAGATTCTTATCATGTAAAGTAAGAGAACTTACTTGGAATCAACGATTGAATGATAAACAGATAGAGGCTTGCTATGTAGTGTCCTTAAACATAATTTAGCCCCTACTAGTGCGTAGTCTGAGCGTTTGTTTAGAGGATACAACTATCTAATTCGCGTTCTTGCACGAGAACGTTAATTTGTCGAGATTCCTATGTGTTCATGGATCGTATATTGAGGAAAAAGCAGAAAGAAAATGAAGGAATTTTGTATATTCCTTTTTCTGTCGAATTTGGAGGGAAAAAGAAGACTATATATACGTTTCCCAGTTAACCAAAAAATCTTCCGCGACTGCTCGGTCGCAATCGTAATGGTTAAGAGACCCCAAGATCTCAAAGAAGGCTCTATCTTTAACCATTAATGTATATATGCCAAGCACCAAGCTTAATTTGTGTGGCTTAATCCAATTTGATAAGGCTTATGGAACTAGCGGCTCTCCAAATTTCCCACTCCTTCCTCTATGGGATCAATTCCCATGGTAAAATCCCAACAACAATTAAGAATCGCAGGAGACAAAATTGAGAAATCGAATGATGTATTGAATGAATTTGTTAATCTTTCGAGAGGATTAACTCTCTCCTTCATGTTGCGTATACATCTAACAGAATTTGAATCCCATCCACTACACTGACCTTCCTCTCTTTAAACCAACTAGCTTTATGAAAAGACCAAACTACCCCTTAACCCCTTCTTCTTCTAAAGTACCTGAACTGTACACGTGGCTTAACAACTAAGTTCCTAACAAATATCTTAAGAAAAAAAATGTTAAAAGTGAGTATGTGATGATAGCTATAACATAAGGGTGCAATTCCTTGGTGTCAAATAAGGGGTGTTTTGGGATTGCTTATAAAAACAACTTATTGATTTATTTCGGTGTGACACCGGTAATAAGCACTTTGGAGTGTTTGGATAAACAGCTTATATCAGTGACAAACCGGTAATAAGGAGTTTTTGAAGAAGTTAAACCATTATAACTTAGAATAAGTTGATAAGAACTTTTGTAGAAAATCATAAGTTGTTTCAAATAAGCAAATCCCAAACACCCCTTATGTTTCCCACAATACCATGTTTTTTTTTATTAACCTGGATATCCAACCCGCTATGCGAACCGACTAATTCCAGCTGCTTTGCAGATAGCCCGGAGTCACCGCATTTGAACCTCCGTGGCCACAAGGGGATTTTTATTACTCCTTGGATTTGAACTTGAGACCTCCTTGTACTTTTGACCTTTGGAGCCAAGCTCAAACCAATCAGGCACCACCCTTGTGGTTTCACAATACCATGTTTCGTAGAAAGGAAAGGAGTTTCGGAGAGCCATTTTTGATTTAGTCTAGCATCAATCTAATGTTTTTGGAGAAGCAATACAAACAAATATCACATTCCAACTAGTAGACAAATCCATTGCTCACCTTTGTTGTAGTCAATCAAGGTACATAAATTCATCTTCTCATACCATTATTAGGTCCAAAAGGGAGAGCTTAATGAGGCTATATTCAATGTGTAAATTCATAATGACACTAGCTAGGTGCAATCATGAGTGTACCTCACATGAGAGTTTTTGCCACCATTATCCTGATTCTCGATTCTAATGACTCTATCAACCTCGAAATATCTTATCTCAAGTGCATAATCGTACATTATCACTTTCATTCACAAAGAAGAAAAATGCTAGTTTGAGTCCAGACATCCTAAATCAATACCTAAATCTCTCAAACTTAAGCTACGATATCAACTTGTAATACCCTAAAATCAGGAAACATAGACTAATTCAAAACTTCCAATAATATAACAAATAAATGATAAATCTCTTTCTAATAATCAATACTTGAATGACCTTAAATAACAAATCCAAATTTAACATCAACAAAGGTAAACCAAGTCTATATTTAGGGACGAGGTTACTAAGGCCCAACAACAGTTGTTATCTCCATGAATGAAAGATGTCCCTGAATAGCTAATTCCTTCTCGTGCCTCTAACTAGCATTCATCTCATCATAGTGTCGCTAGTACCATTTTCCCAAGGGCCTGATGGACAAGACTACAAAGGAAAAAGATAATGCTTAACTCTTAGTGAGTACAAACTGTTTTCATCAGTTATATGAAAAAGTAAAATGGAATGAATGTTATTTAAATCGCAATTCCCAAAATGATATGTATATGGAATAAAAATCCACCATTTTCGTGATGAAAAAACATTAATCAAAACATTCATTTAAAATGAGCCCAAAAGCCAATATTCACCCAAAATGTGAACTAGGTTCAATATTCAAATACTGAAACCTGGATAAAACACTATTATCATAAACATCCCAAAAGCATGGATAAGGCTCAATACACAAAACCACAAATCATGGATAACAATTCATACTCAAAATGTCATTGAAACATGGATAAACTATAAATCCAAAATCAACACCTTACGGTGGTGGGAGAGACCCGTTTCCATTGGCATGGCGGGAACACAAAAGTGTGCCACATATCTATGTTATCAAACTACACCTTAGATCACTGACTTTGTGCACACTATATTAAGTGTCACCTCAAGTCCCCAATAACTGTAGTGTACACCACTTACTAGGCGTCACATTAAGTCTCCAATAACTTTAGTGCACACCACTTACTAGGCGTCACCTCAAGGTCACAGTACTTTAAATGCATACGCACCACTGGGCTTTGCCTTAAGGATACCTGATCTTAGTGCTCATTCGCTCTATATTAGAGTTCCAACCTCAAGGTTCCCATTCGAACTTTAGGGTCTACTCACTATCATTCAAAATAGGAACCTCAAAATTCCCTACTTGATAAGACAAAGCATTTAACCCTCATGCATAAGGGTTAAAACATCAAACCTACAATACTCACGATCTCGAAGTTCGACTTATAAGGGTTCACCTCCGCAATACCGCAACGAACACAATGCCTTCTTGATCATGTGTCACAAAATGAGAACATCAAGACTCCTCACTTACCCGACATGTTTGACTCTTATACCTATGGATCCAATATATTACGGTGTAAATTACATGACCCCAAATGAATGATTTACGCACTCAAAATATGTAAGTTACAAACAAATATGTCATAACTACATATAACTCCAAAACCCCAACATAGAGCAAATTAAACCGGAAAAATGGCCCCAAGACTCATTTGAGTCAAAACTGAGTCAAAAGCTCGACAACTTCATTGAATATTAAATAAGAGTCATCTTAAGCAATAAAAACGTATTTAACCAACGTTTATGCAAACATATGCTTAAGAGGCATGTTTAACTCAAAAACACATCATTGGTTGGGACAAACCATTTTCCAATTGAAATTATACCATTTTTATTTTTAAAATCTCCTATAACATAATAGTACAGATCACCCAAACAAAATACACTAAAAATGCACTATCACCAAATAATATTCATTTATAAGATATATAAAAAAAGCCTATACTCATGATATATTTATCAAAATGTCCAAATATCCCAAATATAAAGATTTTCAAGATTTATTAATCCATATGTACCAAATATATATATGCAAACTTCACCAAATACTCAAAACAGTTGATAAATATCAAGTAAAACACATTAGTACTTCAAAATACACATTTTGGCATGTACATGATTATCACAAAGTAACTTGAACTCTATTAGATTTATGCTAAATCTAGGTTACTAATCCAAAGCATGAGCTTCTATTGAATAAAAATTGAGATCTACAAGCAAACTCTCAAATCTTAGCTCCAAAGCTTCTCTAAAGATCTTCTTGACCTTAAGGAACCCAAAACTTAAGACAATGATGCAGAAAGAGGAAAGGAGATGAAGAACACACACAAAACCCAAAATTTTGAGTGTGAAGATAAGGAGGTTACCTTTACTAATGATCTTAAATTCATCAAGGGATTTTAACCTTCTTTGATCCCTCTAAGATCTAACAAAAACAGATGTTAGGATTCCCATATTCGCATATGAACTAATGAAAAATATCATTATTCATATTCACATATGAGATTTAGGCAAATAAGATTTAATTCTATTTGTATACTGTAAAATTGCCAATGATTTCAAGGCGAAAAATTGGATAAAAAATCGATGATTATTGATATCCAAAAAAGGTTATAGAAAAAATAAGAAATAAATTAGGAAATTTGATTTTTTTTTTCATAATTATCTTAATTAATGAAATAAAAAACTTGGAAAAAGAAAAGTTTAAAATAATGGTTGGGATGCTTCTCTCATTCTCATATTTTTGGGTTTCTCATTGAACCTATGGCTATATATAGGGTTGGATTCACGTGAGACCAAGAGTGTCTTGTAAGACCCATAAGACCAATTTATGTTCATTGATCAATTTTATAAGCTAATGATCTAATGGTCTAGAGTTGCACGATGACAATTTTGTGATTATTGAGAAATCTCATGGCAATTTTGTGATTATGAATGTTCAGATTGTAGATATAATCTAAGGGTTAAGAATTGGTCTTACGGGTCTCACGAAAAACCCTTGGTCTCACATGATCTCAAGTCTATGTATATATATATATATATATATATATATGTATATATATATATATAGGGGCTCATTCAAGGAAGAACTGATTAGTTTGTGGTAACTGTGAGATCCAATCTCAACTATAAATCAACGGATAAATTAGGAAATTAATAATTATGGTAGTTTGAGTTAAAATGATAATTAAAGGGCATTTTAGGTATTTAAAAAAAAAACTCCTTTCTCATCTCTCCGATCTCCAATCTCCGGCCTCCGGTGAACATTAATCCGGCAGGTACCAAGTAATCACAAAGATACACAATGTGATACCCATTGTGATATATTGTGATACCGATTTCATCGGAGGCCGGAGATTGGAGGTCAGAGAGATGAGAGAGGAGAGAGTAGTTTTAAAAAAATACCTAATATACCCTCTAATTATAATTTTAACTCAAACTACCATAATTATTAATTTCCTAATTTATCCATTGATTTGTGGTTGAGATTGGACCTCACAGTTACCACAAACTAATCAGTTTTCATTTGATTAGGCCCATGTATATATATATATATATATATATATATATATATATATATAGGGTTGGGTTCCGGTGAGAAGGAGAGTTAAGGTGAGAAACATAAAAAAGGGATCTCTACCCTTAGATACACATTAGGATGAGATGTACCGAGATACACATGATCAATTCCCGTATCAAGCACTATTTATGGATATGTTTGAGATTAAAGGTGATCAATGGTCCAAATCATTTCTTACGTTTCTCACCTTAACTCTCATTATCACACGATTCTTCGCCTATATATATATATATATATATATATATATATATATATAGAGAGAGAGAGAGAGAGAGAGAGAATGGTTGTTTATTATGCAACCCCCTTCATTGTTACAACTGATGCAACCAGATCTGGGTCGTTCATGATTTCATCTATGGATAGAATTTGATCAATGGCAAATGGGTAATTAATAAATAGTTTGGAAATTAATTTAGGAATTTTAGGAATAAAAATTCATCAATTATGGTTGTTTGGATATAATAAGCCAGAAATCAGTTCCATATCTACACTCCCCCTAGAGATCGTATACTACTCACCGAACATTCAGGTGAGATAATCCAAACCTACAGAGAAAGGAAATCAAAATCGATTCACGAATGAAGGAATGCAAATAAAGAATCAATAATATGTGATACACTTTCATTCAAAATTACTAACATTAGGGTTCTTGATTTCAAATCAGATAGTGGGCGCTCAGTACGAACACAAACAGAAGCCGATGATGGTAAAAAAAGGTTAGAAACTACATATTAAGTATTTGAACCAAGATTTCTAATTGACTACGTTCAAATTATATGAATTCATTTTCATCATTGGATAATTTTAAGCTTCAATGAAGATTACGATTGATATTTTATTTTTGATTAATGAATGCATACTAACTGTTTGATTAAATTACTCAATGAAGTTTAATTTTGTTTTATGACAAGTATATGAGTTCAAAATTGATAAAAAAAAATTAATATTATAGAGTGCATTTAATGAACTGGCCTTTTCTATGAATTCTTTTTCATGAACCTGTTGAAAGTTGAATGTAAATGAATAATTAGTAAAACAACATATATGAATATTTGCATCATTGAATTGGTGAACACATGAATATGATTGAACTTCTAAGTTATTTGAGACCTTTCTTCATGGTTGTTGCTACTGTATTGTTTGTGAATTTGTACATACATGAATATGGTTGCATCATTGGTACAACCACATGAATCTCATTCCGTGCCAAAACTCAATACTGCTTCATTATTAGTCCCTTTGACTAGTCCATACAAATTATAAAACTTGTTTGATGAACATGTTAGTCAATAGTTTATGTCAATATTGAATGTGGTTGAATCATTTGGTTGAACCAAAAGAATATGGTTGCATCATTTGAATTTCATTACTGAATGTAGTTACGTCATTTGGTTAAACAAAAAGAATATGGTATCTTCATTTGAAACTATTTACTGAAGATAGTTGCATCATTTGTTTTCATAGTTGAATGAAGTTGCATCATTATTTTGTATTATCAATAGTGACGATCGCAATACCAATATTTAAAACCTAAAATCCCACAATTTGAACGTTAATAATTCCTTGCTTCTTGAGATCTTGCCGGCTCTTTTGAGGATGATCAGGCGGTGAATAACAACGTTTCTACGACGATTAGGGATGAGGAGTGTGGGAAGAAGAAGGAGGAGAAGAAAAGAGGAAGGAAAAACGATTAGATGGCAACGATTTCTCGAAATCTCAAATAGTAGTTAAGGATGAACTGATTGCGGCTATAGAAAAGGAGGAAAAAAATCAAGATTTTATTGTGTTTATATTCTTTTACTTCTTCTTCTAGCGCCACACAGAGGAAGATTAAGCAACAATACGATCATCTTGTTAAGTCCCACGAGTCCAATGGATCGACTCTTCAAGTTCATCTTCTTCTTTGTTTACACCACATACTTGCTTACAATTCATGTGTAATGCTATATTACTTTGTGAAACTACAATAAATTTGAACTTTTATGAGCCTAAATGATTTTTGGATGAAGAACTTTTATGTTCATCTTTGATCATTTCCTCTGCATTAGATGGTGGGAAGATGGAGATGGTTCAACATGAACTTTGAAGAAGAAGATAACAATCCTTCCCAAGTCAATTAGAAATTAAAGAAAAAAAGAAATAGAATTATGGATGGAAACATTGAAAATATTATGCTATTAAAAAAGTAACTATCATGTATTTATCAAAGACGTAAGTACCTTTTTCAGCTAAAAAGAAAAGGACAAAAATCTAGTGGATGGTCAAGATTTGATTATATTGGTTGTAATAATAGAGAGGGTTGCATTTGAAATATATCATATATCATATATATATATATATATATATAGGGGTCTAATCAAATGAGAACTAATTAGTTTGTGGTAACTGTGAGAACCAATATTAACCACAAATTAATAGATAAATTAGGAAATTTATAATTTTGGCAATTTTGAATTAA
>NC_037531.1:5409137-5411242 GCF_001531365.2 Cynara cardunculus var. scolymus
TATTTTTAGGTATCACAGTGGTATCATAGTGGTATCACCGGAGGACGGTGGCCGGAGGCCGAAGAACGGTGGCAGGAGAGAGAAGAGAGGAGAGAGGAGAGTTTTAAAATACCAAAAATATCCTTGCATTAAGATTTTAATTTAAAATTACCAAATTTATAAATTTTCTAATTTATCTATTGATTTGTGGTTAATATTGGTTCTTACAGTTACCACAAACAACTCAGTTCTCCCTTGAATAAGCCCCTATATATATATATATATATATATATATATATATAGGAAAAGGTTCATTTGAGAAGTGGTAAATATCTGAAAGGTAAAGAAGAGATCCTAACCCTACATCTGGTCAATAGTTGCGGCCTTGACCATGAAGCATCAGATAATTCCTTACATGGGTATGCGCAAGATGAATAGGTAATTTTGCAACTTTTACAAATAGGCAGCAAGCGGGTTCATATGTGAAACCACATAATTTACATATAAGATATATGTTCATATATGAACTCGTTAATTCATGTGAACTATTTAACTGATTAATATATGAACTAACATGTTCACATGTGAATCAATTAAAATAGTTCATACATGAACTACATGGGTTCACATATGAACATATGTTCATATGTGAATCACATAGGTTTACATATGAACCCGTTTGCCACCTATTTGTATAAGTTATGAACCTATTCCCTCTATTTTTTGTATGTCCGCAATTTTGACCAGTCAAAGCCGCAATTCTTAACCAATCAAATCCTTTATTTACTTCTCAAATATTTACGACTTCTCAAAATAATTTATATATAGATATATAGCCATAGGTTATTTCGAGAAGTGATAAATATTTGGGAAGTAAAGAAGTGATTATAACCCTTCATATGGTCAAGATTGGATTTGACTGATCAATAATTGTGGCTTTAATTGGTCAACAATTGTGGCTTTAAGAAAAATAGAGCGGGTAGTTTCGTAACTTTTACAAATAGACGACAAATAGGTTCATATGTGAACTCATGTAATTCACATATGAACTATATGCTTTTTTATAATATTTATATACGACAAATGAAAACAAAATAAATTCACACACCTTCCTCACCTTTGATGAGGTTTGAATTCTTGACCTCTTATGTTCGTATGTGACCCGTGTAATTAACATATAAACTATTTTAACTGGTTCACATATGAATCCGTGTGATTCATATATGAACTTGTTGGTTCATATATGAATCAGTTAAATAGTTCATATATGAGCATATAGTTATATGTGAAGCACATAGGTTCACATATGAACCCGTTTGCCGTCTATTTGTAAAAGTTATAAAACTACCCCTCCATCTTCCACATATCTATACGAGGAATTATCATGTGTTTTATAGTCAAGCCGCTAACATTGATCAGATAAAGTATTAAGATCACTTCTCTACTTCTCAAATATTTACCACTTCTCAAATGAATATTTCTCTATGTATGTATGTATGTATGTGTGTGTGTGTGTGTGTGTGTGTGTGTATATATATATATATATATATATATATTGGACGATAATCAAATGAGAACTATAAAAATGTTAAAAACCCGTGAGAACCGATATAAAAATATTTTTATATGATTTTTTTTTTCATCAAAGACTATTATTTCACATATCTTTGTGTTCATATGGTGAAAAAAATCTATGTGAAACTTTTTTTGCTTCACTTAGTGAACCGAAAAATATATGAACAAAAGTTTCACAATGTGAAACAAATGGATGTGAAACTATCACATTATAAAACAAATATATGTCAAACAATATCTTAAATTCGAACATTTGATGAACAAAAGGCATACAATATTTTTAACCAGTTCTCACAAGTTTATAACCATTTTGTGGTTCTCATTTGATTTAACCCTCCCAACACACACACACACACACACACACACACACACACACACACATATATATATATATATAATATTTTGGAGCCCTTCGATGAGGTTTTTTTATATCGTCGAACTTTAAAAGAAAAACTTCGAACATTTGATGAACAAAAAGGGTACAAATCTTTTTTAACCGGTTCTCCAAGTTTATAACCATTTTGTGGTTCTCATTTGATTTAAACCCCCCA
>NC_037531.1:5411362-5428536 GCF_001531365.2 Cynara cardunculus var. scolymus
CCCCCCACACACACACACATATATATATATATATATTGTTTCGGAGCCCTTGATGAGGTTTTTTATATCGTCGAACTTTAAAAGAAAAACTTCGAATCTTCAGAGTAAATACAACCTTCATTGGAGAAATAAATCTTTACAAGAACTAACCATTCACATACAATTGAACTTCTACATGAAAAACATAATAAACTTGTATACAAAAACACACCGGACCTTCATATAAGAAGACATACCCTAACCTCTACGCTCTATGGTGTGTAGAATGATTCGTCATAAAACCGTCACAAAAGTTGATGGATAAATCGTTGTTGGAAAACTCAAATCAGTGAAAGATTACCCAGGTCCTGATTATTTATTTTCTTAAAAAACATCTGATTCTACCACACGATTGGTACTTCGTGGATAATCTGTTGACGGAAAAAATTATTCAGGATGATTTTTGTAAGTGAATTCATTTGTTTTGTAGTAATCGTTTCCTAGAACATAATAGATTTTTATACAAAATAAAAATTATAAGATACGACAATATTTTATGCAGGCATTGTATATGTCGTCATTTCCTAGAAAAGCTGCATAGTTTTCATAAAACCTAAAATTTTACATAGTTTTTATAAATAAATAAAAAAAAACAAAAACAAATTTTAACACATTTACTGGTTTTTTTTTTCCAAGAATTCTTCACGATTATAGTTTTTATAAGAATCTCTTTTTTATGGATTTTATTTATTTTTTCAATATCAATAATTATTATAAAGTCAAGAAAATAAAACTAAGAAAAGAAAAAAGGCACTTCACATAACAAGGGTCTGTTTGTTTTTTCAAAATTATTTCTTAATACCTTCGAAGTTTGATTCGTTCAGATGTTTGGGTATTGTTTTATTTCTAAAATACGAGTTTAAAAGCTCTAAATGTCCACTGAAATTTTAAGTGGTAAACGTATCTCTTAATCCTAATTCGTCCTCTATCAAATGGTTCATAGTTTGTGGGCTGGAAGAGATTTGTTAGCAAAAACTATTTATTTTTTTATATTTTTGCACTGGTTTGACCGATTCAGACGAAATCAGACTTCAGACCCTCTTAAAAACAAAATACCTAAATTTTTATAAGAACTTAGGTTACATTGGAGATGATGTTATATTCCTTATATTTGAAGCAAAACTGCTCTTCATCTTCTTCAGATTTTTCATTCAAGAAATCCAGCCACCATGGATAGACCACAAGAAGAAATGCAGTTCTTAGGGCTCTTTGGCATCTACAAAGAAACCCTTAAAACCATCATCTCATGGAGAAAGATCTTCACTCAACTCACCCTAACTTTCATCCTCCCTTTAGCCTTCATCTTTCTAGCTCAAATGGAAGTCTCTGCTCTCATTTCAAGAAAAATGATGCACACCGATTTCGAAAGACACATAACCCGACCCGGAACTCTACGATACGACAAACTTACAGACGCATTGAACTCCGAGTGGATCGCATATTGGCTACTCAAAGCCACCTACTTCACCTTTCTCGTTCTCTTTTCACTCTTCTCAACGTGTGCTGTCGTTTACGCCACTGCTTCCATTTACACTTCACGTAATCTAACATTCACCGACATCATCAGCGTCATCCCAAAGGTCTGGAAGAGACTCACGGTCACTTTCGTGTGCGTGTTTGTCGTTCTCTTCATTTACAACGTGCTCGCAATCCTGATAGTCGTTTTCTACATGGTGCATTTTCCTGATAACGCGTTTGGTATCGTGGTGTTTCATCTTATGTTGATTTTATACTTGGTGGGGTTCATTTACATGAGCATTATATGGCAAATGGCTTGTGTTGTTTCGGTTTTGGAAAGCTCTTACGGGCCTAAAGCTATGATGAAAGGGAATGGTTTGATTAAAGGGAAACGATGGGTGGCCATTGTCGCTTTCTCGAAGCTGTATCTGTCATTTTTCGCGGTGCAAATCGTGTTTGAAGTATACGTTGTCGTTTATGGACGTACGTTGGGGGTTTGGAAAAGGGTCGGGGTTGCGGTGTTGTGCGTGGTGGTGCTATCGAAGGTGTTTCTCTTCGGGCTCGTGGTTCAAACGATCCTGTATCTGGTGTGCAAGTCGTACCACCATGAGAACATTGATAAATCGAGCTTGGGTGATTTGCTGCAAGGGTATCATGGAGACTATGTGGCTTTGAATGGAGATGATAATCTTGAACTGGAGCAGCCTCAGGTTTGATTGGATTTTGTAAATTTGAAACCATTACCATACATGTATCAAGCATAATAATATATTAAATTTATATAAGTTAAAGGTGTTGTTTGGTTTGTAGAATTCAAACAAACTAAAATCATCAATTTATTTGACTAAATTCGTGAGGTTCACATCTTAAAATGGATGAAATCATCTTTGAATTCCATGAATTCATCTTTCTTTGACATAAGTGAAAGAATTTAATTTCATCCATTCGCATCCAAATTAATCACACCATTACTGTCACGCCCATAACCTAACCCTCACCACGACCATGCTACTACCGTTACTGTCACGCCCCTAACCACCACACCATTATTGTCGCTATCACAGCTGCCACTCACCCCCACCCCACCGGTAACCACCATGCCACTATTGTTGTCATTATACCCACGCACTCCCAGCCCCAGCCACCCGACCACTATCTCACCATTATCATCGTCACATCTACCACCCGCCACCTACCCCACCCCCACCCTACTCCAACCCACCACTAACCACCATCCTACCACTATAGTCTTCACCTGCCACCCACTGACCCCATCCCCAATGTCTCGCCCCACCCTGCTTTCCCCCAACAACCCCACCTATTGTGGGGCGTGGGCGGGAGTGGTGGGGGCAGTTGGGTGGGGTTGGGGCGGGGTGATAGCTGTGATGACGATAGTAGTGACATAATGGTTGGTAGGGTGTGGGTGGGGCTATATGTGGGATGGTCCAAACAAAAACGATTGTTCCAATTCTATTGAAATATTTCATTCCAATTCCTACCAACTAAATGCATGGTCAAATTCCATCAAATTTCATTCTAATTCATTCAAAGTCAAATTCCTTTGATGGATTCCAATTCCATCAAATTCCCTTATGTGAACCAACCCCCTAAGTATAAAAAGCGAACAAATTAATGTTATGACTATGAAAAACATTTAGGGTCATTTACCAAATGCTTACTCGGGTAAGTGAACACCAAGTCACATTATCTTATGGGATAAATATGGTAAGCATCAAGAATCTTACCCGGTAAGAGCGAGACAAGGACCAAGAGTCTTACCCGGTAATTGAGGGTGACGACTCTTACCATGGTAAGCGCTTACAGGGTTAAAGTTGTTACATATGATATCGTTTTGGTGAACTAAAATCTTACCTGGTAAGTAAATGATAGTGTTAAATTTTACCGGTAAACGTTTACCGAATAAATGTTTGGTAAACGAGCCCTTAACAACATATTTTAAAAGTCAAAATCTTGAAGTAATGTTTTTGCAAAGGCTGTTCAAATGTGACAACTTCAGTAACCTTTTTTTCCCCTTCGGAGAATCTTCAATCGGCCATTATAAAGGTCGGCAAGTTTGTTTGGTATTATTTTTGGTGTATGTATTTTTTTTGGTCAAAGTAGAAATAAATTTTGATATATATATATATATGTATATATATATATATGATTGAGAGGTTTTTTGCTTACCTTTTAATAATTCTATTAAAAGGCAACATCTGAATCGTTAATAGATGAATTTTGCTTTGCAAAAAAAAAAAAATTGTCTCTTAATGATTTTAAAACCCTTGGAATGATTTTGTATCTTGGGTCTCCCTTAATGATTCAGCGTCTAACTTCATTGTAAACAATTATATTTCATTTTACACTATATCATAAGAGTCTCTTAATCATTCTGACCCCTTAATCATTCTACGTTAAACCATTCAGCAACTGTCAAACAACTCATGAGAATCACGATTTGTGTTTTTAATATTGATGTTGTCGGAAAGAGATGGTCTAAAAAAATAAAAAGATAAAAAGAATATTTTATTGTGATAAAAGAAATTAATATTATATATCGCTAAATTAATTGTTATGTCCTATAATATTTAACAGGTATATTTTATTCTTTTAATATATTCATATTGATTATGAATAGCTTAATAGTTAGTGTCAAATATTATAAGATAACGGTTGGTTCGCAGAATATTTTTGGATGGAATAAAATCTGTTAAAGAAATTTGAATGAAATATTGTCATGTTTGACCACTTGCTTGGTGGACAAATATTGAAATGAAATCTATTAAGAAATTGAAATCTATATGTTTGGTTCGCAAAATGTACCTTTGAAATTGGAATGAAATATTGATAAATGATCAAAATGCCCTTTTTTGTAAAAAAAATTAAAACTAAAAGTACTTTAATAAAATAGTTATTTAATCTGTAAAATAATATAAAATACACAACCCAAATGTAACCATAAATCAAACGACATTGCTAAAATGATATTAAAATTATCTCAAAATAGTTAATTCTCTATCATCTAAAATAGCTATTTGATGGTGGTCAGCGGTGGCTCAGAGGTTATGTGAGCCTCAGAGGTTAGAGCATCGCATTTGTAATGCGATGGCCATCGGTTAGATTCTGATAGTCAGCTCTTCTCTATTTATTTTATTTGATGTGGCTTTTTACCAAATATCTATCGGATAAGTATTTACCGGCAAGAAAAGTCCCTCGCTTACCTCATTATGTAACATTCTCGGTTATCAAAAGAAATTGTTGGTAAGCATCTTAAACCAGATAAACACTTACGTCTCTTATCAAGTAAGATTCTTGTCATTGTAATGTTCAAGCGATAAGGTAAGTGATATCAGTAATCACTCATCCGATAATTGTTCAGTAAACGACCCTAAATGATATACATAGTTATAATTATTAGATTAAAATAAAAATATGATCCCTTCCAAATGTTTTTTACATTTTCTGTAATTGTGTAATAATATACATATTATCATCAAATAGCTCATAACATAACAATTCATAGGTATAATCAAAGGCAGACCTAGGAAACTTTTTTAGTGGTGGCATCACTTGACCATAAAAAACGAAGTCGTAGATATTTTCAAATAATCAACGTTTGTGGGTTAGTTCCTTACTTTTCGTACGTGAGATCCTATGTTCTAGTCTTTTATCGCAACTTTTTTTTCAGAAACATAATAGACCTGAAATTAACAGCTAAAAGCTAATTGAAACAAGATTTGGACCCACTGAGATGGGAGAAAAGCCGTCCAAACCAACTCTCCCGAGATTAACTTACATTATTATTATAGTTTTGAAATATATACAGGTGTCACCCAACATTATAATACAATGGCACTCTTCACGACCCTAAATTCTTTTACCTTACGACGAAGGAACGACACAGTGGTCTATACCACCGTATCTTATAAACCGATTCCGCCCCTAACTATAACTTAAAATTCATACATATAAGGTATCATAATTCATAAGAGCACAAATATAGAACAAAACATATGTGCAGCGGCAATCCTTTTAGACATTTTGAAGCATGCTTTGGATGGTGATAGGAAAAAATGTTATTCCTATTTTTAGTAGTTTGTTGTAGCAGTGTACTAATGATTGTTATTTACTTCAATTTATGAAAGTTTCAGTTAATGAGCTTAAAGAGACTTGTAATTTATTCAATCAGCTATACATGACTGTTTGATGATGGCTTATTGATAAAGAAAGTGGTTTATTCAGTAAGCTTCTGGGAGGGAGCTTTATGCTGAAAGCCAACTTTTCTCCAAACTGACCCCTCGCAAATAAAAAGAACACGCTCCTATCTATAAAAAATCTCTCCACCAAAAACTTTTCCTATCTAAGATTAGTCCATACAAACAACTTTATCTATACAGAACTTAACGAAAGGCCAACCATCAGCCCCTCAGTTCATAAATTCCACTAATTAAGCGAACTACACTAAGCTCGAGCTTAACTCGGCAGGTTAAACACTCGGCTTGAAAATCTTTTTGACAAGCTAGTTTGTATACCTCCAAGGGGATAAAATATACCAAAGAACACGTCTAGAAAGCCATGAAAGCTCCCCAAATCGGCATATTTGAATTCCAAAACTAAAGCAAAGAAAGCAATGCATAGAAACAGATAATCCCCAATAAACACAGAGATCAAGTCAATTTACTGCAACTTCAAATTCTAATACAGAAATTTAGTGTGGCATAACATCTGTAAAAACATTAAAAAAAGAACATCATGGTAACATGTTTTTGAGTACTTGGAATTCAGATATTACCTACCATGATCCCTCAGCACCAACTGTTGGATTCTGGAAAGCAGCAAAATTCCAGAAAGTCTTCAAAGAGTAAGGCTGAGAGATGGTCAAACCTTCTTCTGTAATCTTTGCTATCTGTGGTTTCCAATATCAATGGAGTCACAACCAAGTGTCTAACCAAAACAAATGTGCAACATCCACGAAGATAAAGACATGTACAAGCACTGCGTAATGAATGCAGTGACCATTTGGTATAAAGAGCATCTCCAACGGATTTTCAAAACAGGGAAATGGAGATTTTGGACTATTTTATTGCTCCAACAGACTCTCTAAAACTTCCTCTGAAATGGAGAAAATAGAGGAGAGAGGATAAAGATCTCTAAATTTAGACAACTTCCTAAAATTAAATGTTTATTTATTATTATTTTATATTAAAAAAAGTAAAAAACAGTTCATTGAGATGATAAATTAATGTTGAAATCTTTAAAATAGAGAATCTATTGGAACTGACTGTAATTGCTTTTTGAGATTTCAACTTTAGAGAAAATACAATGAATCTATTGGAGATGCTCTAACAAAATACTAAATTAGTAGTAAACCAAATGAACCGAGTGAATCCCACATGGAGTAGGATCTGGAAGGATGAAAAAATTCCAATTGATGAATTAATTTCTCAAGTATGGTTTGCAATAGACATCCCAATGATCACGGTTAGGTTATTAGAGAAGGAATAAAGACAGGTAAAACGCACACAGTAATTCAATGCATGTAAAAAACATAAAAGAAAATGTGTATATGCTACAGATGATTGCTTCTTTTTTAAGTGAAAAGACACACCTGAAGCTTGTTGACAGCAGACCTATCACGGTATAGAAGGTTACGCATGCATTTCTCCAATAATTTGACACCCTCCTCAAAGGTCAAGTCCTCCTTCCATTCCTCACGAAGAATTGGTCGGGCGAGGTGATTACCAAATCCAGTGGCAACATGATCGTCCTCAAAATGTACACCGATCATGCTAACCTGCAAATAAGTGGCACATAAGTTGTCATGTGCCATTTGGGGACTGGTTTATAGGATGCTAAAAATGTTTACGTGTAACAGACTGCTTTATAAGATTTGAGTTTATAGGACCAAATAACCATGTCCTATGTTAAAGTGTTCTGCTAAGTTTATATGATGTCTTAACAAGTATTTTAGGAAACTTCTGAAATCAAATGTCCTATCAAGTATGAACAAATTGCTTTTTAAGACATTTGTCTTTATAAGCCACTTCTTTATATAATGTCATATAAAAAAGATCAATAAGATGCTTTATTTCAAAATTGTCGTAAAGAATTTGTCAAGAAGCCCAAAAGCATCCTATGAACTTATTATAACACTTTTACATAGGACATATAAGTGTCCGGTCTTAAAAACTCGAGTCCTATAAAGCAATCTATTACAACACTTGGACATTTTTGGCATCCTATAAACCCGCTTTGTTGTAGAGGAAGGGACGTCTTTTTATGAATAAGTAAAACTGAAACAGAAAAAAAAGCCAGAAGAAAAGAAAGGGTGGTTCAAGGTCTACCGATCCTAGATACTTCTGCCCGTTTTTCACTCCACCAATTACAAGTGAATTCCACAAAGGATCAAACTTGTTGCGGCGATTATACATCACCCGAGTTAGATAATTGTGCACCTCTTTAGGACCAAGTGAGTTACCATCATCCCACATATTGTCATGCAAGCTGTAAAAAGTGGCGGTCATTACTCAGGATTCAAAAGTTGCAACTTATATTTGAAAGGATCACCATCAGCAACAATCAAAAAATCAGAGTTAAACTAAAAGAAATGAACGCCTTTCAAGTATTGCTCTTAGAAATTATATACCACTGAAACTTACATGAGTTCATCCAGGTATTTAAGAATTTCTTGGAAATCACTGATTTCTCCGCTAGCACCAAGAAGAGAATGTTTACCCACTTGCTTCAATCGCTCCACACTCTTGTACCGAATGGTGGATCCATATGACCCTGTGAATGCACAAGTCAGCAAGCAGTATTACCAAAAATCAGCAAAAGTACATTCACATAGTTTTGCTAAACAAAATTATTTTTGATTTCAGAATTAGGTAATCAAATTACTCTTTCTTTACATACTCTGTTTCCAGATATACAGTTGTTATGTGGTAGCTACAATCTTTAAAAAAACACTAATTATGGGTTTTTGTAATGTGAATTCTTCCACATATTTTGTTACAGTTATGGACATGCTATGTAGACATGTCAAATGGAATACACAGATTTGGGTTGACTCGTGCAATACAAAAGGGATCTTAAGTGCATAGGGTAATAATGTTCCGAAACAAATTTAGCTTATAATGGCATGTGTCTTTTGGTATTCAATAATTATGAGATGGGGTGTCCTTTATTGTTTAACAATAAGATTTATAACATATGGTGTATTGAATGTTATATTGCTTGAAAATTGGTTAGATATCAACCTCTGTTGAACAATCGTTCTAATTACTTTCACATAATGGTCTATAGAGCAGGGAGGTCTTTTGGCTTAGGACCATAAAGAAAAGAAGAAAAAGATGCCTTTCAGTAACATTAAGGGAAAGCAAAATAATTAGCTTGGTTTTAAAAAGCGCGATGCGGTCCGATGCGTTAAGGGTCCCAGAAGCCGATACGTGATGCGTGATGCTGATGCGCTCGCATCACGCACGTGATGCGCCCGATATTCACAAAATATTCATAAATTAATTCTACATATCAATTTCTACCTTAAAAATACTTACCTATCAAAATACTTCATTTATAACATAAAGTAGTTAAAAAAGTGGCATTAGAATCTTAAAAAGTTCGTTTTCTACTTCTTTGCTGGTTGTCGAGTATCCACAACAACTCACGTCACGTTTTAATTGATATGCGATGCTAGGTCTCTCACAGTGCGACTTCTACTTCTTCGATGTCGGCTTCTTCTATTAGGTCTCTCACAGTCTCACGTTCTATTTTACTTAACTAAGAAGCCCAACTAAAAACTGAAAAAGGGAGCCCAAAAATGCAGCATACATGATGCGCTGATGCATAAGTGATGCACGCATCGTGTGATGCGTAGGTGATGCGAGCGCATCATGGAATCGCAACGCATCAGACCCTTTGATGCGTTTTCTTCAGCGCATCACAGCGCATTATGCGCGCATTTTTAAACCAAGATAATTAGTATGATTCATTACGACCAATACCAGAAATGGGTACACAAGGATCAAAAGCAACTAAAGAAATGATATATTTGCAATATGCTATGTTCGATTTTCATGCAGATTGCAATAAATGATATATTTGCAACATGTGCTTGATCAATTCTTAAATTGTTGATAATTCCACTACTTGAAAGCATATTTGCTGTAGAAATTAATTAAATATACTTTATAGCGTTAACATGTAGCATGCATTGTATCAGAAGCACATACATATAATTACATACATAGCTGCACATATACATATATATATGCCCCCCCACCAAAAAAAATACACACATATAACATATTCATATATATATATATAGCAAGTTTCTGGAAGTAGTTTTCTTGATAGATGGTGTCTAGATATATATGATATTTCTCCATGATCAGCAAGATAAAATAACAGATTGTATTCGCACGTACGCAAATGAGTCCCTTGTTCTTATTTTCTGATGCCTTAAGATGAAAATCTCTTTAATCATCATGTATTGTTTCTTGCTTTGATCCACGAGCAAAGAACAACAAAGTTAAAAACTCAGAGCACTCTTTTAAAAATTATTCATGGTTTGCTGCATATCAACGGTAGAACGGCTCAATCTAGGTATTTTTCCATCACAGTTCAGGAACAACATAAAATGGCATGTTGATTGTTTAAAGTTCTCCTGGGAAAGAATATGCAGGTTACCAAATTTATACCAGGTCACCAGGACAATATGTAACTTCACATTTTAATAATGGAGCCTGCTTCTCTGTTTTTTCTTAATAGCTCAGAAAAATGATCTAAAATCAAAATGCTGGTGGAATAGGGATGCTAGCAGAAACAACAAGCGTTGATCTAGTCAAAGATCGCTTTGTTTTGACCTTTGCTATATGTTGCTACTAAAGTGGATATTCACATGCTATCCTATCAGCATTCATGTGCAAAATGTACTGTTGGCTTTGATTCACATAGGTGTCTGAGGGAAGAGATTGTTAAGAAATAAACTTTTGGATATATACACAACACATACATAAGGACAAGAACTAGCTAGAAGAATCAATGAATTTTACTTGCAAGTTTCTCAAAAGTTTCAAACCCATATGAACTCTAAAGTAGAATCAAACGTCAACTTTTACGAGTTGTAACCCCTTGCATCAAGTTTCAAAGAATATTCCTTAACAAGTAATGCAAATGAACTGTTAGACATCAAGATATTGCCCTCTGTTGACATTTATGCAGTGAACAAGCAACTTTGGAAACCAATTTCATCAAGTAACTCAAAATATATAATGTGTCAGACATTACTGAAAATGATCTAACCTCCCATGTCAGCAGCCATGAGAATACCATCCTTGTATTTGATCCCAATTACAGAAGTACCTGTCACATACGGATACCTGTTTCCAAAACCAATCATCAACAAGTCGCGCCTTGCTCCCTCTACTAAAGAACAAAATAATAATAATAAACAATAACCTAGCAAATCGTTTGCTGACAGAACTCCATACCAAGTTGAATCTAAAGAGTACAAGGTTTGACTAGACTCAAAAGTTCACATTCAGTATTTCAGTATTAGTAAGTAATAACAAATACCCAACATATGGCTGATGTCAGAAATTCCAAATCAATTTTTGAATTTAAAAAGTACTCTCATTCAAGAATGAGAAGTGCACATCTACTAAACGGCACAGCCAAGTCAATTTTGGGCCACCAAACGCTGCAACTGATGAAAAGAATGTATGGTATGGAATTAAAAGGAAGTGGATATGTTGTCACACTCCCTGCCCCCAGGATCAATAGGAAATCCATGAAAAATGTTTGATTAAATTTAGATCACTAGAAACTAGTTTTGACATCATGCTTTTGAAGAGAAGGTTTCAAAGTATCCGTTAGTTCTCCTGGTCATCTTTCTGTTGGAATAAAGACACCGAGTCTTCTGAGATTCATTTACTGATTTGATTTGATTTTTTTATTGCTATTTTTTCTCATTTCCGTTGTACTGGAAAGGCTATTTAAACAAGTCTTAATTGCTCAATAACAGCAGAAGATTATTCCACAACTGTTAAGCTTTCTCTGTTTAACAGATGTTTCGGAGAACTAGCAGTGAAGAGCAGGTCTTCAAAATTAGCATGGAAGAAGGAAGAGATAGAGGTGGATGAGAACGAGGTCGAGACCGAGGCACTTTTCGGGGTAGAGGAAGAGGACAAGGCGGACAATTCTACGACAAAGCTATGGTGGAGTGTTATCGGTGTCACAAGCTTGGACACTTGAAAGCAAATTATGCTGAGCTAGGAGAAGAGGAAGAAACATAGCTCATGGCTTATGTAGAAGATGGAGATCAAAGAGAAGGTGGAGATAGAAGAGAAGAGGCCTATTTTCTAGACTCAGGGTAGAGCAATCACATGAGTGGTGGGTGACAAGACCTTGTTTAGTGAACTTGACGAAAGCTTCAAGCATAAAGTGAAGCTAGGGAATAACACAAAACTAGAGGTGACAGGCAAAGGTAACGTGAGACTACTAATAGGAGGGGCTATTCATGTCATTCAAGAAGTTCATTATGTACCAGACTTGAGAAATAATTTGCCGAGTACTGGACAACTACAAGCAAGGGGATTAACTATCCTCATCCAACATGGAAAAGTTAAGGTGTTTCATCCAAAGAAAGGTTTGATTATAACAACTAACATGACAACAAATAGGATGTTTGGGATGCTTGCATGTTCTCTACCAAAAAAGGTCACTCCTGTTCAATCTAAATCTTTCTATTCATCTACACAGAGATCCACTCCCAAGAAAAGGCAATTGGAGGGCAACAGAGAAGCTACAACTAATTCATGTTGACCTATGCAGACCAATCTCTCCCATCTCCAACGACAGGAAAAGGTACCTTGAATGTTTCATTGATGATTTTACTAGAAAATTGTGGGCTTATTTTTTGATACACTAATAATGTTCAAACTTTTGAAGAACTATGTTGAGAAACAAGTAGGCGGGTATATAAAATGCTTGAGAACAGATCGAGGGGGAGAATTCACATCTCTTTAATTCAACGAGTTTTGTACCGAGCATGGCACCAAAAGACAATTGACTGCAACCTATACTCCACAACAAAACGGAGTGGCTGAGCGAAAAAAACGGAACGATGAATATGGTTCGATGTATGTTATCGGAGAAGAAGCTTCCCAAGACCTTTTGGCCAGATGCGGTGAATTGGACAATCTAAGTTCTAAATCGATCTCCAATTTCTTGTGAAAAATCAAACTCCCCAAGAAGCCTGGAGTGAAAGTAAACCCTCAGTGAAACATTTCAAGGTCTTCAGATGTCTGGCGCATGTACATGTTCCTGATGAAAAGAGAAAGAAATTGGACGGCAAGAGTTTTCCATGTGTTGCTGGGAGTTGGTGAAAAATCCAAGGCACATATGTTGTTATAGCGGTCAAAATTTGAAATTGCAGTCAGGACCGTGATTTGATATAGCGGTTATCGCGATGGTAAAATGGTGGTATAACAGTCCATATATAGCGGTTCATGTAGTCATTACAATTATATATAAATGTAATAGATGCATAACATAATATATATTTTGAAGATGAACATAAGAAAATGTGAATGGAAGAGATGAGCAATCAATGTTGGAAGACAATGTTGTGAAGAGAAGATGCAAAATATAGATTGGAATAGGAGAGATGAGAAAGGAATAGCGAGTTTACACACCAATATTGCAAATGAAAATCACCCCCTAGCTCGTAATCCCTTAATCGACTACTCTAAACCCTTAAAAAGGACAACTTAAAGTCCAACTCCTAATTGCGGTTTTCAAACCGCTATTACAAGTCAAAATTGCGGCCCAGTTGCGGTGATTAGTGGAACCGCTATTTCACCGCTATAGCACCGCAATTAACAGTATAGCAAGGCATACCGTCTCTATGATCCAATTGCAAAGAGGATAATAATTAGCAGGGTATGGTGTTTGAGGAGGATAAGTCTTAGAGTTGGGATAAGAACTTCAATGAACAAGAGATCCCTGAATTGGATGGGATGATGAGGAAAAGAATTGGAAATGTAAATGAAGATAATCCAAGCATCGTTAGGGAGGAGAAAGAAGAATCTAGTGAAGATGTCACTGAAGCACCAAGAAGAAGAATCTAGTGAAGATGTCAGTAAAGCACCGGTCCATAATCCTTCAAAAGTTGGAAATGGAGAAGAATCATCAAGTTTAGAGCAAGGAAGACTTAGAAGCACTCCAGTGTGGATGCGTGATTATATAAGCAGGGAGGGAACTTTAAATGAAGAAGATATAAATCTGCATTTAGCTTCGTTTACTTATGCAGATCCTATTCACTTTTAGGAAGCAGTAAAACATGACAACTGGAAGATGGCTATAGATATGGAAATTAAGGCAATAGAAAAGAATAACACGTGGGAACTTACTAACTTGCCTGCTGGTGCAAAGAAGATAGGATTGAAGTGGGTGTACAAAACTAAACTCAAAGAGAATGGAGAGTTTGACAAATTCAAATTAAAGAGTACGTGCAGCAGCAAGAGATTGACTACACAGAAGTATTTGCACCCGTTGCAAGGATGGATACCATGAGGATGATTGTGGCTCTAGCAACTCAAAAAGGATGAAATCTCTATCAACTTGATCTTAAATCAGCCTTTTTGCATGAGAACCTTGAGGAGGAGGTGCATGTAGAACAACCAAGAGGCTATGAGTTGAAGAGTTGCCCTCAAAAAGTATACAAGTAAAAAAAGGCCCTCTACGAACTAAAACAATTTCCACGAGCTTGGTTCAGCCGCATAGAAGCATACTTTGTCAATCAAGTATTTGAGGAATGTTACAACAAGCAAACTCTATTCATTAAGAGGAAAGAGAAAGGTAAAATCCTCGTTGTGAGTTTGTATGTAGATGATTTACTGTTCACAGGAAATGATGAATTCATGTTTGCTGAATTTAAGAATTCCATGTTGAGAGAATTCGACTGATTTGGGAAGGTTGAGATTCTTTCTTGGTATAGAAGTGTTGCAAAGGCCAGATGGGACTTACTTGTGTCAAAGACGGTATGTGGTAGAGATGTTGAAGAAGTTCAAAATGGAGAAATGCAATTCTGTTCACAATCCAATTGTTCCAGGTTGCGAGTTGTCTCGAAATGAAGGTAGAGCTCAAGTAGATGAGACCTTATACAAGCAGATGGTGGGATCTCTTATGTATCTAATGACCACAAGGCCGGATCTAATGCATGTGGTGAGTTTGTGCAGCAGATGCATGACAAAACCAACTCACACATGTTGGCAGTCAAGAGAATCATGAGGTACGTGAAACGAACAGTCGAGTTTGGTGTCTCTTACAAGAGAGGAGAAAATCAGGATCTGTTGGGATATACGGATAGCAGATATGCAAGGGATATGAATGATCGTAGAAGCACATCAGATTACGTGTTTATGCTAGGATCCAGAGTTGTTGCTTGGTCCTCGAAAAAACAATCAATTGTTACACTGTCAACCACAGAAGCGGAGTTTGTTGCTGCTGCAGTGCGTGCCAGTCAAGCGGTATGAATGATTCTTGAGAAACCGAGTCTGAAGCAAAGTAACAGCACTACGATCATGTGTGACGACAAATCTACTATTTCATTATCAAAGAATCTAGTGCTTCATGGTCGAAGTAAGCACATTGACATGCGCTTTCATTTTCTTCATGAATTAACTCGAGATGGTGTTGTTGAGCTCATACACTGTGGGACTCATGATCAGTTGGCAGATGTGATGACAAATCCCCTGATGATAGATGCTTTTCAGAAGTTCAGAAGTGAATTAGGAGATTATCAAATTCCTCTTTTGATTTGACTTTTTTGATTGCTAGTTTTTCTCTTTTCCATTGTACTGTAAAGGCTATTTAAACAAATCTTAACTTGCTCAATAAAAGCAAAAGATTATTCCACAATTGTTAAGTTTTCTCTGTTTCAGTTTTGTGACTCTTAACAGTTTTTAGATAACATCAAATCTAGAACCCTACATGTTACCCCTTAGATTCAGATAGTAGAGCTAAAGAAGTACATACTGAGTCCTCTGAGAGTCTCCTTCAGGGCTCAATAAAGAATCCATCACCTGCACAAGTACAAATCGCAGAAAAACAATCAAAAATGTTTTAGTAAACAGATAGAGATCACAATCAAGTGTGACTAAATGATATTCACTTTCAGGGTTTTTTTTTATTTGGCTCGCTTATTTAATTTTGGTTTTCTCTTGCACATCTACAGGGCAATAAAGCATTGTACGAATCACTGTCTGTCATGAGTCAGGACAAAAGCCCACTAATTACTTTGATTAATCATTAGAAAGAACTGCGACAAAGAAACAACAAGACATACCTAAAATCGATTAAGCTGAAACACGACACTCCGCTCTTTATCTACTTCCTTCAAACAGAATGATATTAAAAATTATGGCACATAAATAAGAAGGAATAAAGAAAAATATGAAGGGTAAGGAACCAAAGACATAGAAACATATCCATCACGCATTAGGTTTTTGCATCTATTTGAAGAAGATTTCAAGCCCAGGATCATACAGAAAATTTCATAAACAACAATACGAATTTGGTCCAAGAATAGTAATAAGAGCAAGACCAAATTTTGAAGATGACATACAGAAGACGTAATTAAAATTCAGGGATCTTCAAGTGTTGGTTGTGATCGCGTGGCATCGAAAAGAAAAGAGGGAAAATGAAGAGTGAGGGCAATTATAACTACCAGATATAGAAAGAATGAAGAGGGGATACCTTGCGACTCCAAGTAACTGCTTCAATGGAAGATGAAAACCCAGTGTTTTAGGTCTAATTCGACTGAAGTAGAGGCTCCATTATCGTTCTCTCCAAGAAAACAAAATTTGCAAAACTAACCCCAACGTTTAAAGGTTTTCACTCGGTGCTTTTAAATAAACTTTTGTTATAAAAACCATCCAAATTGTTAGAGCATTTTCAATAGTTTTTCTATAATTAGTCTAAAATAAAGAATCAAAACATAATTTTTTCTAAAAAAAATTACATTCATCTTCAACATATTTTACGTTGTAGAGATTTAAACATAAATTATATTATTATAATATTCTCTAATTTATCATTCCAGTACCTTTTTTTTAATTTATAAAAAATAATAACTCAATCTCATTGGTGAAATTGGATAAAATAATCATTTTTCTCTCCCACCGTCAAGTTTTAAAGAAAATTCTCTATATGTAAAGTTTTCTTCATGATTCTCTATATAGAACAAGATGACAAAGTTCTTGAGGGTGCGTTTGGTGCGCAGACAGGACAGGACGGGACGGGACAGGACGGGACAGGACAGGACAGGACAGCTGTTCAGCGTTTGGTAAGACAGGACAGGACAGGACTGGACTGGTTAAAATGACCGATTTACCCCTAACGTTATTTTGCTTCTATACTAAGTTAAAACATATGCAAAAACAGTTTCCATCTAGGATTCTAGGATGAAATTAGATATGTTAACATCTGAATTGAAGAGATGAGAAGACCAAATTCACACAAAACACCAATGTAATTGTAAGTAATCAACATTCTTCTGATCTCCACAAAGGTTTCAAATAAGAAGGGATATATAGACAAATTGAGAGCCAAACTCAAATCAAACTGAATTCAGAAGGCGATTAACTCTCACTCGGTGGAATCTGTTCGAAATT
>NC_037531.1:5428976-5439647 GCF_001531365.2 Cynara cardunculus var. scolymus
GCAGGTGCAGGGGCGTCGATGCAGGTGCGATGAGTGTGCAGGGGCGCCGATTGAGGGTGCGATGTGGGGAAGAAAGGGGGATTGAGGGTGCGATGTGGGGAAGAAAGGGGGAAGAAAGGGGGAAGGGTATTCTAAGTAAAAATGTCTCTGTTCCACTTAGTTCCAGGGGTAAGGAGAGAACACCCGTGTCCCATGCTTGTCCAACTTAGTTCCACTTAGTTCCACATTTAGCCACACCAAACGTAGGACAAATGTGTTCTGTCCTGTCCTGTCCCACCCTATCCAACGTACCAAACGCACCCTGAAGCATTTTAGGGAACAAAAACTCGTTTTTTATTTATTTTAGAGAAGTTGTTGGAGATGTTCTTAGTGATTGTTTGCAGCAAAATGATTAAGTGATCAAAATAATTAAGAGGCTCTTATTATATAGTGCAAAATGAAATATAATTGTTTGGTAATTATTTAGAACGAAATAGGGGCGATGAATGGTTAAGGGAGACCAATGATACAAAATCGTTCAGAGGGTTTTAAAACCATTAAGAGGCAGACTTTTTTTTTGCCAAACAAAATCCACCTCTTAACCATTCATGTCTCTTAATGGAATTATTAAGAGGTAGACAAACAACCTCTATAAACACAACTTATAAAAAGAGCAAACTACGATTTTTGTCTCTATCAGTAGTTCATGGCTATTTTTGTCCTTGATATTTGAATTTTTTTTATTATTTATTATTGTGTGGTTTCTAATACTTTTCATTTATCATCTCTGATATTAACTCTTAATGTTATTACGCATAATATATTGATTGAAAATGACACAAATCAACCAAAATATATTTAAATAATTAAATCTATGATATTTATACTATTTTCTAAATTTGTATATATGATCATAACACATAAAAAACGTATGTAATTTAAAAATATTCCAACACATTTTTCTTAGGCATTTCATGACGAGATTGTTTCCGATAGAATCATACATCTTTGATAGTGTAATACAAACCCTAAATAAATAACCCAAATAAATGGACTACATGTTGAACTTAACGAAAATAGCTTGCAGTGATCTGGGTAATTTGGATATAACAATACCATCGATTCCAAACTAGAAAACATCTCACTAGAGGTCAAAATTAGGAAACCACAAACCAAGTGAATGGTTGCAGCGAATATGAAATGAACAAATGCAGGTCTTCTTGATGAGGGTTTCAAAGGTCTCGTCATGGAGGTGAGTGCCCTAGCTCCGGCAATCTGGGTCACTCAGTGGGTGGTGGAGATCATGTTGGGAAGCTGAATTTAGATAGTTACGGTTTGATTTAGTCAAATAATTGAATGTTCCAGAAGCTTTAGGAACTGTTATTATCTTTGATTTAGTAGTCTTTAGTTCCTGATTTTTAGCAATTCTGTTTATTCCCATTACCTGTATTCGGCTATAAAAAGCCTCCTTTGTTACCTCAATAAAATGCAATCAACTTTGATATTCTCTACTGTTCTTAACAACTGGTATCAGAGCGACTCAAGAGACCCAGATTGCAGATCGTGGGTGGTGAGAAACAGAGCTACGAACCAAGGATAGCATATCCTTGTCTTTATTGAAGGGTGCATCAAGTGATAGCAGATCATTGTGCAAGAAACTATGGCTTCTTCCTCCGGAGACAAATTAGAGAAATTTGTCCAACCTGCAATTCCCAGATTCGATGGTTATTATGACCATTGGTCTATGCTAATGGAGAACTTTCTCAAAAGTAGGGAGATGTGGAGCATGATCGAGGACGGGATACCATCAACACCGACTGGTGCACAGACAAGTGATGTTTAGAAAAATGTTGTTGATGATGCCAAGTTAAAGGACATGAAGGTGAAAAACTTTCTATTTCAAGCTATTGACAGGGAGATCCTTGAGACCATCCTTGACAAGAGCACTTCAAAACTCATTTGGGAATCCATGACGAAGAAATATGAAGGTTCCTCCAAAGTCAAAAGAGCTCAAATTCATGCCTTGAGGCGGGAGTATGAACTACTCTCCATGAAAGATGGAGAACGTGTTGATGCCTATTTAGCCAAACTATTGGTTATTGTCAACAAAATGAAAGCTAACGGTGAAGTTCTGGGGCAAGCTGCTGTGGTGTCTAAGGTTTTGAGATCTCTTCCCTCTAAATTCAATTATGTAGTATGTTCAATTGAGCAGACCGACAACACTGATACAATGACCATTGATGAGCTTCATAGCACATTTGTGGTTCAAGAGCAACGACTACTTGGTCAACAAGAGGAGGAGCAAGCATTGAAGATTGCGGAGGAAAAGAGAGGGCATTGGTCTACTTCTAGAGGAAGACGAGAATCAAGGGGTGGTTATAGAGGAAGAGGCAGGTCTATGGGAAGAGGATCGTTTAACAAAGCATTGGCGGAATGCTACAATTGTCATTGCTTAGGCCATTACCATTATGAATGCCCTGACCATGAGAAGAAGGCTAATTATGCTGAAGATGATGATGATACTAAAGAGATGGTGTTGATGGTCCATTATAACATCAGGATGAAGAGAACGGATCAGACATGCTTTAATGTTAATGATGAGGCCTCACAAGATCAAGTTTGGTTTATTGACTCTGGATGTCGTAACCATATGAGTGGAAACAAGGCTTGGTTTTGTGATCTTGATGAGGATTATAGGCACTCCGTAAAGCTCGGCAACAACACAAGGATGGAAGTGATGGGAAAAGGGAATGTAAGGATGCATATCAATTGTATCACGCAGGTAATCACTGAAGTGTACTATATTCCTGAGTTAACTAGTAACCTACTAAGTGCAGGCCAAATGCAAGAAAAGGGAGTAGCAATTCTCATCCAAAAAGAAGTGTGTAAGATATTTCACCCAAGCAGGGGACTTATTATGGAATCCAAGATGAGTGCCAACCGCATGTGTATGATCACTACCAATGTGGTACCTACTGAGCCTACTTGCTACAAGACCACCAATGAAGATCTCATGCACCTGTGGCATTGTCGATATGGGCATCTAAGTTACAAGGGGTTGAGAACATTACAATTTAAGGGAATGGTGGAAGGCCTACCTAGCATCAAACCTCCAGTAAAGGTGTGTCGAGACTGCGTATCCAGAAAACAACAACGCGACTCGTTTCCAAAGCAAAACATGTGGAGAGCCAATTAAAGGTTACAACTAGATCACTCAGACCTGTGTGGACCGATAACTCCTGAATCTTGCACCAGAAAATGGTATATTGCAATGTTTATAGATGATTTTTCTTGAAAATGTTGGGTATTTTTCCTTGTTGAAAAATCACAGGTGCTCCACATCTTCAAAAGATTTAAAGCCATGATGGAGAAGGAAGCGGGTACAACCATCATGTGTCTCCGAATCGATCGAGGGGGGAATACAAATCTGCTGAGTTCAAAGAATATTATAGCTCAAATGGAATTAAAAGACAGTTAACTACTGCCTACTCTCCCCAGCAAAATGGCATGGCAGAGAGAAAGAACCGGACCATTCTCAACATTATGCGGAACATGTTGATAGCAAAGAACGTTCCTAAGAAGCATTGGCCCGAGGCTGCTGCCTGGACCACTTACCTTCTTAATCGAAGTCTCACCTTTGCAATCAAGAATTCAACACCTGAAGAAGCCTGGAGCAACAAACGACCTGAAGTGCATCATATTCGGGTCTTCGGATGTGTTGCTCATGTTCACGTGCCCAAGCAAAAAAGAGCAAAACTTGATACAAAAAGTGTCAAATGTGTCATGTTTGGCATCAGTGAAGAATCCAAAGCCTACCGACTATATGATCCCAAAGCCAAACAAATAATCATTAGCCGAGATGTAATTTTCAAAGAAGATGAAGAATGGGATTGGGAGGATAAAGAAGGCAGTGATGGCAGAAGGCTGTTATGCGATGATGAAACGTGCGAAGACAATGATGAGCCAACTCCAGCAGGTGAAATGTGTGAGGCAGCAGATAGAGAGCGAGAAATAAAAGAGGCGGCATATAGAGAGCGAGAAAGAAAAGAGGCAGCAGATAAAGAGCGAGAAAGAAAAGAGGCAGCAGATAGAGAGCAAGAAAGAAAAGAAGCAGCAGATGAGAACTCAACTGTTACCGAACGTCAAGGAAGAACAAGAAAGGCACCAACCTGGTTACGTGATTATGTGAGCAGAGAAAGGGTTGCTGAATCAGATGAACCTATAAGTCAATTTGCTCTTTTTACGTCACTATCTGATCCTACTATATTTGAACAAGCTAACAAAGAAGAAAGGTGGAGAGTTGCCATGCGTCAAGAAATGGATGTCATTGAAAGAAATGGGACTTGGGAGCTGTGTACATTACCTGAAGGAGTCAAACCAATTGGAGTGAAATGGTTATATAAGACAAAGCTCAACGAATCAGGTGCGGTCGATAAGTGCAAAGCACGCGGGTAGCCAAAGGATATGCTCAAGAATATGGAGTAGACTACACTGAGGTGTTTGCGCCTGTGGCAAGGTGGGACACAATCAGGTGTATTCTTGGTCTAGCTGCTCAAAGGAACTACAAAGTTTTTCACCTTGATGTCAAGTCCGCATTCTTGCATGGAGAACTCATGGAGGAAGTGTATGTTGAGCAACCTCAAGGCTATCTAACATAAGGCAAGGAGGATCACGTATATAAACTCAAAAAGGCTTTGTACGGACTCAAACAAGCTCCCTGGGCTTGGTATAGCATAATTGAAGCTTATTTTAAGAAGTCCAGATTTGTCAAATGTCCACACGAACATACACTCTTCATAAAGTCGGACCTTCAAGGTAACACTCTCATTGTGTCATTGTATGTTGATGATCTTATAGTTACCGGGAACAAGATTGACATGATCGAGAAGTTTAAGTCGTCCATGAAGTTAGAATTTGAAATGACCGACTTGGGGATGATGAAGTATTTTCTAGGAGTCGAGATCATTCAGAGCAGCTCGGGAATTTTTATTTGCTAGAGAAGGTATGCAAGAGAAATACTGGAAAGGTTTAAATTGGAAGCATGTAATGCAGTCCGCAATCCAATTGTTCCTGGAGTTAACTTGGTGAAGAATGAAACAGAAATAAAGGGGAATGCAATGATGTATAAACAAATGGTAGGGTGCCTAATGTACCTGTCGGCCACTCGACCTGATTTAATGTATGTTCTCAGCTTGGTGTGCAGATTTATGGAGAATCCATCTGATTCTCACTTTCAAGTAGTGAAGAGGGTGTTTAGGTATGTGAAGGGAACTCTTGAGTTTGGCATCTGGTATAGGAGAAATGGGAACATCAAGCTTATAGCATTCTCTAACTCAGATTATGCAAGAGTTGTGGGAGATCGACGAAGCATATCTGGTTATGTTATGTTGCTTTCAGATGATGTTGTGTCCTGGTCCTCAAAGAAGCAACCTGTAGTGACCCTTTCCACCACTGAAGCTGAGTTCGTGGCATCTGCAGCATGTGCTTGTCAAGTTATATGGCTGAGGAGAATATTGGTTTGGTTCAAGAAGGTGCAACCGTTATCTTTTGTGACAACTCCTCAACAGTGAAGCTGTCCAAAAATCCCGTGCTGCACAAACGAAGCAAACATATTGATATTCGATTTCATTTCCTACGTGATCTAGTAAATGATGGAACCATGGATCTGGTTCATTGTAGCACTAATGTCCAAATCGCTGATATAATGACTAATCCCTTGAAGTTGGACACTTATGAGAAACTGAGAAATATGCTGGGAGTTTGCTCTGTATCAGATATAAACTAAAAGGACCTTCAGTTTAAGGGAGGCCTTGTTGGGAAGCTGACTTTAGATAGTTACGGTTTGATTTAGTCAAATAATTGAATGTTCCAGAAGCTTTAGGAACTGTTATTATCTTTGATTTAGTAGTCTTTAGTTCCTGATTTTTAGCAATTCTGTTTATTCCCGTTACCTGTACCTTTGTTACCTTAACAAAATGCAATCAGCTTTGATATTCTCTACTGCTCTTAACAGATCAGAGATCTTGCTAGTGATATTGAGTAAGATGAATGAAGTTGCATCAGATTTGTGATTCCGACGTACTTCTTTGGTCGCCTATCCACTGTGGATCGGATCCCGGTGCATAAACTATTTGATTATTGAATGCTCCATTAATCTTTAATCTTCTAGATTCACACCAAGATAAAGTCCACTCAATTTTTTGATCAAGAATTCAGAAACCCTTCACTAAGGAAGTAGGTGTAGGAAATATCACAGAATCTGTCACTCGACCTCCGGTACCTGTCGATGGAGATGATGGATTTGTTTTAGGTTTAGATTTATTGGAGGGTATAAATGTAATTTTGTAATTTCCGCTCTTTTTGGTGGAACAAAAAATCTCAAGATTTGTCACACGAAAATTAAAAATAATCCTAGTTTGTCCCTATGCTCTTTTTGTTCATGACATGCCAACACATGAGACTATTCTTTTTGCCTGTCCCGTCCTATGTAGTTTGCATACCAAACGCATCCTAAATGTTGATGATGGATAATTTTTTTATATCTAAATGGTATGTGAGCATTTTATGCCATATGCATCCATATGTTAACATTTTGGCTTTATATTGAACTAGTATGAGAACCGCGCGATGTGCGGTACTATAAGTAAAAAAACCTTCTTTCATACCATAAAACAATAACTAAAATAAAATCATTCTAATATATAAAGAAACAAATAAGATAAACCAAAATAACCTACATAGATCCCTATGCATATGGTTCAACTTGGTCAGTAGTCGAAGCCTCTTCTTCTATGCTTACTCAATCGTTTATCATCCGTCTCTATCTTCAATATATTCTAATCCTCGATGAAGCTTTTTATGAAGATTTTCTTGTATACAATATGGAATAGAATTGCATTAACCATTTTAGGCGTTAGAGAGAATCATAATAATAAATATGAGAAGAAATAATAGAAGTTGGATTTTAGAGAATATGAATATATAAACTTAGTAAAATATTACCTTATCTACTTGGTGGATGGATGAATGTTATTGAACACTTCATGGTACACAATGTTTTTTATGAGTGTACGGTGTTCCATTTCTCCATCATATTCTAATCGTTGACAATAAACTCTCTTTTACGTGTAGTGGTTGGAGTAGCATTATTACACGGCGGGGTCCCACCAATATCATCCAAATTTTTCATGTCACTCAAAGCCGTCTCCTATGTCATTTGAAAACCACATAAAAAGAAACAACTTAAACATAAGGGAAACCATTTAAAATTCTTGGAAGATAGATAAATGATACAACAAACAGCTAGAAATATAGGTTTTACATAAAAAAAAAAAAACTAACCGTGGTTGAGTCAACGGGCTTGTATTCTTTCTCTAGAACATAATCTGGATTAAAAACCTTACAGACGGTAACGATATCGCTGCCGTGTTTGATATTATAATCAGACAATTGCAGGCAGAACACAAATTTTTGCCCACAAAGGGAAGTAATTTCACGTGGTAAGTTGTCCTTGTCCGGATCATATTTGTTTAATAGCTTCAAAGGAGAAGAGTCTACCATCCTCTCAGCAAGTTTGTGAAGGACAACACAATTGACAACACCGGTGTCATCCCGAACAGACAAATGTAACTTGAACCTGATCACAAATGGCAGAATGATTGAAGATGTAAATTATGAAAATGGTTAGCAAGCATTAAAAGTTTGGAGCACTTACAATGTCAAAGCATTCTTGTATGCAACATTGCAAGAAGCACATGTGTAGACACCGTCAATAAGATTGACTTTTCTACAACATCCTTGACAACCTAAATAGAACCATCCATATTGTGTCTCAATATGTTCAATAACTCCCAAGATGGTTATGATGTAACCCTAGGTAYGTCAAATAAGAGGATGTTAGTGTAGAATCAAAAATTGTTTGATCAGAATACATAAAATAATGGAATAATTGTCTCTTATCATTACTTTTGGTTTGTTGCTCCACTCTGCCTGCAACAATTGTTGAATGTTCATCCGATTCTCAAACATCTCCTCTTCCACCGTTCTCTTCACCTTACCAGAAGACACCCCCAAGTGTAGTCGAGGACAAACATTAGCAAATCTGTCAGCCAAGGCCAGCACATAGTCGGTGTTGAGATTAATATACACTTTGCTTGCACTTTAGGACGCCTAGCAATAAAATGTATATTATGTGAAAGTTAGTTAAAAAGATATAAGCTTTAAGTTATTATATAAAAGATTATGAAAGAGATTACCTTGGAATTTTTTGACTCGGGTAGAAGTAATTATGATAATAAAAGTGGCACCTGACTTTTGCTGTAATTGGGAATCATCAAAAGTTTCACCAAGAGCTCCCCATAAAGTAACTTTGCATGTGACATTGCTAAGGTAAATAGTAAGAGCAATTGGAAAAAGTTAACCACAGTATCAAAGTATTTGCTAAAAGGAGAAACAACAATATAACTTGGAAGATCACTTGCAATTTCGATATAATCTCCAAGTCTCTTTTTCGAAACCCACCCCTCACAGTCTCAACATCTCCGACAGCAGTTAAACAACCAATAATATCTAAAAAACCAAAAGAACATAAATTAATCAAGTGAGGTCAAAAAAGGTAAGAACTTCTTTTAGACATACCTGTGAGTATGTTGTCATCGTTGAGACGGTCATTAACTGTTTTCTCACTTGCATGTTGGAACCTATGCATAGGGATAGAAGGAACATAGGTATCAACTTTTTCCACCTTGGTTAATAGTGTAAACATAATCTTCAATTTTTAGTCAATGACCTTGAAGGCGCCAGAATTCTCAACCACCTTGAAATTCTTCAAAATATACACAAATGGTTGAACTTGTTGACCAAGTTCTTCCTTACCATTGCTGTCATAAGAGAGCCCTACAAAACAAAACAAAGGAAAACAAACAAATTAACCAAAACATACTTTGCTAATACATGGTATTAACAATAAGAATAAATGACACACATTTTCATCAATCACAACCATGTCCAAACTAATCAATTCCCCATTTCTCTTTGTATTCAAAGATTCCCACAACCTACATATCCTAATTTTTACAACCCAACTTTCATTATCTAAAACCAAGTTCTGTAATCCAACAAACTCCATATGTAGAAAGATTTATAATAAAAACTTATAAAGAGAAAAACATCTTATGGTATAGAAAGTAGTATGAGTAATTAACAAAGTAATAAAAAATAATATAAGCATGTGCATATATATAGCATATAAGCAACAATTAATTCATCATTAACAAAAATTCATTAGTTATTTAAATGTCATTTACAAGTTTGAATTAATGATGTGAATGTTACAAATTCATATGAGTAACTAAAATGTAGAAACATTGATTGAGACAATAACACTAACCATAAATGGAATTAAAAGCAATTTAAAAGTTTAAGTTACATGACCATAGAAAATGAATGGAAACACAAAGTATAACAAAGATGATTAAAGTAGTGTAATTTTATTATAATATTTCAAATAAATTAAATTACATTTAAGAACATTTATTGCTAATTATTTTATTAAAGCATTGTTTCATTGTAAACAACATACTTTTAATTTTTTTTTAAACATTATATTTATTAGTCCAATGTTGAAGTTATATTAAGGTGGTGTTTGGGATTGAGCATGCCATGAGCTAGAAATTAGAATGCTCTAGAAGAATACCTGAAGCTCATAAAGAAGGGATCCACATGTCGTTTCCACTTGCAGAAGTGGATCCTTGGAGGGAGTAGACATTCTGAGACAACACTTATGAATTGATTAGTTAAATAGAATATCAAACATAAAAAAGCTAGTAAGCACAATCACAATGTTAAGTTTCTGCTGTATCATGAACAGTGACATGTTTCCATATACTCTATCTCGACAGAAATAATAGGAAGTAATACAATTAAGCAACTAAAATGAGCAATATAGATACGATTCATAGACTATGCTGGCAGCATCAGAGATCAAAGGACTTACTACTGAAAACCCATTACGTGTCAGATCATCAAGTGTTTGACGTAAATTCTGCAGCAGAAAAAATAAACAATACTGATGATTTAAAAAGAATACATGCATCAAACCCAATGGCTTCATAAAATGGAACATTACAACCATAGATACAACAATTTTCACTACATACAAAAAGAGAACCTTTGTTATTTGTCAAACATTAGATGACTTGTGTTTTTGAAGTCGAATTACAACGGTTGTTAATGTTATTTCAAGTAACATTCGTTTGTTATTGGGCTCTAAGAAAAATTAATATTAATTTTTGATTAATCTTATATATATTAAAGAAGAAACCACGTCCAGTGATTAATATTACGACGGTTGTTAATGTTATTTCAAGTAACCTTCGTTTGTTATTGGGCTCCAAGAAAAATTAATATTAATTTTTGATTAATTTTATTTATTTATGTTCGGTGCTCCCCATGGTTCTAAATCCTGGCTCCGCCCCAAYRCTAAATACATGAGGAAAGATTGTAGAATCCAATATTTGATTTATGATTAGAAATAAYGATGAGAAAGCTTCATCAATTTATTAGTTTCGCAAGGAGGAATGCCACCTTCAACCCTAAACATGAAAATGTGGTGAGAGGGAGGTACTAAAATACCTACATTGCAACTGGAAAGCATGCAAAGAAACTAACCTAACACAGGTCTTGATGCTGCTA
>NC_037531.1:5439747-5441187 GCF_001531365.2 Cynara cardunculus var. scolymus
TTGATGAAAAAGCTCACTACGGTCATCCAACAGACGTTTGAACAACATAAGAATGAAATCGGTAAAGATAAGGGAAAAGAAAAAGATTCAGGTGAGCTCTCGAGACCCRGATCTGAAAGGGTATCATTTAAGGCATTTAGAAKCAGTGGARCAACAGAGTTTACCGRACTCACTGATCCGGTAATTGCCGTTCAATGGATACAAAACACTGAGAAAGTCTTTCGCATATCTCATGTGGCTAATGAGGATAAGGCAATTTATGCAAGTGCGATGCTTACTGAAAGAGCACTTGTATGGTGGGATGCAACATTTGAGACCTTGAATGAAAACGAGAAAGAAAGTATGTCGTGGGAGTCCTTTAAGGCTCGTTTCTTTGAGCAATACCGTCCGGTAGACTTACAAATGAGGTTAGAGAAGGAATTTCTCGAGCTAAAGCAAGGCAACATGTCAGTGATCGAGTACAAAACTCAATTCAACCAGAAAGCCCATTTTGCAATCCGTTTTATTACATCGGAGGAGGAGAGAGCATGAATTTTCATTGAGGGACTTAGATATGAAATTAGAGACTTTGTTACGAACCGAGAGATCCCTAGCTTCAATAAGGCAGTAGAATATGCTCGACGTCATGAGCACGATTTGGAAGAGCGTGGTGAGTTGTCTTCTATACCCAAGCATCAAAAGGTAGATCGAACGTTTTTTGGCCCGTGTTATAGACAGCCTCGATCCTCTAATCCAAGACACTCGCATTCTCAAAATACGCATTCACACAATGTATCACGTGCTCATTCTCAGGCCTTCACACTTCAGTCGGAAGCATCACGTTCTTGCCAGCGATGTGGCAAGACTCACCGGGGGCGCTATGAAAGTAATCGGACTCTGATTAAGTGCTTTAATTGTGATAAGATGGGACATGTACGATCGATGTGTCCATAGAGAGGTCGAGCTTGTTACTCCTGCGGTTCTCCAGATCACTTTATTCGAGATTGTCCCGGACCACGTCGTAATGAAAGTAAAGCTTCAGTCCAGCACCCTATGAATGCAGGTACTTCCATTCAAAAGGAGGAGATACCCAAACCTCGAGTTAAAGCATTTCAGATCATGGCAGAAGAAGCTCGTAATGAGCCCGATGTTGTCACTGGTATTTTCTTTGTAAACTCTCGACCTGTGCATATATTGTTTGATTCTGGAGCGACGAATTCTTTTGTGTCACATCACTATATGTGTTATTTGAATTAGGTGCCTTGTTTGCTTTCTACACCATTTGCTATCAGCATAGCTAACGGTGTATCTTTGATAGCTGATAGAGTTTATAGAGATTGTGTGATAGAGTTAGATGATCATGAATTTCTAGTTTACTTGATACCTATTGATATATACGGCTTCGATATCGTGATTGGCATGGATTGGTTAGTGAAGAACCGTGCAGATATTCTTTGTTCC
>NC_037531.1:5442182-5443660 GCF_001531365.2 Cynara cardunculus var. scolymus
TACACAGATCACAAGAGTTTGAAATATATCTTCGATCAACAAACACTGAATATGCGACAACAAAGAGCTATGGAACTTATCAAAGATTATGACTGTGAGATTCTCTATCACCCGGGTAAAGCCAATGTAGTAGCGGATGCATTGAGTAGAAAGGCTCACAGAACTGGGATTTGTTATGTTATTACTCATATGACAGTGAAATCTACACTTATGGATGACCTACGGAAATGGCAAAGTAAGGCTTTGAAACAGAAACATGTGAAATCGGAGCGAATGATTTGTTATTTGGATTCATTATCGGAAGATAGTCGTGGATTAAAAGTGTTCAGAAATCGTATTTGGGTACCGAAACTTGGAGGAATGAGGAAGATTGTATTGACTGAAGCGCATAAATCAAAGTTGTCGATTCACCCTGGGACTACAAAGATGTATCAAGATATGCGGTTAGATTATTGGTGGCCAGGAATGAAGTCGGATATTGGTCGTTTCGTACRAGAGTGTACCACGTGTCTGCAAGTTAAAGTTGAGCATCAGAAACCTTATGGGAGCTTGCAACCTCTTAGTGTGCCTGTGTGGAAGTGGGAAGAACTATCTATGGATTTGATTACGAAACTACCGAAGACGTCCAAGCAACACGATAGTATCTGGGTTATTGTAGACAGACTGACGAAGAGTGCTCATTTTCTTGCTGTTCGCGAGTCCTATTCAATTAATATGTGGGCACAGTTATATTTGAATGAAATTATTGCTAGGCACGGTGTACCAATTAAAATAGTCTCAGATCGTGACACTCGTTTCACTTCAAACTTTTGGACGAGCATGCAGAGAGAGTTAGGGACGCGTGTTGCTCTTAGCACAGCGTATCACCCACAGACCGATGGACAGACAGAGAGAACGATTYAGACCTTGGAAGATATGTTACGTGCGTGTGTACTAGAGTTTGGAGGTAGTTGGGAAAAGTATTTGCCATTAGCGGAGTTTTCATACAATAACAGTTACCATGCATCGATCAAGATGGCACCATTTGAGGCGTTATACGGGCGAAAGTGTCGTACACCTTTATGTTGGCATGAAACAGGAGAGAAAGTCTTGGCTGGTCCAGAATTGATACAAGATACTCATGAAAAGATTCAAATCGTTCGTGAAAGAATGAAAGCGGCACAAGATAGACAGAAGTCATATGCCAACAAACGGCGACGGCCAATAGAGTTTTCAGTTGGCAACATGGTAATGTTAAAGGTTTCACCATGGAAGGGTATTATGAGATTTGGAAAGAAGGGTAAACTTAGTCCTTGTTTTGTAGGACCTTCAAAATCATTGAGCGTGTTGGAAAACAAGCATATAGATTGGAGCTACCTGAAGAGCTCAGCGGAATACACAATGTCTTCCATGTCGGGTATCTCCGAAAATGTCTTGGAAAACATGAAGAAACGGTGCCATTGACTGAAGTGAAGCTGGACGAAAAGCTTAGATATGTT
>NC_037531.1:5445855-5447101 GCF_001531365.2 Cynara cardunculus var. scolymus
AGTAAAAGATGCCGAAGGCACACATCCTAGCCCCCCTCCTAGTGCTACCCACATTTCTAGGGACCCTATTCTAGAGGGAACCCATATTGAACAAGGCGTGCACACGCTGAGCCCTAAACCAGCAAACCTTGTAGAGGACATTCTTTCGTCCTCTGTCGAATGCACTGCCCGGGAACCACAACATACTCCAACATCCTCTCAAAAGGATGCTGGTTTTAAAATAAGAATCCATTCGCCTAAGGACTCGTCACAACCCAAAGAGGCATCCGTTGCCTCCCCTCACAAGAGTGAACAACCAACTTATGCTTCAGAGGCATATGAGAGGTTCACAGAGACTGCGAGTCTAGAACGCCCAAAGTCCACACTCGATCCCTCTGCCGAGTTATGCTCTGAACCTACTAGGCACGATATCGACAGAACACTGGTAGGCTCTCCAATTGGAGATGTTCGAGGATCCGGTGGAAGTCCCCGAGCTGACATCGCAAAACCATTCGCTGAGGGCGCCTCACACTCCGAGGCTACTAGGTCACCATGTGTTGGTGATCTAGGTTCCCATGATACCTATGTGACGAAGGGGGAGTTACAAGCGGTATTCTAGAGGTTGGACGAGTTGAAAAGCTTGTTCACCTCTCAACCATCGACACAGGCGTTTGCACCAATAACAGAGGCTCTGAAGGAGTTGACATCCACAACTTCATAACTCAAGGCGACCCTTTCAGCCCTTCAGAGCTTTGTCCTTCATAAAGACGACCTCACAAAAGCTTTCAGCGCTCTGTCTCTCAACCCTTCCTCAATCCAAAAGCTGAAGACAAAGTTATCAGAGGTAGCCTCCCAGTTTGCTGCTGATTTCATCTCCGCCGGCTACACAGACTATTCCGCCTTCAAGGATGAGATCAAGCAGATGTTCTCCTCTGCAGTCACCTATGGCGTTGATACCAAATCCTCTAGGGCAAACATCAACCATCTAGTCACTCGCAGAGAGCTAGACGCAATCGTTGAAGCCTTATGAGAGATCGTGCGCAAATATACAAACCAACTCCTCAAAGAAGCCCGAGCTTCCAACTAATCAATAAGAGACTGCACTTCAAAGCTCGTCAAAGAGGGTGACACCTTCAGAAGCGAAATCTATCGCAGCCTCTCTAAAATGAAGTGGGCCACAGAGATCGACATAAGCAATGCTTCTGTGAACGCTGAGTTGGTGATCGAGAAAATGGAGAAGGCGGCTACCAGGATTCTGAGGCGATTA
>NC_037531.1:5448201-5468207 GCF_001531365.2 Cynara cardunculus var. scolymus
AGGGCATCTAAGGGCGGACGAAGTGACTGGTCTTCTGGAAACAATCAAAGTTCAAGTCTTCTTCAGAGAGTGGATATTCAAAGTCTACAGAACCATCAAGTCAGATCTGCAGTTTGCCGTAGATGACTATCCAGACTCTGCTGTGGACTAATCTTCTGTAATAATATAGGCCTGAGAAACAAAATTTTCTATTCTTTCAATTTTGTAATTGTTTTCAGAGGATGAGTTTAATCTCCTCTTGTAATTCTTTCATTTAATCATTTCTTGCATCCATTTGTCAAATTTTACTTTTTCATACTTAGGGGGAGATTGTTAGCTCTAATATTTACTTCATGTAAAACTATGAAAAAGTATTATGCAAGTGTTGACAGAAGGGTATCTTCCACAGAAGACATCAGAGGACTAGCAATAGAAGTTGTTTCATCGTGCAAGTAAAGTTCAACAGAACCTCTGATGTCTCTCACAGAGGTTCTGGAAAATGGTCCTCTGACAATAAGATCATACAAGTCTACTAAAGCAGAGCCTCTGAGATGGCTCACAGAGAGTCTGCGGATTAGTCTTCTGTGAAGATCCTGTTCTACTATTCTTCAAAGGTTGTTAGCTGCATGTGCTTCTCACGTGACTAGATTTTAATAGACTTTATTTGGACGGCTTAGATGATTTCACTTTCTAGATCATGTCAGTAAGGTCGTTAGGGTCTAATATAAATAGCAGCTTAGGCTTTTGTATTCTGTGTGCTTCCGAATTGTAATCGTCTAAATTTTCAATTGAATTGAAAAACCTTTGAAGCTATTCTCCTGTGTTCATCATCTTAACTGTGTGTTCTTGATTTATTTTACTCTGTTTTGTTCTTAATATTGTTTCCGTTGCACTGTAATCGTTCTAGAGTTCATTCAGAGTAATAGATCAATATCAAAGCTGAATTTACAGGTCCAACAAGTCTGTTTTGAAAGAAATACCGAGTTGAGATCAAAAAGTGAATTTAAGAAATATGAGTATTCTTGAGATAAAGTTTCTGATATGAAACTATTTTGGAGCCATTATTGTCTAAAACTACAGATTTATTTGTTGATTTGAGGTGGAAACAAGGGTGACATAGCAAGGAGAGGTATACCATGGGATAAGGGTGGCATATCAAGGAGAGGTGTACCATGGGATAAGGGTGGCATATCATAAGGGTGGCATATCAAGGAGAGGTGTACATTTGGATAAGGGTTGCAATTGTGTGTGTGGTTACTATTATAGCTCTTGTTGTCACATCTGTAAGATGCGATAATTCTGAGTCAACATTTCTTTGTGACATGAAAACTTAGGAATATTGCTCTTATTGAAATGATAACAACGATGTTATTGAATACCTAAAAGGCACACCTACATTGGGGATTTGGTATCCCAAAGATTATGGGTTCGATCTAACTAGTTTCACAGATGCAGATTATGGTGGTTGTAGGCTAGACAGAAAAAGTACTCCAGGCTGATGCTAATTTTTGGGTAACAATTTGGTGAGTTGGACATCTAAGAAGTAAAATTGTGTCTCAACATCCACTACAAAGGCTGAATATATGGCTGTTGCAAGCTATTGGTCACAAGTTCTATGAATGAAAACACAACTCAAAGATTATGGGTACACATTCAATAGAGTTCCAATCTATTGTGAGTCAAGATGTGCCATAGCCATCATTGCTCATCTTGTGCAACACTCCAAGACTAAGCACATAGACATAAGGTACCATTTCATTAAAGATCATGTTGAAAAAGGGAACACTGAAATGTATTTTGTCAATACAAACTTATAACATGCTGACCTTTTCACTAAGGGTCTAGATGAGAAGATATTCAATTTTTTAGTAAGTAAGTTGGGAATGTTAAATCTGAGTTCATAAACCTTCCAAAACTCTTGTACTATTCAGAGTTATCCAACTTTGAGAAAAGTGAACTTCAGACTTACTTCTAATCTAAGACATACACATAAATATTCCTTTAAGTAAAATAATCTTGAAATGAACAATCTGTCTACTGTCAAGGGGGGAGCAAATAACTTGGTAAAGCTCATTCATTCTTTATCTCTGGATTTCAAAAATCTAGACTTTTCTCAGACTTGTTCTAGGTCAACTCTGAATTTCTCAAAGTCTGAATAAGTACTTTCAGACTTCCTTTTATTCTTATATCACATGAAAGATGAACAACTTTCATGGTGATAAAATTTGTTTCTAAATGTTCAACACTTGCATACATCATTTCATTGAGCTTACATGCATAAATCTTAGGTGGGACTGAGTGCATATCAGATACACCTCTATGGACTATCAGAACCGATAGCCCTACAGAAGAGGACAACCATAATGAGTGAGCTTAAATGAACATGGGTATGTGTGCAAAACTGAAAATGTAAATGAGAGGGTTAGTTAAAGTGAGCTCAAATGATTAAATAAGAGTTATGTATAGGATTAAAAGAACATCAGAATCCTGATGCATCCATCATAATCTGGGCAAACACACAATCCATTAGTTCTCAATTCCTTTGAGACTAGTATTGAAAAAGGCAGAGCCCAGGCCAACACTTGTTTAAAACCCCACCAACTACTCATTTATCTCTCAAAAGATAGGTGTTTCATTAACACTTGGGGCACGCAACTTACAATCTATTGGTTTCTCATTTGGAGAATACTAATATTGAAAAAGAAGGATATATGTTCCCTCTTCAAGTCTTTTTTATCACAATTAAGTGTGATAAATTTGTGCAGTCCACACTATTTATCAATTTGAACTTATAATGAAGCATGTGTTGCTTTATCTTTTCTACATTGCACAAATTTTATAGAATATATGTTATTCTATCTTAACATTCATAGATATGCTTTTTAAGCCATCAATGATTGAATCGAAGTCCTGTTGAGATGAACATCAAAAAGTCACATATATAATGTACATTCGTTGTACTGAATATATTTGTTGTATCACAGGCCGATTTTTATATAAAATATTGAAAGCGCTTTATAAGTTGAAACTGGAACTTTCCCAATATAATGATCTGAAAAGATTAAACAAGCGAATTTGAAAAGATTTTCTTAAAACTTTATAAATTGATGAGATATTTTTCTAGAATCATTCATTTCAAAGTATGATGTGCATGCTCCTCATTCACATCATAAGAGGGAGCAGTTATCAAATGGATGTGTCATTTCTGAAGATAAGGGAAATTGATATCTGAACTAGTTCTAACAATGGGGGAGTAAAGAAATATCATTAATGATTTATAACTTGCTATGATTAAGGAGGAGTTAAAAGTTAAAAGGGAGTAATTGTAAAAATTATTTCTGATTTGATTCACAGGGAGAGATTGTTAAAGAATGAAGAAGATTGAAGAAGTTCTATTCAGAGTATATGATTGTTAAAGATAGAAACTTCCAAATTTTGAAGCAAAAGGGGAGATTGAAAGGTAAGAAGAAATTGCTTCTAAATTTGTCAAATATGGAAGTGTTTCTAGAGATCTGCTCTATATCAACTAAGTGTGGAGAAGCTCGGGCACTCAGACACAGAGCTCGGGCACTTGGACACAGAATTTGGGCACTCAGATACAAAAGTTGGATATAAAGCTCAGATATAGAGTTCAAATACAGAGCTCGGACACAAAGCTTGAACACGGGGTGCAGATACAGAGCTCGGATACAGAGGGCAAGAAGACCGAACACATGCGTGCCTAAAAGCCAACTTCTCGGATACAGAGCTCGACTCCCAAAAATAGAGCCTCTGTATAGTACATGCAAAACCTCCGGGTCTCTTACTTAACCCGTCTGCATAAAGAGCTCCTCTGGGTGAACTACTCCTCTGGACACTATTAGATATGTTATTTCAAAAGTATAAGTAAAAAAATCCTCTTGCTCTAGTCAAGAGGACTTAGTCTAGAAAGCTGCCTGGAGCCAGAGCTCGGATACAGAGATGTTCTCCGGATACAGAACTTGTCGCTAAGAGGAGAGAAAATCAAGTAAGTGCATAAAAAAGATAAGGACTTGATCCAGAGCTGAACTCAAGATACAGAGCCTCTGCACTATACATGCAGAGCTTCTGGGTTTCCTTACCTTTCTTTAGGCACAAAGGTTCCACGACACATATCACAAGTGTTCCAATCAAAGGCCGACATGTGTACATAAACAATTATTTCTTTCAAGGAACGTGGAAGCAGGTGATTGGTGGATGCGTTGACTTGTATTATTTCTTAAATTAAAGAATATTCATTTTCTGGGATTGCCAATAAAAGGATAGTTCCTCTAAGAAAATAAGTCACCAATTTTACAAATATTGAAGACGTGTTACTTGCAATCTGAGAGATATATCTTTAGCACATATGAGAAATTGTAGCTTGTTGAGAGATTTTTGTAAACACACTTGTGCGTGTTCTTGGTGTTCTTGACATTCTCCTCAGCTATTCAATACAGCCGACTTGTTCAATACTTGAATCATTTATGTGTTTTCTTCAATTCTGCTTAACCAACTAATTTCATAGTTATTGCTTCTGCTCATATTTTGACTTAAGCTATGATTATTAGTGCAATAGAGGATCTGGGTTACCACAATTGGTATCAGAGCCATCTAATCAGTCTATTGATTAGTTGGATCCAATCCATAAAGGATATCCTCTTTTGTTTGCTTATTTTATCTGCTAGAAATTGCTTTTAATTCCATATATCATATTTTTTGTGAAAATTTGTAGATCTCGTTCATTTATGTGAATATAATCATATTTGAAAATTTTCTCCATGTTTGCATTCTTCAAGTTCTGTTTTCTATTCCTCAAAGCCTTTAGTTCATCTTTTTTATCCTTTTTCTTGAAAATTGTCAAACCAACCCTGGAACTCGATGTATAGCATAGGATCCCTCACCAAACCTCCGACTCTCATTAGGGATGAATATCCCCAGTGGAAGATTCGGATAATAAACTTCTATGAAGGTCTTGACCTTGACTTGTATGAATCCATTAAAAATGGACCCAATGTTCCTGGTAGTAGTACAACTGCTAAAATTCCTGCTATTCATGCTCCCAAGGATAGAAGAGACTGAGATGGTGAAGACAAGCATAGGGTGGAGATTGACCAAAAGGCTTTTAATCATGGCACTACCCAATGAAATCTTTCAGTTTCTTGATGCCTGTGATTCTTCAAAGGATCTTTGGGATCAGCTTGCCAACCAGCTTGAAGGAGGTATAAAGATGAGAAAGAATCGTCGTTCTCAATGCTTAAATGAGTACAACAGTTTTCAGGCTCTTCCTGATGAGTCCCTAGAACATATTTACCATAGGTTCAATACATTGATCAACAAATTTAATAAATGTGACGTGATAAGAACCCAGTAAGAGAACAATATGTTGTTCTTGAAATGATTGAATGAAGAGTGGGAGAATCTCTCTATGTCTCTCCAGTCCAACCAAGATTTGGAACAATGGATTCTGCATGACGTGTATGGAACTCTACAAGCATAGGAGAAAGAGGCAGAAGAAAAAGGTCACTCTGAGTGGACCTCTAGCTCTAGTCTCTGACTCCAAAGAGGCTAGCTCTGTCAAACCATCTAGAGATAGGAGGACCAGAGAAGAAAGGTGGAAGGGAAAGAAGGTGCTGGTAATGAAGAACGGGGAAGAGAATAGAGCGTATAGCTCTAATGATGATGACATTAGTGCCTTTGCACACTCCTTGGCTCTCATTACCAAGGAATTCAACAAGAAGTTTGGGAAGTGGGATTTCCACAGAAGGGGTAGAGATGACAGAAGTGAGAGAAACAAGGAACGCGTGTTTGAGCCCAAGAACACTCCTCAACAAATCACTAAGAAGGAGGAAGAGCTACCAGAGAAGAAGAAGAAGCAGAGCAATAGATGTTTTCGTTGCGGCAGACCCGACCATTTCTATAAAGAATTCAAGGGGCCTCTGGCTAAAGATGAACTGTACTATAAAAATAAGTACAAATACAACCAACCATAGAGGAGCCTCATGGATGAACAAGAAAATTGGGTCTCTGACTCAACATCCGAAGAGGAAACGCAAGCACACTTCTATGGGATGGTTGTTGACAACAATGATGATGCAGAAGTATCTGGTTCCAAATCTGACCTTCAGGTATGTTCTACTTCTGGCTCTATACACTCTGAACTTGAGCAAAGCATCTCTATGTTAACAAAAGATATTTTTAAACTCCAGCAGAAGCTCTTGAAGGAAAAAGAAAAGAGAAAATTTATCGCAACTGAAAAGAACTTTTTCAAAAGAGAGACGGAGCTTCTGACAGTCGAGAAAGAGGAGCTCTCTATGGAAAAGAAAAGAATTTTAAAAACTAAACTTTCCATGGAGACATTTTAACATCAGGGTGCTCTGAACTGAAAAAGGTTATAAAAGAGAAACAAAAGGAGATTGTCGAGAAAGAGCGTGATAGACTAAATTCTGTGGCTCTTAAAAATTATTTTCAAAAGGAAAGGGAATTTCTACACCAAAACTTGCAGAGAAGGGATCTATTGATAAAAAAATATCAAGATGCTCAGCAGGTGTATGAAAAGATCAATTCTCAACAGAATAAGACAGGGCTAGGTTATGATGACCTAGGCCTAACTTGGAAGAAGATAACGTCTCTTGAATTTGTCTTTTATTTAGAAGCAGAGAAAAAACCTAATTTTCCTGCTCTGCATGAACCATCTCCTTTCAAAAGATCAAGACTTGAATATGAAGCCAGAGCAAGAAGGCTTAAATTCAAAAACACCTCTTACTCTTCTACAGATGTGTCTGGAAACCAGGTGCTGAGGCAGAGCCTTTGCCAAAAAGAAATCAGAGTCTCCTAAGCCTAATTATAAAGGACCCTTTATGAAATGGGTACCTAAAAATCTTTAAATTTGTTTTGTAGAAACATCATGTGCACATCTGGTACCTTGATTCTGGATGCTCTAAGAACATGATTGGTAAAAAGAGTTGCTTTCCTCTTTCAAAGACAAATCTGGAGGAAATATGACTTTTGGTGACAATATGCAAGGACAAATAAAGGGTTATGGAGTTCTCAACGAAGGTAAGGTTTATGTCTCAAAGGTTGCTTATGTTTCTGAGCTAAAGCAAAATTTGCTCAGCATAAGTCAACTATATGATTCTGGCTACAATGTCAACTTCCAAAGGAAGTCTTGCTCATTGGTGCCAGAATCTGGTCAAGAGATGCTAAGAGCCGATTGCAAGGGCAATATGTACCTTATGAACTTCTCACCCAAAGATAGTATAGAGACCCTCTGTCTCATATCTTGCAAGAGTGAAGAAGCGTGGCTCTGGCAGCACAAGTTGTCTCATCTTAATTTTCCAAATATTGAGAAGCTTGTTAAACACAATTTAGTTGTCGAACTACCTATGGTAAAGTTCAAAAAGGATCATCTCTGTCTTCCTGTGAGATGGGTAAACTCAAAAGAGCCTCTCATAAGGCAAAGACTGAAGTTTCTGTGTTAGACCTCTGCACACATGCTTCACGTTGACCTCTGTGGCCCAATCTCTATACAAAGCATGTCATGAAGTATATTCTTGTGCTTATTGATGAATTTTCTAGATATATGTGGATTGAGTTTGTAAGAAAGAAATCAAATGTGCCAGAGATGTTGATAAAGCTGATGACCAAGATTCAAGTTCTTTTACAGAGAAGAATTCAAAAACCGAGGAGTGACAATAGTACAGAGTTCAAGAATGCAAATATTGAGTACCTTGCCAAAGAGGGAATATCCCAGAACTTCTCGGCTGCAAGAACACCACAACGAAATGGTGTTGTAGAATGAAAGAAACAAACCTTAGTTGAAGCTACACGAACAATACTCATAGCCTCTGGTCTTCCAACCCATGTTTGGGCTAAAGCTATCTCGACTATGTGATTTATGCAAAATAGAGCAAACTGTGGTCAAGAGACATGTGAAAGCTCCTTATGAACTCATCAACCAAAGAAAACCTAACGTCAAATTTTTGCTCATCTTGCAGGTGCTTCATCCTCAATGACCATGAACACCTTGGTAAAATTGACAAGAAGGCAGATGAAGGAAAATTCCTTGAATATTTTATACATTCCAAATCCTACACAGTCTTCAACCTCAAAACCAAGATAGTCTTGGAGAGCATCAACGTCTCGCTCGACGATAAAGAACTTATGACTTCAGAGTACTCCAGCTCTGAACTCAAGCTAAACCAAGTGATTTCCAATTACTTATCAAAGTCAAGGTAATTGGAACTTGAGCAGATATTTGTAGATTTCTTTGATGATGAAGTCATATATGGGTGTGCAACCAATGGTGCCTCTGCATGCGTTCAAGGAGAGCCACAACCTTCAGGTACATCTATCTTTGGCCCTTCTAACGCCTCTACTCCCTCTTGTGATCATGCAGATCCAGAACCAAAGCTTCCAAGCTCTGCATCAGAGCCCAATCTAGAGCCAGAGATAATTATCTCTGTATTTGAACCTGATCCCTTTGTACCATCATGCTAGGGGGAGCAAGTAGAACCATCATCAACCATAAGAGACATATTGGCAAACATTCCAATTGAGCAGGACTTCAGAACTCCTCCATTAGTTCATCCTCCAATGACAAGATGGACTAAAGACGATCCTTCACACCAAACTATTGGTAATCCTTCAAGTGATGTAAAGACAAGAGCTGCCACTATGTTTATTCGTAAACTTTCTAAGCATGGTAGAGCCAAATAAAATCATGAAGCCCTACAAGATCCAAGTTGGGTCAATGCCATGCAAGAAGAGCTTCAACAGTTTGGATGAAACAAAGTATGGAGTCTAGTTCCTTTACCAAAAGATAAACTTGCAATTGACACTAAATGGGTTTTCAGGAATAAGAAGGATGAGGATGGCATTGTTATTAGAAACAAAGTCAGGTTAGTTGCAAAAGGCTACTACAAAGAAAAAGGCATATACTATAACGAGACCTTTGCACCAGTAGCAAGGCTAGAAGCTATACGCTTATTCTTAGCCGTCTCTACACATAAAAGATTCTGAGTCTATCAAATGGACGTTAAGTCACCCTTTCTGAATGATGAGCTGAAAGAGGAAGTCTACGTGCAGCAACCTCCTGGGTTCGAGAGCTCCATACACCCAGAGTACATCTATTATCTAGACAAAGCTCTGTATGGGTTCAAGCAAGCACCCAGAGCCTGGTATCGAGAAGGTTAAGATCGACACAACCTTGTTCATTAAGAGGAACAAAAGTGAGATGCTTCTAGTACAGATTTACGTAGACGATATTATATTTGGTTCAACGAACAAGAGATATTGTGACAAGTTCTTTACGAGAGAGAGTTTGAAATGAGCATGATGGGAGAAGTAACATTCTTCCTCGGTCTCCAAGTAAAAGAAACAGAGGAAGGTATCTTCATCAATCAAGCTAAATATGTCTCTGACATCTTGAAGAAGTACCAACTTCATAACTCATTGGCAATGAGGATACCAATTGCCACGAGTACTAATCTTGACACAGATCCATCTGGAAAACCGGTGAATGTCAAGACTTATTATGGAATGATTAGGTCACTTCTATATCTAACAGAAATTAGTCCAGATAGCATGTTTGCCATGTGCCTATGTGCTATATTTCAAGCTAATCTTTAAAAAATCTCACCTCTCTACGATGAAAAGAATCTTCAGATATCTCAGAGTGACTCAATTCTTGGGTCTCTGGTATCCTAAGAATTTTGGCTTTGATTTAATTGCATATAAAGATTCTAATCATGGAGGGCGTAAGCTCGATAGGAAGAGCACATCAGGAAGCTTCAACTACTTGGAAACAAGTTGGTGAGTTGGTTATCCAAAAAGCAAAACTGTGTGTCAACGTCCATTGTAGAAGTAGAGTACGTAGCCACAACAAGTTGTTGCTCTCAAGTGATATGAATGAAGACTCAACTCAAAGACTGTGGCTTTGAGTTTGATAAGATTGCTATTTTGTGTGACTCAGAAAGCACAATAGCCATCATTACAAACCTCGTGCAACACTCGAAGACCAAGTACATTGATGTTCGATAACACTTCATCAAAGACCATGTGGAGAAAAGTACGATTGAAATGTTCTTTGTTTCCACAGATTTCCAACTTGATGATATATTTACTAAGGCTCTTGATGAAAAGAGATTCAATTTATTAGTTAGCAAGTTGAGTATGCTCCATTTGCAATGACAAGTCACAGCCTATGTATGCATAATACAGAGCTTCTGCACTTAAGATTGGCATATATCTGTTTTATTTTTTCTAAGTCCATAATACAGAGCCTCTGCATATACTATGCAGAACCTCTAAGTCTAAATTCTGTCTATATTTAAGTTTTGTCATACAAAGCCTCGATATCTACAATACAAAGCCTTTGTACCTTAAACTATTGCTCATGCATATCTTATCATCTTGTGATCCAAGCATAGTTTAACGGGGAGGAAAACAGAACGCACAATTCAAGGGGGAGAGTTGGACTTCCAAGATACAGAGCCTCTGCCCCCATAATGTTTATTCATGATGGCATAGACTCTAAATAGTCCAACAATGAGCCTCTGTATCACTCAAAAGGTATGTTATCTCTCTTAATCCTCGAGCATTTTGAGCTTAAAACCTACTCTGGTTTCAAAAACCTTACTTCTATAGTTTATCGAATTCCAAGAACCAGAGCCTATGTATAGTACATACAAAACCTCTGCATGTACTATACAAAGCCTTTGTATCTAGAACTTGGTAAGTGTAGGAATTTTTGAAAACCCTTCAAAATACTAAGTGTTGCGTTTCACCAAGATGGATTTCATTCTTATTAAAAACTCTAGTTAACAAAACAATTGTATTTTTTTCTCTCTTTAAAAATAATAATAATAAAATGGAAAGTAGGTTATCTAAGGAAGGTGACCGTCCCATAACCTTAATGTTGATCCTCTCTCTCATTGATTTGATGATAATTTCTTTTACCATTTACGAAGTATTAATTTCTGTCTTTCAGTTCCAACGATCATCACTGAGTCTGTTAAATGATCGCTGACACATGTATTGTAAATTCTACAGCAACATCAATACTTCAAGAAAACAAAACTCACACCAAAGAACCTTCAGCGAAAGTCGAAGACTGAAACTAAAAATTAGAGACTAGCGCGTTCATGATCTAAAGAGGCATTCAGTGATTACAACCTAGTGAACATATGTGTGAAGACTGCCCAAGCCTCAGTGAATGCTGAAGAGACCTTCAGGGTTATTCCAACATTCAACAATCAAGAGAAGCTTGTTGTGAAAGATTGCTTTTGTCTTGTCCTTCCACACAAAGGACAAACCCATACCCTTTCTGGAGTATAGTACGGTACGGAGCCGATTAGTTGACTCCAGTACCCATCAACTCCATGAAAGGATGTCTGCTAATGAATATGATTTTGTACTATTCACTGTAACAAAGGACAAACTTTTCTCTGAAAGCTTTACGCGTGTTCAAACCCTACTGCATTGCATTAAATGTGCATTTATGTTAATGGGTATAAATAGATGAGTGTTCTCTCCATGCAAACTACGTGCATACACACAAGAGATCACACACACATCTAAAACACTTATGCTTATCTTCAAAGCAAGTTAGAATCCCTTTCAAGTATTCTAAAAAGTTCTTACCCAGAAAGAACTCATTTCCTTCTTACTCTTAACAACAAATCTTTTCTCTTTGCTAAGATCATTTGTGTGTAAACTTAGATTGTTTTAGATAGGTTATCTTTACCTTAACTTTTTCCGCATACAATCTTGTAAAATCTGTATTGGTCCTTCTTTATCAATATATATTTTAAATTTGAAAAGTTTTATATGTTTCTATACATCCCCCCTTTCTACAAACTGTTTCTATAAAACTCTTGTAGACCCTAACGGGATCAACACCTAATTTTTTAAATTTGGGAGGCGCGGATGCATGCTATCACCTACAACTGTCAGGCCACGTGGCATTTCCCCATAGGCTCTGACAAGAAACCCTTCCATAACCAACGCTTGGGTTTTAATTACACAAGTGTTTTTCTTTTTGCGCCTATTTAAAGGAGAAATAAACCCTATTTCTCCTTTACACTTTCAAATTCCCCCCCAATATTTTCCTTCTTCAAGAACTTGCTTCAAGATATTTAAGATCTCCTTCGTTCCATGTAAGACCTGCAACTCTTCTTTTCCAGAAATCCTAATTTTTTTTCTACACACTTCTCCTACCTTAAACCTGCAACAATGTCTTCCACTTCCGAATCAAACAACTCTCAAACTAAAACCTCAACGATGAAATCGATTGAGAGAACCAGCCTTCACGTTATACCTCTCCCACTAAAACCCAACAACCATGCCCTAAATCTAAACCTATCGAACTTTGATGCCCGATTCCATCCTATAGTGGATATACTTCAACACCACTTCCTAAACCCTGACAAATGTCGATGAAGGGGTGCCTAAAAGATTCCTTTAGAAATTTTGGCAAACCTGCGAGTTTATGGAAAATCAAGGGGTATTGTTGGAGAGTTCTACATGCCTGAACACAAGGTGTATTGCCAAATCTGAATCTCCAGATCTCTATTCTCCCTTGTGTTACAAATCCCCACCAAGACTGACCTTGGCTTACCTGCGTATGTTCCACTTCCAACAGGCGATGAAATCGTTGGATTCCTAAGGCTTTTGGGCTACAACAAACAAATCAACTATCCCTAGTAGTTTAGGCGCCAATTTCTGCCTCCAATGTGGAACGTCCTGTTCACAGGATTATAACCGGCAAAATAGGAAGCATGGATATGTGTAGCACCAATATCCTTCAACTTCTATAAGGCGTGTTCTTTGATTTACCTCTAGACTACTCACTCATCCTATTCATAGAGTTCAAAGGAGTCGTCACCAAGAAGAACTTGGATAAATCCAAGGGTAAGGACCTGCCAGCCTTCTTGTTTCCACGTTTTCTAATCCTACTTTTAAGGCCTGGTTTGATCAAAAGCTACATTCCCTACATATTCAGCCCCCTAGCCAAGGAAAACATGCTCTCTACATACCGTCCTACAATGCATAAGGATGGGTACCCTGCAGAGCGACCATTGCCAAAGAAGCTTATGAGTTACATCAATACGAGGGAGGTGAGGTGAGCATACAGAAGTGTACGCAAGTCACTAGAAGCAGTGACTCGAACCCCAACACGCATAGGTAAAGTCGTAGAGGGGGAGCAAGAGGGAGAGCAGGAAGCTATGGGCATAGAGGTAGAAAGGGAACCTCAAGAAGACAGGAAGATGGAAAGAGTGGAAACAGAGAGGATGGAGTTGGAGAAGAAAAAGAAGGAGAAGGAAAGTAAGAAGATAAAGAGAGAAGAAAAGAAACGGCAAGAAGAGGCTAAACGGGCAAGGACTGAGAGAGAAAAGAAAGAGAGAGACGAAAGAGAGGACCAAGAAAGAAGGGAGAAAGAAGAGCAAGAAAGAAGAAAAAGAGAGAGGAAAGAACAAGAAGCATCTCTACTTCTTGATGAAGAAGAAAGTGAATGTGATAGTGAGGATGAAGAGGAAGAAGAAAGTGATGAGGGAGAAGTGAGTGGTCAAGCTGAGGGGGAGCCAAAGCAAGAGCAAGAGCAAGACGTTAGGAAAAAACGCATATACTTCCATTCCTCCACTCCTAGTGCAAGTAAATCTTCTAGTTCTTTTGGTCGAGCAACAAGAACTATTGAAATAGAGGTGCATACCTCAAGCCCTAACCTGCCAAACTAGCTAGAGGTCGCTTCTGCCTCTGGCCATCACAACCAAAGGGAAACCTCACTATAGGGATCATCCTCTCAACAGGATGAGATTTTTAAATTTATAAGTGACATGTCTCCTTATGCCACGCCACCTTCTCACACAGAGGAATTCATTTTCTTTACACTAGCTATGCCCCCACTTGTTCAGAACAAGAGTTAGGTGCACAAGACTTTGAGGCTCTCCACCAATCTCTTAGTATACTCATAGATGACATTTCCTCTAACTCTGAATTGAGTGGAATAGTTCACTTTGAAGGGACGGCGGTAGTATCTTCTTTAGATGAAAAGATATGAGGATCGACTGGAAATCCTTCCATGTTCACATCAATACAGACATGAACGAAGCTGTCCTTTGAACAAGGACTAACTTTAGCCCATGTGTTGAGCCAGAGGTTACCCCGATAACAAAGGCAGAGTTCCATGCCTTCGCCACCAATGTTTTATGCTCCTTGGATGAGCTAAAACTCACAATTCATACAAGAATGATCAAGAAAAATAGATTTCAATGTGTCGGCAAGCTTCAATTGATGAACTTGATGTGTACACTTGTGTTTTTGCTGATTACAAAAAATACGTATGAATTGAATCTGTCAAGATGTCTAACAGCCAACTAACAAAACTAATACTACTATTTATAGTAGCCCCTAAAAACAAGAAAGTAACTACCTTATTATAAAAGGAAACCACAGCACCTAACTATTACAAAACATATGAAAATAATTTAGCACCGGGACTTGAATACAACATTTTTGTTCCAACAATCTTCCCCTTTGGATTCAAGTCCAAAACAGCAACATCTTCAGAAAACTTTAGAAAACTTTGATTTTCCAAGATTTGGACTTCAAAGCCTATAGCAACTTTAGATCTTTAACAATCTCCCCCAAATAACTTTCCTTTTTCTCAACAAACTTTCAGATAATCTCTCCCTTTGATCAGCACCAGAAAATTTTATCTTCCCCTTGAACTGATAAGGAATCAACATTTGAATAATCTCTCTCTTAAGAAACAACAAACTTCTTTAAAAAAATGATCTTCACATTCACTCCTCCTTGAACATTGCAGCACGATAATCTTCAGCAATATTGATCAACTCCTTTCAAACTTTGACACCTTCCCCGATCTTCAGAAATTGACACATAAATCTTCATTCATTTTTAATATAAACTCCCATTTATGATGTAACACCCCCGTCCCGCGTGGTCAAAGACGGGTGATGTCACAATTGGAATAAAACAAACCACGTGCTATATAAAAACAGAGCGGCTAATAAAATTTACCAAAAGATAATTACATAACCACAAACAGAGATAACGTGTCTCAAATTACGGTCCCAAAATACCAGCATGTCTACATTAGTCATCAAAAGTTTAACAAAAATGTGACTTAATGAGTTATCTTCAATATTGTCATCTCCGTAACTCTCATCCCAAAATCCCTGCTAAGTCATGTACCTGCCGAGGACAAGAAAATCTCGGCTGAGCTTAATGCTYAGTGAACGGATAATAATATAACTAAACAATGAATATGAGATAACAAGTTCAAAAACAATTGATAACGCCAAATGATAATCCAAAAGAAAATAAAAATGCCCCAAAAGCATATCAAGGGTCCGAAGACCAAACTGCATCACGAGGATGCGTTGTTCCCAAAGGATGATCAGTCCATTCAGGCACAAGTGAGGAAAGGGGTGTGAGCACAACACAGCAATCCTCTCCGTGAATTTAACCACGGCCACAATTCAATATCCGATAACGGTTCGTAGGATCGATCCATACGCCCTCTATTCGACCGGTACATAATCAAGTCCACTTTTAAGGACTTATAAATATAAGGACGCCATGATCGTTTTAGTCACCATGGAAACATCTCAATACCGGTGCTCCAGTTATTGAGTCTATTGTAAAATGTTTCACAAATGAAGCAATAAAACAAGTCAAGTGATCAAAATGATCCATATTCCAAATAAGAATATAAGTCGTAAAGGAAACAAAGTTCAATAACATACGACAAGCATAAAGGAAATTCAAAACAAATTATTCGGAATTTATCACAGATTATCCGGATTAGGAAGCTTTATGCAAATGGCTATCCTCGTGTCAAGTGAGATATGGAATCCGTACCTTAACCAAATTTGACAATTAACGCACGATCAAATGTAAATTCACGATCAAGTTTGATTTGCCCGCGTGCCTAACGAATGCATAACTGGTTACTATTTACAAAGCATAAAAACCGAAACATAGTTATTCTAATAAAATTACTTAGACTTCAAGAAGGACAGCTGGATACGAATTGAAAACTCAAACGTAAAACTTAACCTTATTCTCTTTCGATCCAACCGTTTCCGTCCCTCTTATTTCTAAGCATTTTTACCCTCCTTAGAGACCAATCCAGACTATACTGTCTAAATGAAAGTTGTAGTATGCAGTATGATCTTCCTGACTGCAAAATACGAGCTTAATCYGACTTACGGTTTGTGAGTTATACACTGCCAAAGTACAGGGGTTGCATTGTCGGTAAAATTCGATTCCGTAATTCCCGATTAACTTTTATGATCCAACTTCCGTGATTCGCTACATTTACATGCTATAAACATACTTCAACATACTAAACAGTAAAACAAATCTAACGGTCGTTAACCTAAGCTTAATCATGTATTTTTATTCCTTTCGACATTTAACCGAACAATTGGTATACGGTTAAACATTTACCCACAATCTAACCATATTGAAACTATAATATACTCTTTTCATTTCTAAATCAATATAACCAGTTCTAGTATTCTAAACATCAAATATATCATAAATATAACAATATCAATCCGTAAACTTAGATATAAACACAGTTTATAAACCGATCTAAACAATCCTAAAATAAACACCTTAATGAAACTGAATGAAACTTATACCTTTAAGAAGGGTTCGGAGAGTGGATTCCGAATATATAATTGTTGCCTCGATCCCCTTACTAATTTGACGTAAAATCTAGAGAGAAGACGAGAGAGAATTGTAGAAAGAGAGAATGAGAGAGAGAGAATGGGGTTGAGAGGGAGATTTGAGACGGTTTGCACCGCCTCTTGCATGTCTATATATATATATTTATGATTTAAAATTTTTTTTAATAAAAGTTAACCGCCTCATATATAATATATATATATATATATTATATATATATATATATTATATATATATATATATATTATAATATATATATATATATATATATATATATAAAGTTTAACTATTTGACGGTTTTTACCTTTCAAATTAAATTCCCAACTTTTACGTCAATATAGGTATAAACACATTTTGACGTAAAACTAGTCTAGGGTACAAATTGGTTAAGCATGGGGTAAAAATATATCATGCATAATTCTACCAAAATTCTCTTAACCCAATTTGTACGAGTTAACGAAACACGGATATTATATATGAGGAAAACGAGGAGCGTTTATATCATACACAAAAATGAATGATCCCTGTTGAAATGCCGTCAATTCATAAAAATTAAGCAAATCTTTTCAAATTCGCTTATATAATCTTTTCAGATTAAGAAGATGAAGGAAAGAACCAGATTCAATTATTGAACCTGTTCTCAATCTTTTTAAAAAGATTAGCCTGTGAATATAACAGTTATATTCAATACAACGAATGTACTTCATATATGAGACTTTTTAATGTTCATCTCACCAGGACTTCCATTCAATCATTGATAGTTTGAAAAAGCGTATCTATGAATGTTATAACAGAATAACAGATATTCTGTAAAATTTGTGCATTGTAAAAATGATAAAGCAACGAATGCTTCAGATTAGGTTAAAAAAGTTAAATAGTGTGGACTACACAAATTTATCACACTCAATTGTGATCAATAAGACTTGAAGGGGGGGACATATATCCTTGTTTTTCAATATCAGTTATCTCCAAATGAAAAAATGATAGATTATGAGCTGCGTGCCCCAAGTGTTATTGAAACATTTATCTTTTGAGAAATAAATGAGTAGCTGATGGGGTTATAACAAGAGTTGGTCTGGGCTTGCCTTTTTCAATATTAGTCTCCAAATAATTGAGAACTAATAGATCGTGTGGTTTGCTCGGATTATAGTAGATAGATTAGGATTCTTTTATTCTTTTAATCCTGGACACAACTCTCATCAATTCTTTTAACTCACTTTAACTACCCCTCTCATTTACATTTTAAACTTTGCACACACACACACACACACCCATTTTGCATTTAAGCTCACTCAGATATGGATGTCCTCTTGTGTAGGGCTGTCGGTTCTGACAGTCCATAGAGGTATTTATGTTAATCTCTCTGTCCCTCCTAAATTTTTTACATTGTAAGATCATATGATCACAAATGATTGATCAAAAGTAATATTGCAATGAAATACATTTGATCAGATGAAAATTTGATCAAGAAAATTTTGCAATTAAGTACATGAACAATTAAGGAGTGGTATACAAATCAGATTATTCAAAAATATATCGGGAGAAATGAATGAAAATATGTAAGAACAAGTTTATTCAAAGAAATGAGAAATATTTTCAAACAAAGAATTAAAAATCAAAGAATTATTTTTCTAACAACAAAATTGAGTACAAACGAGTGTATTATCACCGAAAAAGATTTTTCAATTTAGAGACGTGATAATAACGTGTTGAAGAATGGCTGAATCAGGTATTAGTATTATGTACGAAGAGAAAATATGCAAGTAAAATCTCTAGAAAATACCTGATCAGAGAAAGTACTCGTTTCCAAAAAGAAATAAAATCAAAATCATTTAAAATTCACACTACTTATAAATGAAAAAACGTTTAAGTTCAAAGAAGTGGTTTGAACAATTAGGAATACATTTTATACACAAAGGAGTTGTTTTTCTTCGATGTTTATTCAAAAAAAGTTTAAAATGATATACCTGAGTTTCAAAACTAATTAAGATTGTGATGTTCTCCCTTGAATTCAGCTCATACACAAACAAATTGGAACATTGGAGAGTCCCCCTAGACATGATCAGATAGAGACTCTGACTCCCCTTGACATGTACATAGGAAGATCTCTAGTCTTGTGTATAAAGAGGAGGATAAGCATCAGTATTTCTGATATTGTAGCTTGAGTCTTCAATTATTGTTTAGAAGTCACAACAATGAAGAACAGGTTCTAAACTGAATTGTTTAGAAGCTAAATTACTAGAGTTCGAGTTCTAGACTAATTTGTCTAGAAGTATGCAACATTGAAGACCTAGTTCTAGACGGAAGTATCTAGAAATCTTCACAAAAGTCACTTAGAAACTTGTGGGTTAGCATCAGGAAGATTAGTAGATATAGCTTTAACGCGCCATTCATACCTTTGCTTAGGAACCCATTTCCATACGACCTTCACATCAATAAAGTATGGTTCATCTTTCTTTTGAATTTTTTTTTGTGAAAGATTATCTTTTGAAGCACAAGAACCATTTGAAGCTATAGATTTATGAAAAGGAACATATAAGAATTTGAACTTCTTAGATCGGATTTGTTGTTTGCATTTGGCATTGATGGCGAAAGAATTATAACCACAATAGTTGCAATGTAAATGTTTTGGCGCTAAAGAAAGTATATCTGAATGAGTAAAATGTTTTGAATTTTTCAAATCAACATTCAAATTATATTTCCTTTTTGAAAATAAAGCACATTTGCAACTACCAGGTTTAGCATTTGAAATCTTTGCAGAAGAATTGATTTTGAAAGAATTAGCACTTTCTTTCTGTAAGTCATTTTTCTTTCTCCATACATAGCCAACAACTTTCAGAATTTTCACAGATAAATATGAACTCACAAATGATTTGACAGTCGAACATCCAAACTTTTCATATTTTTTAGATTTCGAAGAAGTCTCAAAATCATTTTTGAAATCAATTCCAGAAGACTCTCCGACCTCAAAGACACTTTCATCAAATTGATTTTATCAATAATAGTGGATTTAATTTCAGAATCAATCTGAGGAGTCACTAAATTTTTAGAATTTGAACTTAAAGGTTGTTTGATAACATCCTCAAGCTGCATGATTTGACTCATAAGCTTGGTTCGTTCATAGAAACTAGAATTTAAATCCTTTTTGAGATCCTGGATCTTTTGCATATTGGACTCATGCAATTTGTCTTTGCAAACTAAATGCATGGTTGTTGATCCTCTCTCTCAGTGATTTAATGATAATGATAATCCCTTTTTCCTTTCGATGTATTTTTGTTTATGTACTTTCAGTTCCAGCGATCAATACACTG
>NC_037531.1:5468307-5469401 GCF_001531365.2 Cynara cardunculus var. scolymus
GTCCATACTTGGTTGATTTAGCACAGCGGCTGGTCTTCTTCCAGACTTAGACGTTTTGGCACAGAAGCATCTTCAGATGATCCATCCTTAGCCCATATTGCTTAATAAAACTTTTTAAGATAATTATTAGCATCAATTTGATGCTAACAATCTCCCCCCAAAGTTTTATGAAGCAAGTATCTTCATTAAGTCTTCAGGTCTTCTCCCCTCTGCTTTCTTAAAAAAGCTTTAGTGTGCTTGGTATGGATGGAATATTCAAGCTCCCCCCAGAATATAGCTCTATGTTATTCATTTTCAACTCTTAGATCAAATCAGATTCAATGTAAATGCAGCACCACTGAATGCACAAGATGCAGCTTTAATCTACCCACAATTCAGCACATTCTTTGAAGCACAGAATAGCCACTCACCCCAAAAGTAGCTAATTCATCCAAAACAAGATAGATAAATGTGTGAATTACTTGACAAAACAGTGCAAACAGTCTTATGACAAAGAAACTTTCAACGAACCGCAAGTTGAGTAGGAATTCAGATTTAGAGCTTGATTCAATTGAAGAAAACTTGAATAACCGAAGCAAACACCATTGGAATTAAGAACCGGAGAGAAGAATTAACATTTAAGATTTATGACTTCAAGAAACAGTAGGTCAATTTAAAGAAAATTGACAAAATTGCTGTTAATGCTTCTAAGGGCAAAACATGAAGGAAATTGCCATAAACATGTAAGAATGGTGATAACAGGCAAGAAAAACTTAAGCTATTATAGATTCAAAACAACATATCGATAGAAATTCATTAGAGTATTTTCAAGAAAATTGAATCTGCTGCCAGAAAGATCATATCGATAGAAATTAATCGATTTGGCTCTGATACCACTTGATATAACCCAGATCTGACAGTAGAACAATTTAATAAAGGAAATCAAGAGAGATTTGTAGAAGAAGAAGATGAAATAGGAAACAACGCCGCTTTCTTTATTGAATGAAAATTACAGACTCTCAAGAACCCTAATCGACTCTCATATGATGAATCTAAATCTATGTTTTACAAAGAATTCTCTAAAATGCTCTCGTATTTTTTCTCTGCCTGAAACA
>NC_037531.1:5469690-5485231 GCF_001531365.2 Cynara cardunculus var. scolymus
GATTTAGCACAGCGGCTGGTCTTCTTCCAGACTTAGACGTTTTGGCACAGAAGCATCTTCAGATGATCCATCCTTAGCCCAGATTGCTTAATAAAACTTTTTAAGATAATTATTAGCATCAATTTGATGCTAACAGCTACCACCTCTGAGGTAGTTCATGGGGCGTTTTTAGGTTTAGTAGTGGCTCAACTATTTTCAATCATGTGTATGTCGTTATTTTAAAGATATTACTCATAAATTTATAACCAAGATTGATGCATTTAAAATTATTTTTATGCATATAAAACCTGTGAACTCACCAACTCTTGTAGTTGACTATGCTTTATGCCATGCTTTTCWGGTACTAAGTAAGTTATGTGGACTCTGGGGAGCATTACTTGGATCACATCGATTAAGACAGTTTTTATTGTATTTCAAATATTTTTGTAACCATGGAATCCTATTAAGTCGATGAACTATTTTTTATTATTATTATTATTGTGAATCTTTGTTGAAAGTGTTTCTCTTAAACTGTTGCCAAGACTCGCTTGTCTGTTAGCATTCCGTGTTTCCGTTTTAGCGGGGTGTGACAATAGAATAAGAGATAAGATCTTTAGATTCTTCATTGGTTGCAACCACATGATTGAACTTGAGAGACATGCTTTTTAAAATCTTTCCAACAATCGTCTCAATAGTGATCTTATCACCATATGCTCTCATTTGGCTGGCAATAAAAGAGATTCTAGCAAGATACTCTTGTATCATCTCATTATTTTTCATACTTGCAGGTTTAAAATCTCTTTCAAGAAACCACAATTTCATACTGATTATGTTAGACCCCATAATTTTTATTTGTAAAAGTAATGAAAAATGCACAAGTATGGAAGTCTGGAGACTCGATGGAAGACAAAACTGAAAAGATCCTAAGTGCTGAAGACAAACCGGAGATGTGATGAACAATCCATAAGTGCTATGAAGACCTGAAGCACTTAACGTGATAATCATCTACTTGTGAAGAAGTTCATCAGGTTGATGAACTAGCATCTCCATTACTCCTCCGATTTACAGCAACTAAGAGAATCGTCAAGTGTCAGTTCAATCAGATATACTCTAGTGAAACAGAATCATGAAGAATCCTGATTGAACATACTACCTAGAGACAGCTAGAGATGACCCATCGACAGCTGGAATTTTGTTACGCCAGGTAGTTAGAGATAGCTTCCATATTTCTAGATAGATATTTATTCCTTGTTTATCTCATAGATATCCTTTACTAGATTGCTAGTATAAATAGCTTTCATATGTCTTGTAAATAAAGTAATCCTTCTCATTTTCATTATTATAGTGAAATTTCTTGAAAGCTTTATACCTTCTTGAATATCATTGAAGCTGTTCTTCACTCTTTTCATAGATACGCTAGATTTAGGTTCATAAACGTAAATCTTTGTGTTATATTGAGAGATCTGGGATCAACAATTGGTATCAGAGCAAATTGATTGATTTTCAATCAAAACGATCAATTTGAATCTGAGTATTCAAATCTCTCAATTTTTCCTTCATTCTCATTTTTCTTCTTCTCTTCGAAATCTCTTAAATGGCCAACTAAAATTCTGCTTATAACGTTAGTTCTCTCACCAACTCTTTAACATGAAGAGTATCCACAATGGAGAATAAGGATAATAAATTTCTTAGAGGGGGTGGATATGAATCTCCTCAGATCTGTTATGGAATGTCCCTACATTCCCCAAACTCTTGTCCCAAGAGTTCCTGGCACAAGCACAACTGAAGAAGTCGCATCTTACTACATGGTGAAAGATGAAAGCAATTGGGATGAGGACGACATAGAAAGAGTAGACGCTGACAAGAAGGATAAAAGATTGATTATTATGGCCATTCCTAATGAGATTTTTCAATCTCTAGGTGCTTCTACCACGGCCAAGGAAATACGGGACGAACTTGCAAGCCAGTTGGAGGGAGGAGATAAAACTAAGAAAAACCGAAGGGGGCAATGTTTGAATGAATATACAAATTTTAAAGCATTTTAGATGAACCAATCGAGAAGACTTATGACCGCTTCAACACCCTGATAAATCAATGCCGTAGAAACGACATTGCAAGAACGAAAGAGGAAAACAACGCCCTATTCCTCAAGAGCAAGATATTCTGAAAAGGAATGGACACAACTGTCTATGTCTTTACAAGAAAATCAAGACTTAGATAGTTGGTCACTTCATGATGTGTATGGAACACTTGCTGCCCAAGAGCAAGATATTCTTAAAAGGAAGGTGTCCATTGGAGGACCTCTTGCCTTAGTTTCCGAAGAAAAGGAGGTTTCAAGAGGCTCTTCAGAGGAACAGAAAAATAAGAGCAAGAAGGCCTTAATCATAGAATCTGAATCTCAAGAAGTAGTGTCAGATTCTGATGATGATCTCAAAGCATTTGCCAAATCTCTTGCCTTGATTACTAAATAGTTCCAGAAGAAGTTTGTCAAGAGACCCTTCGAAAAGGATAATAGAAGAGACTTTAGAAGAGAAAGATTCCAGCCTGCCTATGGACAGAAGACGATTAAATTTCATCAGAGAGATGGAAGAAGATAAGAGAGAGAAGATAGAGAAGAAAAAAGATAGGATAGAAGAGAAGGAGGAGACAAAAGAAAAGATAGTCTAAGATGATACCGGTGTCGAAAGCTAGGCCATTTTTCCAAGGACTGCAAACGACGTCTGATCAATGATGTAGACTATTACAAGAACAAATACACATACAATCCGAGAGAAAGAAGCCTGATGGCAGAAAAGGAAAATTGGCTGTCTGAATCCTCATCTGATGAAGAAGATAAGGCTCTCATATGCCTTATGGCTAAGTCCACTGCAGAATCCTCTTCCGACTCCGATGACCACGTACGCAATTCTTCCCATGATCAAACCAACTATGCTCCATCTGAGTTAGAGTTAAAGGTCATAAAACTTTCAGAAGATTTTAAAAAATTAAAAGAAAAATTAAACTTTGAACAATCTGAAAGATTAAAAGCAGAGAAAGAAGTTAGTTTCTACAAAAGAGAGACTAATCTTCTTACTGAAGAAAAGGATGAATTAGAGAAAGAAAAAAACTCGCATTGCATCTCTTAAAAAATCAGAAGAAGAAAAACTTTTGGATCTGAATAAGAAGATCTCTAAAGATCTAGAGAAGAAGGTGAAAGCCTTGAAAGAATCCCAGACAAAAAGACTGAATTCAGTAACTCTTAAAGACTTCTTTCAAAAAGAAAGAGAGATTCTTCACCAGAAGTTTCAAACCAATGAACTTCTGATGAAGAAATAAAAAGATGCCCAAAATGTAGAGTCCAAATTTACTGATCAATCATCATTTCTTCATAACAACAATGGCAGATCTGGATTTATCTTGAAAGAACACAATATGAATTTTGAGAGAAAAGGTCAAAGCATTCAAAGTATAGTCAACTCTCTTAAACGTATGGTTTTTACAAATGAGCTCCTCTCTTTTCAAAATACAAAGACTACCACTATTTATATGGTCAAACTAACTAAACATAGTCAAAGTCAAACTTCTATAAGAAAAGTCAAACACGCTGACTTTTACAATTATAGACTATATTTAACTTTCAAGACGAATACAATTAATACTGATTTTTCAGTCCTAACAATCTCCCCTTTTGTATTCAGACTTGAAAGAAAATTTTGCGCTTTGAGTCCTTGTTTGAACTTTGAAACATTATGCACAATATGTCTTCTTTCAAAAGAAATCTTTAACTTGCAATCTTCAAGCGATCAACTGTTGAGAAAGATCTTCTAGCATTCTCCCCCTCGAATGTAGAATCACGTATCTTCTCTTTTAAGAATATAGATCAAAAACAATCTTCAGAAACACTGTACAAGATGTGATCTTCAAAGGATCTTCAGATAACAAGTCTTCAGTAAACTATTATGAAAAATGATCTTCACATTCAACATCTCTCAGTCGTTGTAGCACACGAATAATCTTTCTGTAATGATCTTCAGTCGCACTTCTTCTTTTGAGTCTTTTGTCAACACTGAAGTTACTCCCCCTTGATCTTTGCATCAAATTCCCTTTAACAATGTTCGGAAATGAATATTTCATTCATTATTACATATACTCCCCCTTATGATGAAATGAGAATCATTCCATCATACATAAGATGAATGAAATTTTTCGTGTAAGCCGTCAAATCATGAAAATGTAAGTAGATCTTTGCAAATCCACTTATTTAATCTTTTCAGATTAACGGAATGGGAATGTAACAACCAATTTCAACCTATGAAATTGTTTTCAATCTTTATAAAAAGATTGGCCTGTGAGTATAACAGATATACTCAGTATAACAGATGTACTATATATATGAGACTTTTTGACGTTCATCTCACCAGGTCTTCCATTCAATCATCAATAGCTAAAAAAATAGCATATCTATGAATGTTTTGGCAAATTAACATATAACATGCTAAATTTGTGTAGTGTAAAAGAATAAAGCAATTAATGCTTCTGTTTAGGCTCAAAAAGATAAACCGTGTGGACTACACAAATTTATCAGACTCAATATGTGATCAAAAAGACTTGAAGGGGGGACATATATCCTTCTGATTTCAATATCAATCTTTCTCCGAATGAGAAATTGATAGATGATTAGCTGCGTGCCCCAAATGTTATTGAAACATTTATCTGTTGAGAGATAAATGAGTAGTTGGTGGGGTTGTGACAAGAATTGGCCTGAGCTCTGCCTTTTTCAATATTAGTCTCCAAAGAATTGAGAACTAATAGAGATTGTGTGGTATGCCCGGATTATGTAAGTTTGGAACAGGATATTCATATTCTTTTAATCCTGACACAACTCTCGTCAATTCTTTTAGCTCACAACAACTACNNTCACTCAGATATGGTTGTCCTCTTGGGTAGGTCTGTCGGTTTTGACATTCCATAGAGGTATTTCTGATAAGCACTCAGTCCCTCCTAAAATATTGCATTATGCACATATGATCACAATGGATGATCAAAAATATTATTTCATTAAAGCCCAATGATCAGATAAAAGTTGATCAAATAATCTGGCTTTAAGCACGATCAATAAAAGAATGAAGCGACAACAATTCGATTATTYGRTATGTATGAGAGAAATGAATGAAGATCTGTAAGAACAAGTTTACAGATTCTGATATTAAAAAAAATGAATGTATATGAATCAGTCAAAGAAAAACAATATCAGAAAATAAAATTGAATACAAACGAGTGTATTATCACCGAAAAAGATTTTCATATAAGAGACGTGATAATAACAGTTTGAAGAATAGCTGAAACAGGTATTGGAGTTATGTACGATGAGAATTTACGCAAGTAAAATCTCAGGAAATACCTGTTCAGAAAATGTATTCGTTTTCCCAAAAAAAATTCAAAACCACTTATTAAACTTTCTAGAAAACTCCCCCTAGAAAGTAGATTAAAGTAATGAATCATTTAAGCTAAAAAATTAAAATTAAAACATTTTAAGTACGGGTACTAAACTGGGTGCTTAGAAACCACACTCGGTAAAGCACGGGTTCTGAACTGAAGTGTTCAGAAGCCTTAGTTKGAAATAAATCACAACTCCCCCTGCATCGGTGTATCATTGAAATGATATTTTGATTAGCATAAATTTGACACACCTGCAAAACCAAATCAAGTAGCTTTTTGGTACCCAAACGAACTTGGGTCCTAATATGTTAGTATTTGGTTGGGGTATGTTGTAACTTCCAAACCATTTCTTTCTATAAGATGTATTCTTTTCAGCACTATGAACAGGATGATCAGGAATAAAATATGAATCATACCGGTAATTGTGATCATACCTGTTTGTTAGGACTGAGAAATCAGTATTAATTGTATTCGTCTTGAAAGTTTATAAATCGTCTATAATTGTAAAAGTCAACGTGTTTGACTTTTCTTTAGAGGTTTGACTTTGACTTGTCTTTGTTAGGTTGACCATATAAATAGTGGTTAGTGTTTGTAATTAGAAAGAGAAGAGCTCATTTGTAAAAACCATACGTATTAAGAGAGTTGACCATACTTTGAATGCTTTGACTTTTTCTCTCAAAGTTCATATCATGTTCTTGAATGCAATATCAAGATTCTGCCATTGTTGTGAAGTAAATGAAGATTGATCAGTGAAATAGGACTCACAATTGGTATCAGAGCGGGATGCAAGAAATCAGAAGTTAAAAGAAATCAGATAAGTGAATTTTTTCTGGAATTTTTTTGTGTTCTTCGTGTTCTTGATTTTTTTTTAGATTTTTGATCCGATTTTTCATAAAAATCTTGTGTTTTTGTGTTAAAAATATGATCAAAATGCTCGAAATCATGTTGTGAATCTTTGTTATTCACAATTTTTTGTGATTTGATCAACTTAAATCAAGATTTAATTGGTTTTTAGGATTTTAAATTTTTTTTCGTGTTCTTGAATTTTTTCGTAACCAGTGTTTTTGATCCAATTTTTTTAAAATTTTTTTTTGTTTTTGTGTTTTTGATAATTTTGATCTGTTTTTAATATTTTTTTGGTTTAATTTTGTTAAACCGTCCATTCTTCAAAGGTCCAAATTCTTAGGCCCATTTTTTGAGCGGATAAGAAGTCCGGTTACACTGTTTCTTCATCGCACTGCTCACTCATCTTCATCTAAACCGCACCTCACTTGATCGGATTCAAGGTAAACCGCAGGAGCCTTGTCCGGTTTATTCACCTTCATCGATTTCTAAGTCTAATCCTTACAAAGCTTAACCGGATTCAAGTCTGCATCGAGCGGAGAGGTACACCGGACGATTTCAGGACTTGTGCATCGAAGAATTTTGAGCGGATTTTACATAAACCGGACACCCCTTGTCCGGTGTTCATGTAAACCGGTCACCTCTTGACCGGATTAGTGCTCTGATTCGTTCAGCAAGTAAGTCCATCTCTGAATTGTTCACTGCTTCTTGATTCAATTTGAGTTTCATCTCCCAAGGGATTCTAAATCGATTACTGTCTGATTTAGGTTCTGTGTGGTTTGGTGTCAATTTTCTAATAACAGTAATCTACTCATCATAGTCTGAGTTCATCTAATCAATTTCAGCTTAAATTGTTTGATCATCTTTAATCGGATATTGTCACTACACAGATTTTCCTTGTTTAAATGGTTTAAGGTTCCAGTGTTACCATTCTGTTTTGTGTTTGAGTTGTTGCTGTTGATATTTGTTGAAGTTTTGACAGGAAAGCTACTCTAGATATCATTTCTTAATATTTGCTGTTGATGATTGCTATTGATGTTTGTGTTAGCAAGTCTTGAAAGCAGCTTATCTTTTTGGAAAGAGAGAAGAATGCTAAAGAAAAGACAGACATTTCCGAAGACTGTCAAAGCCAGCTACAGAAATTGTCTGAAAGCATTGACTTAAARCAAAAGGCTTTAGACGAAGAGAAAAAGCTATTTGCTATAGAGAAAAGAAATACTTCAAAGAAGTATACAACAATTGCAAAAGAACTTACTGAGAAAAGGAAGTGGCTTGACATCGCTTCGGAGAATGACAAGAGCAGCTCAGATGAAGAGAAGAGAGAGTTGGTTAATCAGAAGAAAAGGTTTGAAATGATACAGAAAGAGTTCGAAGGTAAACTCCTGGATACTTCAAAGAANTTCAGTTCTCATGTTCAATTCAGTTTCAAGGTCTGTCTTTAGATTAGACAATTTCTTTGAAGTATCCAGGAGTTTACCTTCTAACTCCTTCTGTATCATTTCAAACCTTTTCTTCTGATTAACCAACTCTCTCTTCTCTTCATCTGAGCTGCTCTTGTCATTCTCCAAAGCGATGTCAAGCCACTTCCTTTTCTTAGTAAGCTCTTTTGCAATTGCTGTATACTTCTTTGAAGTATTTCTTTTCTCTATAGCAAATTGCTTTTTCTCTTCGTCTAAAGCCTTTTGCTTTAAATCAATGCTTTCAGACAGTTTCTGTAATTGGCTCTGACAGTCTTCAGAGATGTCTTTCTTTTCTTTAACAATCTTCGCTCGTTCCAAAAWAATAAGCTGCTCAAAATCCGAGATTTGCTTTAGAAGTATCTTGGCGTTTAACTCGAGAGAGTTAATCTTCTTCTCGTAAGATTCTCGTTCAGTTCCAAACTTTCTTTCAACTTCCATAATTCTCTTCTTTTBTATCYCCATCTCTTTCCTTTCATCATTTAAAATCTTTTCAGTCTTTAAAACCTTTTCCTTTTCTAATCCCAATAATCTCCGAAACTCAGTCAGCTCATGCTCAGTCTTGTGAAACTTCTCAGTTAAATCCTTGATATCTGAATTGCTCCTTGGAGAGTTCCTCTCAGCAATTAGTTCAATTTGAACTTTTTGGAGTTTGTTGTACAAATCTTTATAGATTGACTCCTTGTTTTTCTTTCTTTGTCAAATTCTACTGTGATATTATCCAAGGATTTGTTAAGTTTATCTAACTCATATTTGGATTCATCCTAAACTTTTTCTATCTTTTCTTTATATTCTCGATGCAAAGTTTCATTACATTTCACACTAACATAATTCTGAAGTTTAAAGTTCTTTTCCAGCTCAGCATACTTTGCTCTCAATTCTTGATTCTCCTTCATTAGAATATCTGCCATTTTAAAAAAAATTATCAGTTAAGAATCTATGCAGTGAAATCAGATAAAAGAAATATGAACAGTTAAGCTCAAAAAGAATAGAAAAAACACAAACACTGAAAACACACACAAAAACAGATATATAATGATCCAAAAAGAAAATCTAAACACAAACAAACTAAGAAACCAAAACAGTCCAAAAATTATCCAAGTCCAAAAACTGATTCAAGTCCAAACCAACACAATACATATTTTACACTTTAAAAAAATGATCTATCTGCTCTCGAAATTCTATCCAAAAATCCACTTGTATGCTTCTCTTATCAGTTCACTTGGGCTGCTGTGACTTGATCTTAATCCCAGAAAACAAAGGCTTTCAAATCTGTTAAATCTATCCAAAACCAATCCTTGCTATGYHTGAAAACCTTCCAAAGTGTACTTTGATTTACCTGACACAAAAACAGTTGAACAGTCAAATCAATAACACAGTTAGACTGCTAGCTTGAACAATATAGCCAATTTTGTTCCAGTCCTCAAGTTCACAGCACAGATAATGCACAATATTAACTATCAATATTAATTATCAAAACTGCTTCTATTTCAGACTTCTAACAACAATACTAAACAATACTAAACAGTTTACTTCACCTGGGCTGCTGTTTTAGACAGTTTACACAGCCTCTAACAGCAAGAACAATCAACTGTCTGCTACTCAAGACAGATACTATTGTCAAGACAAACACAGCAAACATAATCCCAAAGTGAAGCTGCTATTTCAGTCTTGTTGTAGCAGACAGTCTTGATATATCAATAAAACCAGTCTGCTGTCAAACAAATACTGTTCACTGTATAGCTGCTGTCATTGGTGCTACTAAACCAAATTCCAAAAACAGAACACAATGCTACACATATGCTTCAATTCTGTCTAGCTTTGGTTAATAAACAAACAGCAGTCTACAACTGCTCAAAACAGATCATGATGTTGGTTAAACAGACCCTGCTGTTGTTGTGATCCAGTCCACAAATTGCAAACCTGTACCTGTGGATGATGCTTTCATATATCTGTTTAACAGCAACTAGCTGTATGACTTTGTAGAATTCAGACAGTCCTTAAACTACAAACTGTGTAACATCAACACGTTCAAAACTCAAAAACAGCAACACTTTCAAAAACTATGTAGCAGCTGTTGATTGACAAAAAATCTGTCACCTGTTTAGTTGTTTCAAAACTATGTAGCAACACTTTCAAAACAAAACTGTTGTTTGATAAACCTGCTTGCTGTTTAGCTATGTAACAACTTCAAAACAGCCTTACAAAGTCTAGCAAACAGCAGTCTAAACAAAATGGTTGATACATGCTGTTTAAAGAACAATGTTGCTGCTTTCTTCTTGTTGCTGTTGACTGCTAACTGCAGTCTAAACTTGTTGTTGCTGTTAAACCTTATGCTGCTGCTAAATCTGTTTCAAATCAACCTGCTGTTTCTTTCTTCTCTACACCAACACAGCACAGCACAGGCACTTTTTATTATTAAACTTCACACTGCAAACAGCACACTAGACAGATATCAAATAACAGTATTTGAAACCAGCAAGTAACTAAATCACTCAAACAAACTTGTTAAGAGCAAATCACTCAAACAGATTTTAACAGACCTGTGACGCTTGTTAAGAGCAATTAAGAGCTAGGAATAACAGACTTGTGAACACTCATGTAAAACACTCGAAAACAGTCTCCTAAACCTGTCCTAAACAGTTTTAAAGAGATACAGCAGCTTCAATTCTGTTTTAAAACAGTCAAGAATGCATGTTAAACCTGTTGTTACCAGAACTTGATTTTCACTAAAAAAGATATCAACCAAATCTGTGTCAATATCACAGATGCTGTTGTTTTATACCTTAAAACAGCAAGAACAATTAACCAATGTAAAACAGCAACTAGTTAACCTCAACTCCTTAAAGAAACACAATCTTGCTGTTTACTATTATCAAGATCAAAAACAAAACAACAACTACAGTTCTCAAAAACACAAACACCACAACAAAAGATTCAATAAACAACCAAACACAGAAGGTCTTTTAACTGTCTCCCGCTGAAGCTGCTATTATATGGTCCAAGTAATACCTCAAAAACCAATATTAACACGACTGATACACCTTCAAACCTGTAAGCGATTTATAAACCATTCAATCTTGCCCAAACTGTGAAGTCCTTAAATTTCTCACGACTGATACAATGTTCGATTCAAGATAATCAAACCTTTTAAGCTGAAATTGATTAGATGAACTCAGACTGTAATGATTAAATTACTGTTATTAGATAATTGATACCAAACCAAGCAGAACCTAAATCAGACAGTGAACGATTTACCAGATTGAATCATGAAACAATGCACAATAAAAATTCTGGGTAAGAGGAATTGAGCGGATTAGAAATCCGGACAGAACACTGATTAAAAAAAATCTAAGTCCTAAACCGATCAAGAGTTAACCTAATCCGGTCACAAATCCGTTCAAGAGTTAATCGGTTTAGGTATAAACCGCTCAAATCGGAAACCTAAACCTTAGATGGAAGACTTACCTGTTGTACGAATCTGAGCACTAATCCGGTCAAGAGGTGACCGGTTTAGATGAACACCGTTCAAGAGGTGTGCGGTTTACCTCTTATCCGCTCGAGCTGCGTGCGGTGTAGATGAATACCACTCAAATGGTGTGCGGTTTAGACGAACACCGCTTGAGAAATCCGATGAAGCTTTGTATGGTTTACCCTTAGTCTTGAAAAGCTTTGTACGATTGATGAGAAGAATCAATCCGGTCAAAAGATAAGAACAAGATGAAGATTAGAATCCGATTGAAACTTTACTGTCAAGGTTTATGCGAAGAACAAGATTAGAAGGTAAACTTAATTTTGATCGGTTTAGCCTGTTGGGCCTTAAACCGGTTGGGCTTGAAATAATGGACGGTTTAACAAAAATCAACCAAACAAAACAATTAAAAACAGATCAAAACTAACAAAAACACAAAAACAAAAAAAAAATTTAAAAAAATGGATCAAAAATACTCACATTTTAAAAAAAATCAAGAACACGAAAAAAAAATTAAAACTCAAAAACCGATTAAATCTTGATAAAAATTGATCAAATCATAAAAGTTTGTGAATAACAAAGATCCACAACACGATTCCGAGCATTTTGATCATGTTTTTAACACAAAAACACAAGATTTTTATGAAAAATCGGATCAAAATCTAAAAAAAATCAAGAACACGAAGAACACAAAAAAATTCAGAAAGAATTTCACTTATCTTCAAAAAATCTGATTTCTTAACCTCTGATTTCTTGCATCCTGCTCTGATACCAATTGTGGAGTCCAAATTTACTGATCAATCATCATTTCTTCATAACAACAATGGCAGATCTGGATTTATCTTGAAAGAACACAATATGAATTTTGAGAGAAAAGGTCAAAGCATTCAAAGTATAGACAACTCTCTTAAACGTATGGTTTTTACAAATGAGCTCCTCTCTTTTCAAAATACAAAGACTACCACTATTTATATGGTCAAACTAACAAAGACAAGTCAAAGTAAAACTTCTATAAGAAAGTCAAACACGCTGACTTTTACAATTATAGACTAAATTTAAACTTTCAAGAATAATACGATTAATACTGATTTTTCAGTCCTAACACAAAACGTTTATGAAAAACTAAATTGTCAGACTGATTACCAAGGAATATGATTCAATGATTTTGACTCTTTCATCGAAAACAAGAAATTCACTCTTGAATCCACTTTTAAACTTGGATGTGTTCAAAAACCTGACTTTTCTCCTAAACCCAAAGCTTCTTTCAAAAGAGCAAAAGTCGATGGAAAAACGATTTTCTCGAGGCAAAATTTTCAAAATGTGGTTTATGAGTGCAACACTAGTAAAAAAACCTGATGAAAAGGATGATGCCTCCAAACCAGAGGCCGATGGAAACCTCATGGTTAAACTAGAACCTCTAGTTATCATTTCCACAAGTTCATCAGGCAGTGCTACTGATGGAACATAAAAAATCTTAGTAAGGAACCGTCATCTGAAGGATCGATGAATGATTCAAGTAACCTTGAAAGTTCATCTATAAGATCAGAAGTGATGGATCTCCCAAAGGATAATTCTGAACCTTCAACCTCAGAATCCATCTTTCTTAACAACATTTTCATGAAAATTTCGATTTTGAGAAGTCTGCAAGAGACTTTCTTGATTCTGATTCTACAGAAAAAATAATTTGTGAATCGTCGGAAATAATTGTGGATAAGAAAACGCAAGTTCCAAAAATCCCAATGAATTCTGACCTCACAGATTTGTGCGACAAAGCTAAAAACTCTTTAGATCTAGAAAAAGGAAAGCTGAATAAAGTCAATTCTGCCAAGGAAAGTTCACAAGGCCCGACCCCTCACTCTAAATTTATAAAGTTCACTCTTGAACAAAAACAAAAATGGTCTGCTTCTGAAAAATCTAACTTTCACATTTCATCTCCTTCAGCTAAAGGGAAGAAGGTCCATCAACCCCTCAGCAAGGAGGTAAAAACCAAGTCTGCCCCTGCAAATAAAAATTTTGCGCTAGATAAAAAGTTTGTAAAAACAACCATTGCTAGACCAAACCATTTCATTCCTGCTTCTACTTCCAAATATTAAAATAAAAAAGAAAGTTGTTAAACACTCTTATCCCATAACTCCCAACTATCAGTGCTTAACTCTTTTAGAATTACTGAGGAATCATATGTTAGATCATCGTTGCATTTTAGCATGTTTATAGATATGAAAATGTTAAAACTCAAGAAAAAATGAAAAAGAAGCCCAAGCGTACAAAGGCTAAGGGCAAAGTAAAACAACCTAAATCCAGGAAGGCTGATGAAAAAGAGGATGCCAAATCCCAAACTAACAAGAGATGACCCATTATGAAATGGGTACCTAAAAAATCTTAATTTGTCTTGCAGGACAAGCGTGTGCAACCATGGTACATGGATTTCGGTTGCTTCAGGCACATGACTAGTGATAAAAGTCAATTTTCCTCTTCATCAAAAATTCTGGAGGATCTGTGACTTTTGGGGACAACAGCAGGGGTAGAATCAAGGGATATGGCACTCTCATCAAAGGAAACATATCCATAGCAAAAGTGGCTTATGTTGAAGGGTTAAAGCATACTCTGTTGAGCATCAGTCAATTTTGCGACAAAGATCTGGAAGTACGATTTCACAATGATTTATGCATCATCGAAACAAAACCCGGTCAAACCATCATCAAGGCAAAGAGAGAAGGAAACCTCTATCTTCTAGACTTCCAATATTATGTGGACCAAGACACTCTATGCCTTGTCTCCTTAGGATTCAGGAAAATTGGCTATGGCATCAAAAATTCTCACATCTGAATTTTGAAGTCTTGAAGAAATTAGCCACACAGAAGTTGGTCAAAGGGATACCTGATCTCAAATTTGAAAAAGACCACCTATGCTCGGCCTGTGAGATGGAAAGTTAAAGCGGGCTTCTCATAAGTCCAAATCAGAAACCTCATGCTCAAAACCACTGGATATACTCCACATCGACCTCTGTGGGCTCATCGCAACACAAAGCCTCTCTGGGAAAAAGTACATTCTAGTACTTGATTCAACTTATAAGACTTTGGAACAACTAGAAAATTACAAAAATGAAACTGAGGTTATCGACAAAAAAGATTTGTCTAAGCCACGAGTTTTCAAGAAACTACTCGAGTTTTATTGGTCTTTAATGGAACATATTTGGCTTTAATGGACCGTATAGGGCTTTGATGGAATGATTGGGCTTTAATAGAATGTATTGGGCTTTAATTGATCGTATTGGTCTTTAATGAACCGTATTGGGCTTTCATGAACCATATTGGGTTTTAATGGATCGTATTGGTCTTTAGTGGAATGAATTTGGCTTTAATGGACCGTATTGGGCTTTGGTGGAACGATTGGGCTTTAATGAACGATTGGGTTTTAATGAAAGTATTGGGCTTTAATGAAAGTATTGGGCTTTAATGGAACGTATTGGGATTTAATGGAACGTATTAGGCTTTAATGGAACTTATTGGACATTAATGGATTGTATTGGGTTTTAATGAACCGTATTGGACTTTGATGAACCATATTGGGCTTTAATGGACCGTATTTGGGCTTTAATGGACTGTATTGGGCTTTAATGGACCATATTGGACTTTAACGGACCGTATTGGACTTTAACGGTTCAATAATAACAATAATATTGCATATTTAAAAAAAATATAATACTTTTTATTATTAAAAAATATAAAAATTTTAATAATTATGTTTTAGTGATAATGATAATGATAATGATAATGATAATGATAATGATAATGATAATGATAATAAATTTAATTTATTTTTTAAAAAGAATTAAAATAAACCGGCAGATTACCGGCGGAATTTCCGCCGGAAACTTAAAACTCAAAAATTTCAATTGAACCGTGTATTTTCAAAAAATTTAAAATTTAGGAAAAAAATTCCGGCGGATTTGTCCGCCGGTAATCCACAGGAAACGGAACTCACTTAAAACCCTACTCCTCTCCTTTAGACAGCCGCCTGTGTGTGTCTCTTCCCAAACCAAAACCCATTTTCGCCCAAACCGCATCCTTTTCTCATCTTGCTGCCGAATACGCCGCCGGCCACCTACACCCTGCAACTGCTGCGCGGCCGAACACCTCCTGCAACCGCCGCCGGCCACCTACACAGGAGCAATCGCCACTGCCGCCGACCTACAACCGCCGCCGGCCACCTACAAAGGTAACATAAATATGTATGTATATGTATGTATATATATATATATATCTTTCCGTGTATGTGTATGTATGAACCGTATTTGACATTTAGATACAAAGAAAATTGTATATATGTTTTTTATTTCTTACTCAATGGTAGACATATATATATTGTTATA
>NC_037531.1:5485731-5488122 GCF_001531365.2 Cynara cardunculus var. scolymus
ACTTCTATCCATTATGTGTGTGTATATATATATATATTGTTGTGTGTAAATATATATATATATATATATATATTTTTTGTTGTGTGCATCCAATTCCATATATATGCATAATAATATCATCATTAGAATTATCATGTGCAAAAATGGTTATGTATCTTTAAACGTTAGGACTTGTATTTATAAACGAAATTGATATATATATTTATGTTAGAAATGGGTTGTCAATTGTTGGGCAAACGTTAAGGCTTGTATTTTTAAACGAAAGTGAAATATATTTTACGTTAGAGATGGGTTCCCAATTATTAGGCAAACGTTAAGATTTGTATTTTTAAATGAAATTGACATATATTTATGCTAGAAATGAGTTGCCAATTGTTGGGTAAATGTTAGGACTTTTTTTTAAATGAAATTGAGAAATATTTTACGTTAGAAATGGGTTGTCAATTGTTGGGCAAACGTTAGGACTTGTATTTTTAAACGAAATTGAGATATACTTTATGTTAGAAATGGGTTGCCAATTGTTGGGCAAACGTTAGGACTTGTATTTTTAAACGAAATTGACATATATTTATGTTAGAAATGGGTTGTCAATTGTTGGGCAAACGTTATGACTTGTATTTATAAACGAAATTGAGATCCATTTTACGTTAGAAAATGGGTTGCCAATTGTTGGGCAAACGTTAGGACTTGTATTTATAAACGAAATAGACATATATATTTATGCTAGAAATGGGTTGTCAATTGTTGGGCAAACGTTAGGACTTGTATTTTTAAACGAACTTAAGATTTGCTTTACGTTAGAAATGGGTTGTCAATTGTTGGGCAAACGTTAGGACTTGTATTTTTAAACGAAATTGACGTCCATTTTACGTTAGAAATAGGTTGCCAATTGTTGGGCAAACGTTAGGACTTGTATTTATAAACGAAATAGACATATATATATATATATATATATTTATGCTAGAAATGGGTTGCCAATTGTTGGGCACACGTTAGGACTTGTATTTATAAACGAAATTGAGGTCTATTTTACGTTAGAAATGGGTTGTCAATTGTTGGCCAAACGTTAGGACTTGTATTTTTAAACGAATATGACATATATATTTATGTTAGAAATGGGTTGTCAATTGTTAAGCAAACGTTAGGACTTGTATTTATAAACGAAATTGAGGTCCATTTTACGTTAGAAATTGGTTGCCAATTGTTGGGCAAACGTTAGGACTTGTATTNGGTTGCCAATTGTTGGGCAAACGTTAGGACTTGTATTTATAAACGAAATAGACATATATATTTATGCTAGAAATGAGTTGCCAATTGTTGGACAAACGTTAGGACTTGTATTTATAAACAAAATTGAGGTCTATTTTACGTTAGAAATGGGTTGTCAATTGTTGGGCAAACGTTAGGACTTGTATTTTTAAACGAAATAGAAATATATTTTACGTTAGAGATGGGTTGCCAATTGTTGGGCAAACGTTAGGACTTGTATTTGTAAACGAAATTGAGGTCTATTTTACATATAACAACTAATTAAACTGACACATAATTTCGTAAATTTGTAGCTATGTCGATTAATGTTGATAGAGGATGGATGTACAAGTGAATAAATAGGAACAAGACTATAAATCCAGTTTTCCAAGTCGAAGTAGTTGGATTTTTGGATTTTGCTTTCTCTAATGAGCGATCTACGGCAAGATGTCCTTGTAAGAAGTGTCAACTTCAAAAGTTCAAAAATAGAGACGATATTCATATAGACTTGTTATGAAAAGGATTCATAACAAATTATAGTCATTGGTATGCACACGGTGAATTAGAACCCGAACTTCAACAACCACAACAAACAATAGTGGACGAAGATTACAATGAGTTTGATGGTGTTGAACAAATGGTCATGGATCAAAATGTTCCCAGTACATCACGTACGTGGGAAGAGCAAGAACCAAATCAACACGCACAACGTTTCTATGATATGTTACAAGCTGCAGATAAGCCGTTGTGGGAGGGATGCCAGAGATTTTCAAAGTTACAGGCAGCGGCAAGGTTTTTGAATTGGAAGGCAGATTGCAATGTGCTAGAGACAACCTTCAATCGTAACCTTACTATGGTAAAAGAAATGCTACCTGACGGTGAACAACTGGTTGGTAGCTTTTACGTGACAAAGAAGATGTTGAAGGAGCTTGGTCTTTCGAAAGAAAAGATGCATGCTTACAAGAACCATTGCATGTTATTTTATAAGGAATTTGCTTATCATAGCAGTTGTGTAGTATGTGGGGAGTCTCGTTACAAGACAACCGGYCGAAACAATAATGTGCCTAATTTGGTGTTGACGTATTTGCCAATTACACCCAGATTACAACGGTGGTATTTGTGTAACATTTTGACAAGATGCAT
>NC_037531.1:5489702-5494685 GCF_001531365.2 Cynara cardunculus var. scolymus
CTTAATAAAATATTACAAATGACATGATTGTAGGTTATGTCTCGGTCAGACCCTGCTTCAGAACTTGTTAGGATTTTGGCATACAAACCGTTACGTACGGTTTGGACACACCCGAGGTTATTCGTAAACGGTTACAAGTTCCACACGCTAACTCATGGTAGAAATCGCACCACACATAATAGTGGAGTATGCATGAGAGGGTCTTGTTATTCGGATTCCGAGGCCGACTACTATGGCTTGTTGGATGAAGTCTTTGATATAGAATATCATGGGTATGAGCTCGGTCACTGTGTTGTCCCACTATTTAGATGCACATGGTTTGACACAGTTAACGACGTCCGAGTTGACCCAAAACATAATCTCGTGGACGTCAAACATAGATCAAGGCTTCATTCAGATGACCCGTTCATCCTAGCATCACAAGCTGAACAAGTCTATTATGTGCCATATCCATCGAATTTATTAAAAGATTGGTGGTCTGTGGTGAAGACAAAGCCAAGAGGGGTCTATGACTTAGCATCGAGTACCCCTGAAGTCCGGTTGGATGATGAAAATATAGACGATGAACAGTTTTTCTAGGAAAATGAACGAATAACCCAACATGAGGGAAACGAAGATGTTCAAGAACCAATCCAGCTTGTCATAGGGGAAGACGACATCGAAGTTGCCAATGATCGTCGCGACAACTGCATGTTGATGAAAGTAGTGACGAAGAAGAGGAGTTCCAATACTCGGATAGTGACTCTGAGGACGAAGAAATTGACTTGTCTGATCACTCATCAGATGATTAGGCTTCATTTGTAAATTTTAGTCTTAGTAAACTTTGTGTTGTTGTTTTAAACTTTTATTATTTYCATTTTTAAATCTTAATTAGTAAACCATTGTTAGAAATTTTCAATTGTGTGGAATATTCAYCCCTTCTTGAATTATTGTTGTATATTTTCTAACGTTGTTTTGTAGAAAATCGATAATGCCGCGTACTCGGATCACCGGTCGAGCTAGTGGCAGTACACCTAGAGGCTCTAGTACCGCTTCGGCACACCCGGAGGAGATTGAGTCTGGTCGTGGTAGTGTTGCTCTGGAGCCGCTTCCACAACAGCGGACGTTTATTGGCTTCCGCGGCCAAGAGTAAATACATTTACATCTTTTATTTGATAAAAATATATTATTTGTATTGATGCTAATTCAATTCGTCATTATATAGTTTCAATGACACCAAAGTGATCCGAGGGATCACCAAGATCAACCGAGAGCTGCTTGACGGCCCATGGACCACTTGGGAGAAAATTCCAAAGGACGTGAGACGCCGAATGTGGGAGCGGTTTCAGGTTTGTGTTATATATTCAACTTATTATAATTTATGTATTGAACCTAATAATCGCCTAAACTTTTACGTACAAGGCTATTATATTTGGGATTCGGTTTTGGATGCCCAGATCTTGGAGATATGGGAGAGAAAGTCGGCCAAGCCGTATAATGATAACATGACTGCCGCGAGGAAGAAAGCTGGGAAAAAAACAAGGATGAATGGGTATCCTCAGTACGATGAAACGGACCCCCACCGGGATGTGTGTGTGTTGAAGAATTTCCCCCCAGCTGGATATCTTCAGATGTGTGGGTCCAGATGGTCGATCGTTGGAACAATGATAATTGGAAGGCTGTGTCCGATGTGGCGCGTGAGAACCGTGATAGCCAAGTTTCGCTACACACCGGTGGATCGATACCATTTTCGGAGCATGGTGCTCGTCCGGTAGAACATAAAACCCATTAATTTAGTAGCTTGATTTTTAATATGTTATAATTAACACATATTTGTATAATTTGACCTTTGTAAACACGAGCAAAAGATGGCGTGCCCCCGACCGTTGTGGAATTATTCGATTACACACACAAGAAGAAGTCGAGTGGAGATGCCGCATCTACGAATTTGGGGGGGGGGGTACGTAACCACTAAGTGTAGCCAAGTCATGGTAAGTATATCTATCTATTATAATTGGGTTGCCATTTATTGGGCAAACATTATAATTGTTTAAGTTAGAAATTACGTATATATTTCATTATTTAGTTTGGGTTGCCATTTGTTGGGCAAACATTAGGATTGTTTACGTTAGAAATTACGTATATATCATGCTTTAGTTTGGGTTGCCATTTGTTGGGCAAGCGTTAGGATTGTTTAAGTTAGAAATTACGTATATGTCATTATTTAGTTTGGGTTGCCATTTATTGGGCAAACGTTATGATTATTTTGGAAACGTCCCATTTACAGCCGTTATGCTGTCAAAATTGACTTGCAATCTTTTTTAAACTATATATAGGATGAGTATTCAACTGGTATTAGCCAAAAATACGGCGATGATCCCTCAACCTATCTCTTAGTTGATAAAGAGTTGTGGGAGCAAACGGTTGGGGGAAGCAAGAAAGGCCGTTTATTTAGGTTTGGGTACAACCAAGATCCCAATTGTGTCTTGATCGGGAACTACACAGAAGGTGGTTCATCGCTTCCAGATAAGCACATATGTGTCTCTTTTCCTTTGATGATGTTTGTCGACTTAGCTTATAATTCATATTAAATATTATAACGTTTTATTTATTTTATTGGAAATTCAAACTTTAAAAACCCAACTTAGAGACTTACAGGAACAAAGTCAGCGCCAACGGATGGCGGAGGAGGAGCGACATTTGGCGGAGGAGGAGCGATGGCGGGAGGCGGAGGAGCGACGTTTGGCGGAGGAGGAGTGATAGCGGGCGGTGGAGGAGCGACATTTGGCAGAGGAGGAGCGACAGCGGGTGGAGGCAGAGCGACGACGACAGAGGGAGGAGCAACATGATAGACAACTTCAAGATATGGCTGCTTTGGTTAGACAGCTCAGTCAATTTCAACATTTCCCCCCGCCACCACCATATTGAATATTGTCTTTTGCTTTGAAACAATTTAGTTTTGTTTATAACAATTTAGTTTTTGTTTGGTTGGAATAATTGTAGTTTCATTTTAATGTATGATATTTAGTTCTATTTCGCCTTTTTATTTTCAGTTTTAATATTGTACAGATTTACAGGTTTTAAATACAGGTTTTGAATATTAATTTTAAAATACATTTAAAATATTAATATTTATATATTTTTTCCGGCGGATTTGTCCGCCAAAAATGTTTGTAATATAAAAATATTTTTAAAAAAAATTAAAATATTAATATTTATATACTTTTCCGGCTGATTTCCGGCGGATATATCCGCCGGTATTTTTTAAAATTAAAAATATATTCTTTTAGAAAAAATTAATTTTTTTTCCGGCGAGAAATATTTCCGACGGATTTCCGCGGATTTTTTTTTTTTGAAAATACTTAACCGTTTGTTAATTTAATCAAGATTTTATAAATAAACGGGCGAGGAATTTCCGGCGGCTGTGATCCGCCGGAAACAGGGAAAATCCGCCGGTTTTTCCGCCGAAAAAACAATCACCGGCGCCACTTTTTTCCGGCGGCCATATCCGCCGGAAATCCGCCGGAAATAGGGTTTTTTGGTAGGGTATATATATATATATGTATGGAATGTTTCAAACGAGAATACTTTCATTTTACGAGAACATGATATATATATATATATATGTGTGTGTGTGTGTGTGTGTATATATATATATAGGGAATGTTTCAAACGAGAATACTTATTTATTATAAGGATGATCATTGCACTTATATAAATAGAGACCCATTGTGATATAATAATGGATAGGTTGGTTGCAAGAATTGTTCATCCATGTCAATTCTTTCTCTCGATATTCCACAAGTTGTTTGTTCTCTCCTCCAAGGAGTTAGAGATCGTATCTAGAATCTGGGGGAGAAAGAAAATCTCCTCATTTAGCTACAGAGGTCAACTAGATTTAGAGCATTTGCATATATACTGGAGCTGAGTTCGTTGACTTAGATTCATATACAACATCAGAGGGTTGATGTCTGTTCTAGTAAAACTTTAAAACACCCATCCAACTCCATATCATATGGATTCTTAAGAAATACAACTATTTTCTATTGAGTTTATGGCTCCTATATTCCAACACAAACTATATCATCTACATATAGAGTTATCATAATAATATCTTCTTATCCTTGCTTCTTCACATATAAATTTGGTTCGTTGAGACTCCTCTTGAATCCATGTTCATGAAAAAACTCGTCTATTTTTTTGTACCAAGTTTGAGGGGCTTGCTTTAGCCCATACAACGACTTTTGAGTTTGTACACTTTGTTTTCTTCCCTTATAACTTCAAAACATTTTGGTTATTGCACAAAAACCTCTTCCTTGAGCTCTCCATTTAGAAAGGCGGATTTTACATCGTACTGATAAAAGACTCCACTTCATTTTAGTTGCAAATGCGAGAATGATCTCACAGTGTCAAATCTTGCCACCAGTGTGAAGGTCTTTTTAATAGGGTGCTTTATTTTTCTATAAAACCTCGTGATTAGAGAAAGTACATATCATTTACTTTTATTTATTTTCCTAGGTTTTGACTTTGAAGATGGACGTATATTTATTTTTTTAATTTTTCTATAAAGCTGCAAAAAGTATACCTCATTTATTTATTTTTAATTCCCTATAATTTTGACTTTGAATATATTTAATCGGGTGCTATGGTAAATGAAATGTCTTTTTCTAGAAATCTTGAATTTCTCACTTTCTTTCTTGAATTTTGCTTTAACATTAATATCTTTTAACTGGTTTTTTTTAATTAATTAATTTAATTAACTATATCTCCAATTCCTTTAAAATGAAACAGAATTTTCAAATCAAAAAAAAAATTACATTTAATACCAACAACTTTTTTATTCTGAAGATTTAAAATATTAATTATATTACTAAAATATCCAATTATATATTTCTCTCTATTCTTTCCATTTATATATTGGTTCGTTAAAGATAAATATTTTGAGAAAATAAACTGGAGTTTTTAGAGAATTATCTAAATTTGAAGAAAAATAATAATGTTTAA
>NC_037531.1:5496358-5498565 GCF_001531365.2 Cynara cardunculus var. scolymus
TTCTCGTAAATCACAGGGGTTCTCGTTTGAACCTCCACCTATATATATATATATATATATATATATATATTATATCATATGATGATACATTCTCCAAGTATCTATGGTTTGCACCCCACCTACTCCATCATTTATTTATTTTTTAATTTTCCTATAAAATTACCTCGTAATTTTAATGACCATCCTCTTAAAACCCTCTCTCAATAACTAATACTAATTAATGAAAGTTAACTCCTAACTAACTTCTAATTAATAAAAATTAACTCCTAATTAATAAAAATTAACTCCTAACTAACTCTTAATTACTAAAAATTACTCTATAAATAACGATGAAGTTTCATTTTATTACTACGTCGTGCAAAAGACTTTAACTTTCGAAGATAATTCATTTTTTTTATTACTGTAGGAAATGTCATTTTTTTACGAAGATAACTCAAATCAAGGTGTTGATGACGTTCACAATTTTTATGAAATGGAAGAAACTCAATTTTCCACATGGTCATCTTCATTCTATACAGAACAGGTACAATAAATTTTAAATTATCATTAATATTTATCACCTCACCATCAACAAAAATATATATCACCTCACCATCAACAAAAATAAATTTAATTGTAGGTTTAGACAACTCCAATCTAGGTGTTGATGACGCTCACTATGGAACGGAAGATGCTCAATTCTATCAACGTTAAAGGATCGAGATGAGACTAACTTGTCAATACTCCCGACGATATATGAGACACAAAAGAAAATTCGCAAGCACGAGAAAGGCGGGACAACATCAATGCAGGTTCTTATGTCACTTTTGGATATTCATCGTTAAGTTTATCAGTCTTATACACACCCAGTTACAAACAAGTTGCAAACTTTATTTTTTGTTCATCCTACATCTTATGATATATGGCGTGCATTCCCACACGTGTTGATTATTGATGCCACGTACAAGACAAACATATATAATATGCCTTTTGTTCAGATCGTTGGTGTAACATCAACCGGCAAGATCTTTTACATAGCTTTTGTTTTTATAAGTGAAGAAAAGATGGACAATTATAAATGGGCATTGTAGCAGCTAAAGGTGACGCTAAATGAGTGCATGCACCCACGTGTTATAGTAACAGATAGAGAGTTGGCTCTCATGAAAGCGTGCGAAAAAGTTTTTCCGCACGCCAATCATTTACTTTGTAGATGGCACATCGGTCAAAATATTTTGAAGAATTGCAAACAAACTATTAGGTCGCAACATGATTGGAACCTTTTTCAATCGGCGTCGAAGTTACTTATAGATTCTCCAACGTGGATGTCGTACACAGAAAACTATGAGAAACTTTGAATAGTGTTGTCAAAATACCCCCGTAAGTCTTTTACATTATTTATTTTTCTATACAATATTTATTTTTCTATATAATACTTAATTTTATATCAAGTATTTATATAATACTTAATTTTATATCATTTCAGGTGTTTTAAGATACATACATGATAACTGGTTGGACAAATATAAAAAYCAYTTTGTCTCTGCTTCGATTGACCAATGTTTGAACTTTGGAAATCGCACTACCAACAGAGTTGAGAGCCAACATGCTAAGTTCAAGAATTACATGTATCATCAAAGTTACACTCTGGATAAATTTGTTGTTTGTATTAATAAGATCATAGAGTCACAACTCGTGGCAATCAAAGAAAGTTTTGGGAGAAGTGAAATTTCTCGTTACCACAAACACAATATACCATGCTTCAGTTTACTACGGGGTTTCGTCTCAAATGAAGCTCTTGATTTGATGGTGAAAGAGATTAGTCGGTCGAATGGTTTTCAACTAGATTCCTCAACTTGTGGTTGTCAACTACATTGTCACGCCCTGGATATTTTTTTTCTTTCTTTCGAGTGCCGTGACGTCATTCTTAATAACTTATGTCTTGATAAAAAATACGAACTTAAAATTTCAAACATACATAATATGTTTAACATAATTCGTTACATAATTGCGGAAACGTAAAATACTTTAACATAATCAATATTAATTAAAATATCTAATCAAGCATGATTCAAAAACATAGTCCCGTCTTTCTTCATTCACTCGTCTACTGACGAATGACACCTGAGATATATACATGTATAGTATAAGCAAAAAGCTTAGTGAATACAATATGGCTTCATGATCACATGCACACACAAAACAGTGTTTTAGTGTATTTTAATTATTAT
>NC_037531.1:5500120-5508401 GCF_001531365.2 Cynara cardunculus var. scolymus
GACCAGAGCCCCTCTGGTTGTATTGACCAGAGCCTCTCTGGTTGAACCAACCAGACTTAGAATATATTTCAACACAGGACCAGAGCCCCTCTGGTCTCTCTTCCAGAGCTTCTGGTCTTCACGACCAAAGCCTCTGGTTTCACTAATCAGACTTGGAATATAATTCGACATTCAAAAACTAAAATCTGAGACATAAGGCTACTAAGGTTTTATAGAGGACCTAAAAACGAAGCCATCCATATAAAGAACTCGAAATTTGGTTGAGTATTTTACCTCCAATCGTCAATAAACGGAGCTTTTCGAATCCGAACTTYACCCTCCGATTTCTCCTTCGACTCTCAACGAAAGTTTGGTTTTCTTGGAGCAAGAATGGAGGGCAAAGTGTATTCTATATATATATTGAAATTTTTGTCGTAATAGTTGAATATTCAGACCAATAGGGAGCTTCAAAGGAGAGGTCGATTTCGTATATCTGAATTTGCAGATTTGATGCATATTTACAAAACAGGTCCTTCTGCATTTGCAGGTCTGATGCATATTTACAAAACAGGTCCTTCTGCATTTGCAGGTCTGATGTATATTTACAAAACAGGTCGTTCTGCATTTGCAGGTCTGATGCATATTTACAAAACAGGTCCTTCTGCATTTGCAGGTCTGATGCATATTTACAAAATAGGTCTTTCTGCATTTGCAGGTCTGATGCATATTTACAAAACAGGTCCTTCTAATTTGGACCTGCTTACATCTGACCCAACAGAGGTCGTTTTCGCACTTCTAAATTTGCAGGTCTGATGCATATTTATAAAACAGGTCCTTCTGATTTGGACCTGCTTACATCTGACCCAACCCCTTAACTATCGCGAATTTACAACTTTCACCCATGTCCCGACTTTTTCTTTCACTTTTGGTCCGATTTTTAACTTATTTTAAGATTTCAATAATTATTTCTTTAACTAACCACATAAATATTTTAACACCTCAAATAAATTTAATAAATAAAAAAATTATATATTTAAAGACTCGTACAATATATATATATATATTTAAAATTTTGGGTTTTACATACATAGCAGTTGTGGGTTACCGTGTGCTTGCAGACTTTCAGTGTACGTAAATTCAGGTTCGTATATGCAATTACTCATGATTGATTTAATAGTTTTAAGTCTTTATATTTCAACATTTAAGACAAAATATATTTGTATATGCAGGTGAGTGTATTCCCTTGGATTCAATAGATATATTCTGGAGAACGCTAAATTTCACCGGTAACATCTTTCCAAAGTGACAATATTTATTGCGACGCTGAAGTAAACCATTTTAAAGAGCATTTCAACAAGCAGTCTAAAGCTGGAAAAAGAAGTTTCCTAGGAAAGTTGGTTGGCATATTCAATCCAAGTAAAACTACCATGAAAGTGCCCACGGTTAAGAGAAACACTCGTGGACGACCGAGTTTGAAAGCACAACAACAAAGACATGCTCCTCCTAAGAGTAAAGATTCACGAACACGTCGCCAGTCAGCGAGATTTTTTGGGGTTGATTTGAATGTCGAACCGAAAAGACATAGTTGTTACACGAACTATCAAACAAATTATGACCGCGATCCGATCCCAGATCTAAATGAGGAGACGACGAGACATAGTTTGTTTGTGGATTTAAATGAAGAGCCAACTATGGAAGTCCCAAACTTAAACCAAGAACCTGTGACAAACCCTTTACTCGATCATATTCCAAATATTTTTCATCGCTATATCAGACAATTAAATAATATCAAAGGTGATGGAAACTGTGGATTTCGGTCAATTGCCGTCGGCCTTGGTCTTGATGAAAATATGTGGCCTGCAATTCGACAAGAGTTGTTACAAGAGTTAAGGTATCATGAGCAAGATTACATGGATATATTGACTCCTATAGGCTTTAATTACATTTGGAAGACCGTGGATTTTTCAGGAACTGGTTTTGCCCCAATGGATAAATGGATGTCTATGCCAGATACAGGGTTAGTTATCGCTTCATTTTATAGGAGACCGGTTGTATTCATATCCATGGTAGGTAGTTCTACGTGCTTTCCGCTTTGGTCTGGTCCACATGAGTCAGAATCAACTGGCCCCATAGTTGTTGCACGTGTGGGGGGGGGGAGTCATTTCATTAATCTATTGCTACGAGAAAGTTACCCAATACCGTTAACTCACCCACAATGGAGGAGGTATAGGATTGATAGGGCATCTGCATGGGAAGACATGTATTCAAGTCGACAAATGTAACATTTTCGTGATTGTAATCTTTACTCTCTATTTACGAAAGTTGTTATTATAATTGTTATATGTTTTTACTTTTTTTTTTTTAATTTTAAGTTATCACCAAGAATCAAATGATACATATTAGGTAGCAAAATTGAAGTTTTGAAAGTATTTTATCCAAAATAAAAATCAAATTTAAGTATGTTACTTTTTCATGCAATTTGTCATTTGATTAATTAAGTATGTGAACATACTTTTAATAAATAAATMTTTAAAAATTGGTTATTTACATCGTTTTAACCCAGAAGCTTAGATTAACCGATTAGTAAAAGTTCAATGATTTATTTATTTATTTTAAAAAAATCAGGGTCTTTATCATTCAAAATGTAAACGTTTAATATTTTTTTTAAATTTTTAAAAAATAGTTTAAAAACTTAATTCTTTAAAATAAAAAATTAATGGTTTTATAATTTAAAAAATCAATTTATAAACTAAACCTACCTAAAGTAAACAACAATTTAAAAAATTGAAAATAAATAAAGGCTATTATTGAACAATGATTACAAGTAAATAAATAAAAAGTATTATTGAACAATGATTATAAGTAAAAAAAGAAAAGAAAAAAGAAAGGAGGTATAATAGAGTTATTATGGTGGGGTGTAAATCCTAAATAGGTGGGGTGTAAACCCACCCACCCTTTTAATATCTACTCCATATTTTGTGCATATACCCGTGTTACTAACTTTGCTTTGTACTTTTGTATTGTTCCATCTGAATGATATTTTGGTCTTAAAAATTCATTAAAATCGATTGCTTTCTTTCATTTGGGTAGATCAACTAGCTTCCAGGTTACACTCTATTTTGATCATCTCTCTCAGCGATTTGATGATGATCTCTTTTATCTATCAAAGTGTACTATGTATTCAGTTTCAATGATCATCATTGAGTTTGTTCAGTGATCACTAAACATGTATTGTAATTTGTTCAGAGACCAATACCCTTCAAGAAGACAAAACTCACACCACAGATCCTTCAGCGATATCGAAGATAGAAGCTGAATATAGAGACCAACAAGTTCGTGATATGAAGAGGTTTTCAGTGATAACAAGTTCGTTTACACAAGTGTGAAATCTACGCAAGATTTAGTGAACACTGGTGAGACCTTCAGCGTCATTCCAGTGTTCAGTGATCAAATAAATCTTGTTGAACAAAATAGTTTTTGTCTTGTTCTTCTGCACAACAAATGACAAACCCATACCTTTGAAAGTAAAGTACTGTACATGAGCATTATGTTTAGATGAAAATTTGTGTTATGTGGTGAAATAACATATATATATATGAGCATTATGTTTAGATTTCATAGAATGAAACAACATATTTATGAAATTGGGTTTTATTTAATAAAGTGAAATAGCATGATGAATATGTGTTTCATCTAGTGAATTTGAATGCATTGCGGTTTGTATCACCACCCCCAAGTTCTCGATCTCCATCAATAGGGGCTTAGTGGGTGTTTGAAGCCTCTTATCTCTTAAAGCTCCAACAAGGTCTTAGCTTTAGGGGCTATAGGCATTTAACATACTTCTAGGCCTCAGTGTTATCTCTGTTACCAAAATGACGATTAGACGTTTTTTTTCTAATTAAAATCAACTTTCAATTAAAATCATAAGATCAAAACTAGTTTAGGGCTTAGATTGTTATCAGTTTTCAATCTTTTTGTAGTTCTCATTTGATACTGTCATATATATATATATATATATATATATATATAGGTTCATGAAAAACCGCAAAGAAAATGAAAAGATGAGAAACAAAAGTAATAACCATCGATTAATTTCAACCCAACGATTGCTAAAAATAGCAACTTTAGCAATTTATTAAATGAAAAAGAACAAACATGTACGTGTCATTAACAAATAATCATTTTCAATTATTAAAACTCATCATACATAGAAACGTTATCATAATACATGAAAACTTCATTTATCCTCTAAAAATCAATAAAAAATATTTCATAAATGATTACTTGTGTCCTTCATTTATAGGGAATACATGCAGATGTGAACTAGTCATCACATTTATCGTCTTTTAATTTTTAGGTTGCAATCAAATGTGAACAGCGTCACTGTATTCACCATCTTTCAATTTATGAGGTACATACATATGTGAATAAGACGCCATATTCATCGTCTTCATTTTATAGGTTGCATGCACATATGCATATAACCCAGAAATATAGATTTTTAAAGATGAATAATTGAATCCAATACCAATATACTATGCTAGCTCATGAAACTTATCCTTAAGATCATTCGAAATCCGCTTAAAGAAATGAAAACCTCCATTTATCAAGACCGAGCAAGATCTTACCTTTACACAAGAGCGTTATGAAATATGTGTTTTTAATCTGCAATGCTTCATCACAACTTTGAGAGCCTTGATCGACCATCATCGGTTTTTGGACCTTTTCGGTTCTATATTTGTCTATACACACACACATACACACACACACACACACACACACATATATATATATATATATATATAGAGAGAGAGAGAGAGAGAGAGAGAGAGGGAGGGGTAAGATTTTTTGTTAACCAATTTAAGGATGTTAACTTTACAAACCTCAATGAACCAATAAGAAACAAGATACACTTTTGGTTGATGACATGATAAATTTATTTAATGAGGGTAAACATGTATTTTTTATTTGATCTTTTTAATGCAAATTAATTGTCGGTTACACTTATTAATTATTCAAGAATGTCATAATAAATGTAAATCATAGATTTCCAAGATGAAAAGTTAAGATTAATTCACAAAATTAACACCATTTATTGGGTTAACAAAGGAACTGACCCCTCTCTCTCTCTCTCTCTATATATATATATATATATATATATATATATATAGGTAAACTGAGTGAGAGAAGGCCCTCGCCCTTTATCCTGCGAAGGGATACAGATAGGCTGCCCTCCCACACTTAAGGCATTGTGTTACACCCCTACTCCTTCCCCTTCCCCTTCCCTTTAGTAGATATAGGAAGCTGAGCAGTTTTTGGATATCAAACGGACCTCCCCAGAAGGTCCTGTTTTTAGTCTATCCAGGTGCTTACTGGCGAGTGTTCCCCCTAATCCTTTAAGTCGTTCCTTCTATGGGTAAGTCAAGTTCAGTTAGAAAGTCTATATATATATATATATATATATATATATAGTCGGGTTCTTACAAAAATGGTACGTATTTAAGAAAATAAGAGAATGGATATGGACCATATATTTCATTAAATAATACCTTAAATAATTAATTCTAAAAATAAGTAAATAAGGATATAAAAATAATTTAGTTACATACAACTTATTTAAGACGTTTATTTAAGATTAACCTTTTATCATATTTATGATTTTAATATGATTTCATTTTTTATTTAAAAAAATATTTTGTATTTAATGCATTTAAAATAATCGTATTTAATTTTCATTTAAATATTTCACTTTTTTACTTAAAGCAATATTTAAAAAATATTTTCGTCAAAATCACATGTGATTCATAGTTATATTTTTTTTTTCCAAAATGCTTTCCTAACCGTATGTGATTTAAAGATTGAAAAACAATAATTCAAATTAAATATTAAAAAAAAATAATGAAAACAAAATCACAACTGATGTGTAGCAAAACACATTTAAAATGTATAAGATCATATGTACTTCAAAACGTAATTCGTAATTTACACATATCACATGTAATGTTGTAGATAACTTATATTTCTTTTCCCCTATAATCAATATTTCATATGATATTTTGACAAAATTTAGCATTTTTTTTTAAAAAAACCGTCGATTAATTGCAGATATCATGTATGATTTTTGATGAAAATTGTAAAAAAATCTTAAACTTCAATAAAAACAATATTTTAAATGAAAAACTAAATCACACTTATTTTAAATGAAAAACTAAATCACACTTATTTTAAATGTCGTAAAAAATAAAAAATATATAAATGAAAAATAATCATGCTTAAATCACAAAACTATAAAAAAAAAATCATGAATAAATACCTTAACTAAATGTATTTAAATAACCTTTACATAAATAAATGAATTGTTATATATAATACAATAAATGACACATGTGCCTTTTGCACCATTTTTTAGAAAGTTTTATTTAGGCCAGATCCAAAATTATTATTTTATTTTCTTAAATACATACCAACCAACCAACCAACCTCCCCTCTCTCTCTCTCTCTCTATATATATATTAAAAAAGTATTTATGCAATGCAGTGACATACATCTCGATTTTAATGTACTATTTTATTATTTATCTATGTCGATTTTATAATACGATTTTATATGTTTTTAAGAAAACAATAATAATTTTATTTTGAATAAAATATAAATTTGAAAAAAAATATATCAATGTTAATATCAAATCAACTATTTAAAAGTTTTCATTTTTTGTATAATTTCTTTAATTTTTTTATTATAATTTAATTTAAGTTTAATAATGAAATAATTTATTTTTAGTTTAATAATATAAATTTTATAAAGATAATAATTAAGTATTATGTTAGAACTCAATAATTATCCTAATTATATTTTAGATTTTTTATATTTAAAATAGAATGTTTATCCTGTATTTGATTATGTTTATCTGCAGTTAGTTACACGAATTCAAATATGAAGCTTTAATAAGTTGTACTCACGCACAATCTACTTGCAATCTTGAGTTTTAAGTAATATGCATTATTAAACAGTACTTTACGCATAAAAAGTGATTTTTAATAGTTTTTGTCAAATGCTTTATAATATAGTATATATATAACTCATCTTATTCATAAAAAACCGAAATGACCCCCTGAATTATTCTTGGAAAAATTGGGTGCTATCATATAGCTTTGTATCGGCGAAGAACATACGAAAGCTTTGGAATATTATTTTCGAGCGCTCGAACGAAACCCATAATCTTTGAAATTTATGGTTAAGATCATTCATGACATAAAATTTAATTAATTGCACATGAAGGTAAGGTAACATAAGTGAACAATGTTTACAAGGGATATTTCGGGAAAAGATTTCAATGATATGAGATTCAACTTATTCGCTGATGAACACATGCTTAAACTCATGTAAGTGTTACATCAACAAGCTTTTGTAAACATGCTTATGTCAATTCATGTTTGAAAGACCGTTCATGAGTGAATAAAAGTTCATCTTTCATATGTACTCATGGTTCATGGTTTCTTGATAAATGTATTTATGGTCCACTAATAAATACATTATTTTTAATAGAGAATGTGAGCTACAGTTCATCGATGAACACATCGATGAACAATGTTGTGGTGTGAGTCCATATTGAACATTAATCATTGTGTCAACGGTCAACAAATGATTTCTTTATGCAATTTTATTCACTCATGAACACATGCATTATTTCATTATGTTGTTATGAAAACATGTTTGTTTTGAAATTGCTTAGTTGTAACGGTCAATTAAATATGTTTCAATCAAGACAAAAAAGGAAAATGACTAAAATCATGGAACATGAGTCTTTTTATAACAGTCAATTATTATGTTTTAATCAAGACCAAATAGGAAAATTACTAACATACCCTCAACATTAACTGCAAATAGAGATATGAACATTAAGTTTAAAGGCCATTTGATTGGTCTGTGGAGGGGTTGTTTGTTTACCTCTTAATAGTTTCATTAAGAGGCAACATCTGGGTCATTAAGAGGTGAATCTTGTTTGACAAAAAAAAGTCTGTCTCTTAATGGTTCTAAAACCCTCTGAATGATTTTGTATCTTGTGTCTCTCTTAACCATTCAGCACCCTAATTTCATTCTGAATAATTACCAAACAATTATGTTTCATTTTGCACTATATTATAAGAGTCTCTTAATCATTCTGACAATTTAATCATTCTGTACCAAACAATTCAGCAACTGCCAAACAACCCCTATAGTTATCACTCTTTTTTGGGTTTACATATATATATATATATATATATATATATATTTTGTATTTAATGCATTTAAAATAATCGTA
>NC_037531.1:5510347-5516209 GCF_001531365.2 Cynara cardunculus var. scolymus
TATATATATATATATATATATATATATATAGTCGAGTTCAAACGAGAACAATACCTATTTAAGACATCCGCATTAACTGATTCACATAAACTATGAGTTCACATATATACTTGTTTGCTGACTATTTGTAAAAATATGAAACTACTCCTCTGTTTTTTATTTGAACAATCAAATAAAGCCACAAATTTTGAACCTTAACAAACTAAAAAAATTTGTCTCAGTCAAAAACTTTGACAATAAGAACCACTCGAATACCCTAATCTTTTTCCTTTTCAAGATGGACTGGTTTATTATATATTCAACATATTTGTGACAAGATAAAACGACATATTTTGCATGCAGAAGCTAAAATATTAAAAACCCCGTTCAAAGATTTCTTGTTAGTGGATAAAGAAGAAACACAAAGAGACCAATGCATTTGCAGAGAAAGAAACTCCAATAGAATGAAAGAAACGTTTGTATATCTATCTATATATAAAGTAAAGTACCAGATGTAGGGTGGATGGGGAGCCTCTCTGGTATCCATGGAAACCTCCTCCACATTGCATCTTCTTTCTCTTTCTCTCTCTCTCTCTCTGTGTCCAGAAATTGAAAATAGAAGAGAGTGTTGATGACAGATAGAAAGGGAAAATGTGGAGAATTAATTAAGCATCATGATGATGATGGTGGGTGGTTGGCCAGATGGAGACACGTGGCATGGATGGGGGGTGAACAAGAACCGAGTATTCGTCGGAGGCATGCATCCCTTGAAAGCACAGTTGAGCATCATTCACTGTTTTGTTTAGGTGCATTCGATCACCACCCTCCTTTGCTAATTTGATTGAGATTAACAAAGGTCCTTTGCTAATTTGATCGAGATTAATAAAGGTCCTTTACTCATTTGATTGAGATTAATAGTCGTATTCAATACAATTCAACCTCAATTTCTCCCCAATGTTCCAATTTCGAACACTATTCTCCATAGATTTCATTCCTAATATACGTTTTAATGCATTTTTAACTAAAAAACCACTCTCACAACTTATGTTTTTTAACCATTCATGTGAACAAAAGAGATTCCGATGAAGCTCAAAACCCCAAATCTGGTACTCTATTACAATTCTTTCTCAAATGTACGCAATAATCTTAACTCATTTTCCTCATCTTCTTTATGATTATGCATCAATTATCACCATTAAAATCCCTATTTGGAACATGCAGTAGAGAATTTTGTTTTGATTACCTTTTTTTACCAACAACAACGTTCTTATGGCTTCACAACAGCTTGATACCTTTCAAATGTTCCTTCTTCTTTCAGATCTCCTTCCAATACGAGGCTTGAATCAGCTTTTGTTTCCTTGATTTCACTAATCCAGCTCCAACACCTCTCTTCATCACTCTCTCAATCAATAATCTCTCCCTCTATCTCTCTCTTTCAATATTTGGTCCGCATGGAAATGGTGAAAAGAGCTGATATGCTCTTTATATACCCATGGGCTTGGGCTTGGGCTTGGGCTGTTACTAAGTGAGCTTAGCCCATTCTAAGACAAACTAATCATCCAAATAAGAATATGTTTGTTTACTTCTTAATAGTTCTATTAAGTGACAATTTTTGAATCGTTAAGAGATGAATCTTGTTTGACAAAAAAAGAGGTATGTCTCTTAATGGTTCTAAAACTCTCTGAATGATTTTGTATTACTGGGTTTCCCTTAACCATTCAAAGCCCTAATTTCGTTGTAAATAATTACTAAACAATTATATTTCATTTTGCACTATATCACGAGAGTGTCTTAATCATTCTGACCACTTAATCATTTTGCACCAAACCATTCAGCAACTGCCAAACAACCCATAAATCAACTTAATAACATTTGAATACCAACCGACTCAAAGATTAATTTCGATTGGGGGCAAAACACGAGACTTATAACCTGGAGGGGGCAAGTTTATTAACATCCGGTTCAGCAAGAAACTAATACACCCTACTGATATCTTAAAATCAGATGTTTTATACAAAAGATCGTCCAATTATCAAAACTAATTTCACCTTTTTAACCGTTTCATCTCATCAAGTTCAACTACATATTTCTCATATAATTCTTAAGTGAAATCGTCAATATATAGTCTCCTACCCGTTACATTAACACATTTCAGTTTAACTGTTACCTTACGTTATCTCCTGCTAATAATGTTTTCTAAGCTTTATAATTACGACAATTCAAAGATTCGATTCAACATATTTCGAATATTAAGAGTGAAGGGGCTAAAGATTAATATATAAAATATTCTATACAGTTTGTGGTAATACAATAACATATTAGTAATAGGAGGTGAAAGAATTAAGAGGGGGCATGCCCCCAGGCCCCTTAAGGGATCTGGCAATGATGCAGAAGAAAAAGAAAGATGATAGTTTTAGGGGCCATTTATTAAATACTTACTTAGCAAGTGTTTATTGGATAAATTTCTTCATCGGATGAACATGAGAAGGGCCAAGAGTTTTACCGGGTAAGAGCAATGAAAATGAATGAAGATTCTTACCCGGTAATTGAGGATGATGACTCTTACCCAGGTAAGCGCTTACCCAATAAATTGTTGCATTTGATATGTTTTAATGTACTAGGTTCTTACGCATCAAAATAAATGATAGTGTTGCTTTATATCAATAAATGCTTACCGAGTAAGCATTTGGGTAAACGGCCCCTTAGTTTTTATTTTGTTTAGTTTTAAGCTTTATCTGCTTTAATCTTTTATCTTTTCCTGTTATTTGGAGTTTTTGCTAAGGTTATGATTATGTGTAAGGCCTATAGATTAGGGGATTCTAGAAAGTCATGTAATGTAGGAGAAAATAAAAAAAATCAATATATATATATATATATATATATTTTAAACATTAAAAACCTATCTTTCTTTTCTCTTAGATTTTTGATTTTTAAAGTATTTGATATTTAAAAGACTTTTCCATCCCTATATTTAAAACATGAAATTCATTAGTATAAGGTTGTTTTAGTAATTTTAAAAAGTTTAGCATCCGACCTTTTCATCTTCATTCTTGGAAGTGAAACCTCCAAACCCTTCCATGTGCTCCTCCATGATTTGTCCATCGATAAATCTCTTTTTCTTCCTATGTATTATTTGATGTATTCTTCATTTTACAAATAAAAAATGGAATATAAAAGAAAATACAATTAAATGAAAAGAAATCAGATTTTTAAATCTTGTCTATTTGCATCCTTCAACGACTCTATTGAATCTTTCAACTTTAACCTTCGAATATGTATATGTGTATGAAGTATTAACACTTTTTTTTGAAGTAGAGGACACATAAAAATGAAATGAAAATAGAATCTCATTTTTTACGTACTGATAATAAACAATTTACCCCTCATTTTCATCAGTGTTCGCTGAATCTTGCATATATTTCACACTTGTGTCGACGAGCTTGTTATCACTGAAAACCACTTCAGATCACGAACTTGTTGATCTCTATCTTCAGCTTCTATCTTCGATATTGCTGAACGATATGTGGTGTGAGTTTTGTCTTCTTGAAGGATATTGGTCTCTAAACGAATTACAATACATGTTTAACGATAATTGAACAAACTCAGTGATGACTGCTAAAGCTGAATACAAAGATAATACACTTCGATAGATAAAAGGGATCTCATTATCAAATCACTAAGAGAGAGGATCAACAATCTCCCACTATTTGATGATGATAAAGCAACATAAGATAAATTGCTTAAGTTACATCAATAAGGAAAATATACTAGTCCCTTTTAACTGTTTTGGGATCTTTTTTAGTGATACAATTTACTATGGAAATTTACTTTAATTGTAAAGGATTACAAAGAAAAAATAAACTTACACAATATTAATAACTGAATTCTGAAAGCATATTCACTGACTAGAAAGATGTCAGCAAATGTAAGAATAAAATAGAACTCATAAGTACATGTCTCATTTACTCTTTTTAGGGATCTTTTTCAGTGAAGTGATCATTTTATTGAAATATCTTTTAAGGGAAAATATTACAAGTTAATACAATCAGTTTTGGTAGACCTAAATGTTATACACTCGAAGAAAATATAAGATATACAAGATATTACAAGATTACAAGGCATTTCAATAAAATGATCACTTCACTGAGTGTATTCAGAAGTCGTCTAGAAAACCTAAGTATTCAGAAGTTGAAGTTGATGTAGTCAGGGACATTTTCTCCTAGCATCTCGCGTCTGAGCATTTCCTTTAGAATTTTGCGCTCCATCATCTCTTCAAATAGATCATCATTTAGCCTGTCGAATCTCTAGCCACTCGTAAAAGCCATACTGACTGAGGAAGAAAGGATACTCAGTGACAACATTTTTGTCTTTTCAGAATTTGACCATTGAAACTAGTTGAGCACCATCTTTCACTCGACCACTGATAGTGAGTTTGTGATTTTGTGTGTGCTCATCCTTGTCTTGATCCTTTCTCTGCACCAGGAAAGGTCACGATCCTTCAGCTCTAGCACTCATTGGCATTCACGTTTAGCTTATGCTAACAGTTTGGCTTGAGCACTGAGCGAATCTTTCCTCTTGAATCTCCCTTCAGCTAGTGCATGATTAGCTAGACCCTTGACTAACTCTAAGCTGTCTTTGAGTTGTTGTTGATGTTTCTTTAGCTCTTCTTCAGCACAGAGGGATTCTTCATGTTCAACTTCTGAAAGAAAATCAAACTCACCATAACCAAAGGTACGAAGAGGAATTTTTTACTTTGGTTTGGTCGAGCTGACTTACTAGCTGAGCCATCCTCTGGTCTTCATCAACTTCTGAATACTTAGGTTTTCTAGACGACTTCTTGGGTATTAGAGTGTTGGCTTTACTTTCATCTTCTTCGACCTCTATGGTTTCAAAAGATAGGAGATCGGTTGAAAGACCAGGAGGGTTTGTTGTTGCAGAGAGTGGTAGAGGGATAGGGGATTCAACTTCTAGGGAAAGATATACAAACCTGGAGGAGTTTGTATCCTCAGATTGGCTGGCTGCCCGTAAAACAATGTCAAGATTGTCTTCAGCCACTCCTTTGCCTTTGTTAGTGGAGTGCTGGTTCCCTAATGATTTCTCCCCTTGGGAAGCAGGTTCCCGAATGAATATTCCTTTTGCTGGTTGTCTTGGGATGACTTGGATGCAAAAATCATCATCATTATCGTCATCGTCACTGTAACACCCTCATTTTTTTTATAATATGAGAATGTTACGTAATCTGAAACAGATTCCTAAATAAATACTCCAAAAGACGGCTAAAATAAAACCGTTTGAACCGTTTACAACGAAAGTCTTTGAATCGCCCAAAAATTAACTTAAGTTCTAACCCACCTCATACCATGTTAAGTTACAAAAGATCGACACAACGCTGCTAGACAAAAGACAAAAAATAAGATGATAATTTGCAACTCTCTAAGCGTATCCTTTGCCCTTATCCAATCTCGAACTACCTGGCCTTGAGATGCATACTATAGTCAGCTTATAAAGCTCAGTGAGTTCATGGTTTACGTGAATAAAATCATATCTTGACATATATATATGGCATATATGCATGCTTTATAATAAAAGTCACAGCTTAAAATATATATATAAAACACTGAAAATAAGAGATCTCATATAATGTTTAGCCGGGTATGGGTCATTTAGTCAGAAACACGCCCTGAGTTGATATGTCATTCTTATTTGATCACCCACTTATCCGGGTCGTGTTTATACTGGTCGTGACTTACTGGTCAAATGCCCACCCTTAAATCATAAATCTTTAATATGAAATAGCATGCTAGAGTTGTTCGAAAACTGATTAAACACATAGCATGTAACCATTCACAAAATAACATATATGTAAAATATATCATAACATGT
>NC_037531.1:5517419-5525356 GCF_001531365.2 Cynara cardunculus var. scolymus
AGCTCATAGACCAATCCCCAAGATAAATGGTTATTTCGGTAAATTTTGGAAGCAAATACGTAAAGTATTGCTAAAATATCGATTTCCCACTTATAGGGTCATATTGGTAACTAAATGACATAAATAATCGAAACTGGATCAAAGTTCGAGTTTCACAAACTCCAAATAAATTTGATGAAAGCCTTATAAAGTTATTATGGGAAAAATAACTTTATGAAACTTTAGGGAGTAAATTCAAATTTCTGAAACTTAGCGTTCTGGTTAACGCTTGCAACTTCAAGCTGAGGTCACGGGTTCGATTCCCGCCCTCAACAACTTTATCCCAATATTTTTAAATAAGGGTAAATGGACGCGGGTCTTGGGTCAGGCCGACCCGGTCCGTGACCCGGCAACAAGAACGGCCCAAGACAAAAACTGCAGGTCTGCAGCCATGGCTGCTCGTTTTCGAGCTTTTCGAGAATGAAAATGGCTCGTTTCTTGACCTTTTTTCTTCATTCTTTTTGCACCAAACTCTTGGTAATATTTTTACCAACACTTTGACATAAATAACATGAATGTTCATCAAGAAATGAGTTCCATTTACTCATTTAAAGTTTGTTTTTAAAACTAAACTTAACAACTTAAAAACATAAAAAATCGAACAACGAAAACACAAATATGAGACATGAGGCTACTGGGATTTGATAGAGGACCTAAAAACGAAACTATAGACATAAAAATCAAGAGATTTGGTTAAGAATCTTACCCAAAATCGGTGAAAAACCGAGATTTTTGATTTCGAACTTCAAACTCAGATTTCTCTCTCAAAACTCAACTATTTTTCGAGCTATTTCAACCAAAACGTTCCTAAGCCAAGCTCTACAATTTATATGCCAAGAGTTTTGGCTTATTAGTTGAAGAAATCAGACAAATCGTTAGTTTTAGGCTGATGGGTAGTTTTCTTTAAACATATATGTACTATTGGCAAAACAGGTCCCTAATCTTTGAAAAAGATGAGATTCGGCCCCCTCAAGTTTCTGACAATTACCATCGGACCCCTCCTGACGTAATATCTTACATTTTTGGTCCAATAATTAAAAGAAAACAATTTTACTTTATTTTTCTTTTTGTCTTTCTTTTCATTATTTATTTATTTAAGATTTCTATAATTATTTACTTTAGTTTATTACGTAAATATTTTAACACTTCAAATAAATTTAAAAAAATATATCTAAAGGTTCATGTAATATTATTTATATATTTAAAAAAAATGGGTTTTACAACTCTCCCCTCCTTCAAGAAATTCCGTCCTCGGAATTAATACCCGCTAAAATAATTGAGGATATTTAGCTTTCATTTCTTCTTCCCCACGTCATTTCTGCACTTTTATGGAATTTCCACTTAACTAATACCATTGGTATACTTTTGTTTCTTAGTCTTTTCATCTTTTTATCCAATATATCAGCTAGTTCTTCCACATAAGCGAGCTTGTCGTTAACCTCGATGTCTTCCAAATCCACAACAGTTGATTCGTCAGCTAAACATTTCCTCAAGTTCGATACATGAAAGGTATCGTGAATACCACCTAACTCATTTGGTAGTTTCAACCGATAAGCAACTGCTCTTACTCTTGCAGTTATCTCAAATGGTCCGATATACCTTGTACTTAGCTTACCTTTCTTTCCAAATCTTACGACCCCTTTCCATGACGATATTTTCAACAAGACCTTATCACCTACTTGAAATTCCAAAGGTCGACGTCTTCTATCCGCATAACTCTTTTGTCTATCTTGCGCAACCTTTAACCTCTCCCTGATCTGTACTATTTTATCAAATGTCTGTTGCACTAACTCGAGTCCAGCTAGTTGTCTTTCTCCAATGTCTGCCCAACAAATTAGAGTTCTACACTTACGGCCATATAACGCTTCAAATGGTGCCGCCTTGATGCTCGAATGGTAACTATTGTTATAAGCAAATTATATCAATGGGAGGTGGTTGTCCCAACTACCTCCAAAGTCAATCACACAAGCTCTCAACATATCTTCTAGTGTTTGTATCGTCCTCTCACTCTGGCCATCAGTTTGAGAATGATATGCAGTACTCATGTTCAACCGAGTTCCCATTTCTTGTTGAAAACATGACCAAAATCTCGAAGTAAACCTAACATCTCTATCTGAGACAATGGATATCGGTACACCATGTCTCGACACGATCTCATTGATGTAAAATTGAGCCAATCTTTCTAATATATACTTGTCGCTGATCGATAAGAAGTGAGCAGATTTCGTTAGTCGATCCACAATTACCTATATGGCGTTGTGTCCCTTTACCGTCCTTGGAAGTTTAGTGCAAAATCCATCGTGATCATATCCCACTTCCATACTGGGATCTCCATTTGTTGCAACATTCCAGACGGTCTTTGATGGTCGGTCTTCACTTTCAAGCACGTCAAACATTTCCCCACTTAGCTAGCTACTGCCCTTTTCATACTAGGCCACCAATAGCTTTCTTTTATGTTCTTGTACATCTTATTACTACCTGGATGCATAGTGTATTTGGACTTATGTGCTTCATCCATCACTACATTTCTTATATCCCCCAAACTAGGAATCCGAACCCGATTCCTATGTCTATATATTCCATCTGGTCCAGCTGTCAAAGTCTTAATTTGTCCAATCATTCTCTCCTTTTTGATGTTCGTTTCGAGTAAAGCTTCCTTTTGGACATCCCGTATTCGGTCTAGAAGCTCCACTTTAACACTCATCCACATGACTCGAACCCTGATTGGTCCGTTTCTCTCCTTCCTACTAAGTGCATCGGCAACTACATTTGCCTTACCTGGATGGTAGTGAATCTCACAATCATAATCCTTAAGTAGTTCCATCCATCTCCTTTGTCTCATATTTAGCTCCTTTTGATCAAACAAGTACTTAAGGCTCTAATGATCGGTATAGATCATGCACTTCGTACCGTACAACTAGTGTCTCCAGATTTTTAGCGCGAAGACTACATATGCTAATTCCATGTCATGAGTTGGGTATTTCCTCTCGTGTTCTTTCAACTGACGTGACGCATATGCAATGACCTTGCCTCTCTGCATTAGTACACAACCCAAACCCATTTTTGATGCATCGCTATAAACGACAAAATCTTCTACTCCTTCCGGTAGTGATAAAACCGGTGCAGTGCTTAGTCTCTCCTTAAGTGTCTGAAATGCTTCTTCTTGTTTCGTTCCCCACTCAAACTTAACTGACTTCTTTGTCAGTGTTGTCAAAGGCGTTGCTATCTTGGAGAAATCTTGGATGAATCTTCGGTAATACTCGGTTAGGCCTAGAAAACTTCGGATCTCCAATACTGACTTTGGTGATTCCCAGTTCATAACTGCATCAACCTTAGCCGGATCCACCTTGATCCCCTCCATGTTGACTACGTGACCAAGGAATTGTACCTCATGCAACCAAAACTAACATTTTGAGAACTTGGCGTACAATTGCTCTTTTGCTAGTAATTCAAGAATCATCCTTAAGTGTTGTTCATGCTCCTTTTTACTTTTCGAATAGATTAAAATGTCATCTATAAAGACTATGACAAATTGGTCCAAATATGATCCACAAACTTGATTCATTAAGTCCATGAATGCCGTAGGTGCGTTTGTTAATCCAAACGACATTACTACAAATTCGTAATGTCCATAACGAGTCCTAAAAGCGGTCTTCGACACATCCTCTTCTCGAACCTTTAATTGATGGTAACCCGATCTTAAATCGATTTTCGAGAAATTGCTAGCTCCTTGTAACTGATCGAAGAGGTCAGCGATCCTTGGCAATGGATATCTGTTCTTTATCGTGATTTTGTTCAACTCCCGATAATCGATGCACATCCTCATCGTGCCGTCTTTCTTTTTGACGAATAAAATCGGTGCTCCCCATGGTGACGAGCTTGGCATGATAAACCCTTTATCTAAGAGTTCTTGTAGTTGCTTCATCAGCTCTTGCATTTCTGTTGGGGCTAAACGATAAGGCGCCCTTGCAATTGGTGCCGCACCTGGTACCAAATCGATTCGGAACTCTACCTGACGTTCCGGTGGTATTCGCGGTAATCCATCTGGAAATCCCTCACCATTGGAACATCATGTATTGCCTTCTTTTCGAGCTTGGCATCGATGATGTATGCCAAGTAAGCCACACATCCCTTCCGCAGACACCTATTCGCCTTAATTGCATTGATTAACCCTACGCAACACTTCTTTCGATCATCGTAAACATGAATTGTTTTTCCTTCCGGAGTTTGAATCTTGATCATATTTTTATTGCATACTATTTGCGCATGATTGTTGGACAACCAATCCATCCCCAAGACCACGTCAAAACCCCCTAAACACATTGGCATAAGCCTAACAGGGAAATCCTTACCATCTATAACAATTGTGCATTCATCAAATACTTCGTCTACCTTACACTGACTACCGTCGGCTGTTTCTACAGTGTAGGTTTTGTCTAGCCTATAGGCACTCCTATTCAATAGTGGCAGAAGGTAGTAGACACAAAACTACTATTTGCACCCGAATCAAATAATACATGTGCATACACATTGTTGATAGGGAACATACTAGATACGACGTCGGGTGTTTCCTTGGCTCCTCCAAAGTCATGTTGTAAGCTCGGTCGTGTCTCTTAGGCAGCTCCTTCCTATTTTCTGATCTCTTCCCAAATCCATTATTCACTGTCTTTATGTGGGGTGTCGCACCATTTCGATGTTTTGGACAGTCAGGTCGTAAATGTCCCGTAGCCCCACACTCATAACAAGTTTTCCCTTCTGGGCACTCCCATGCGGTATGCCCAGGTTTGTCACATTTGTAGCATGTCAGGCTCCCCGCTCTGCACTCTCCCCTAAGTCTCTTGTTGCATTTGTTACATGGAGGAATAGTGAATCCCTCACTTCGTGTTTTTGCCAGAGTCGGAGTCCATTTTGGTTTCTTGTTGAACTTGTTTGATCCTTCCCATCTTCTCTTTGCATCCCTTCTATCACAATTCTCCCTAGCGTTGATCTCCTCTGCCACCTTCGCCATTTCCACTGCTTGGACAAATGTGGTCGGTTTAGTCATGTCCATGTACCGTTTGATTTCGATTCTTAAGCCGTCTTTGAAGCGACCTATATTTCTCTCCTCGGTAGCCACTTGGTAACTGGCGAACCTTGCTTTCTCAAGAAAATCGTTAACATATTCTTGAACCGACAACGAACCTTGCTTTAATCTCAGAAATTCTGATTCTAGCTTGTTCACCTCCGATTGTGTGCAGTACTTATACATCATCATATTTTCCATTTGCTCCCAAGTCATGGCAGCAATATCCTTATCACCTTTGATTGCGCACTCAGACTCCCACCAATGCAATGCATAGTCCACAAAGGTTGTAGCAGCATAGGTCACTTTTTGATCTTCTGCGCATCTACAAATTTTGAAGCTACTCTGCATCTTGGTTACCCAGTTCATCAAGCCAACTGGGCCTTCTATTCCCTTAAATTCTTTCGGCTTGGTGCCTTTGAATGTTTTAAAACTCATCATTTCTCCTTTATTGTCAATTCAGTTCTCTCGTTGGTGGGTGACTCCACCTTCTCTTTAATAGATACTTCCATCTTTTCAGTGGCTTGAGTGTTCTCGTGTCGAACACTTTCCTCCTCTCCATCTTCATTGTCTTTAATTCTGTCACCCAACATTGCTTTCAGCATATTTGGCAATGTATCCCGAAGGACTTGTGCCATTTGCTCAGCTATCATTTCCTTTGTGAGGAGATTTTCCTCTCGCCGGGCTCCTTGACTCTTACCAATAGCTAAATTAGCTTGCGCGGATGGAGTCGTACTAGAACTAGCGGTTCGGACACTTCCTCGAGCTCGACTTTGGGCTCTTGTCCGACCTCGAACTATTGGTGGGGCTATGCCATTATTACCTCCCTCATTGAGGGCGTTCCATGTTGATCCACGAGAAACCATATTGACATAATAGGGTATCATCGTTTTAACAAGGTTCTAGAGTCAAACATAACACATTACATATATATATATATATATATATAATCACTATATATATTTCGTGTCAATAAACAATCATGGAGAGAGAGACATTACATAATCCCATTTCATAACAAAATATGGGATACTTCATAATTCTAAACACATCTCTAAATCATGTGAATGCTCAAAAAAAAAACTATTGAAGCACTGGACTAGATGAAAATTCGATCAACTATCTAGACACGCACAATAAATCACATACCCAAAAGATCTTTCTCTCTCCCCTTTCTCAAAAGGATTCTGATCTGCAGGATAATAAGGGAGATAAGGGTCCCTCAACCACTCCTCAAAAGATGTGGATGGCCTGGAATGCCACAACACACTAGCCTTTGGGCCATTTTTGATGCATTGGACCCAGTCGGAGAAATAGCCCCTCACTACACTAGCATAGTCTATGGTCATTTTCTTATAGAAGTGAACTCTGTCTCTAAATCTAGCGCCTACGGGGCAAGCAACAATTCTTCGCTCCTGTTCAAGTACAACTTTATCCCAAATCAGTGCATGACGCTGTTCCGACAAATTTGCATTCTCTACAATTAGCTCGTTTAGGGCTCCTCCTTATTCGACATGTGCCTGCTGAAGATTGTTCAGCCATTCATTCAGTCTAGTATTCCCATCTAGAGTTCGGGTCAACCTCTCTCTTAGCTTTGTGTTCTCGCCCCACAAGGTCTCTATAGTCTCCGTCATGTCCTCACGTGTAAGGGTGCGGGGCGTGTAGTCCTTCGAAGGATCGGGTGTGGTCCTTCGCCTGATGGGCTCTCGTGATGACACTTCACTAGTGTGGGCCAGACTATCGCTTCTGGACCGGGTGTCGGAAACATGTCTGGCGCTGGAGCGGTGACTGTCAATAGATCCTCTAATAGGTCCTAGCCCGTAAGGTGTCCTACGTGTTCCGTATCTGCGTCCACGTCCGCGTCTGATAGACCTAGTGTGAATGGTGTGAACCATGTCTCCTACAAGTCATAAAAGGAACACTATGTCAAGTAATAATGTAGGATCAAACTTAATCGCATGATAAGCAATACTAATACACAATAAACATGTGCTTCTAACAATCCTCTCAGTTTAAGCTTAGGCTAAGTAAATCTTAACCTAATTACCTTAAACTAAAGCTTTGATACCAACTTGTAACACCCTCATTTTTTTAATAATATGAGAATGTTACGTAATCTGAAACAGATTCCTAAATAAATAATCCAAAAGACGGCTAAAATAAAACCGTTTGAACCGTTTATAGCGAAAGTCTTTGAATCGCCCAAAAATTCACTTAAGTTCGAACCCACCTCATACCATGTTAAGTTACAAAAGATCGACACAACGCTGCTAGACAAAAGACAAAATAAGATGATAATTAGCAACTCTCTAAGCATGTCCTTTGCCCTTATCCAACCTCGAACTACCTGGCCCTGAGATGCATACTATAGTCAGCTTATAAAGCTCAGTGAGTTCATGGTTTGCGTGAATAAAATAATATCTTGACATATATATATGGCATATATGCATGCTTTATAATAAAAGTCACAGCTTAAATATATATATATATATATATATATTTAAAACACTGAAAATAAGAGATCTCATATAATGTTTAGTCGGGTATGGGTCATTTAGTCACAAACACGCCCTGGGTTGATATGTCATTCTTATTTGATCACCCACTTATCCGGGTCGTGTTTTATACTGGCCGTGACTTACTGGTCAAATGTCCACATTAAATCATAAAAAATTAATATGAAATAGCATGCTAGAGTTGTTCGAAAACTAATTAAACACATAGCATGTAACCATTCACAAAATAACATACATGTAAAATATATCATAACATGTATGTAATTGAAATATCATGCATACGTACACATCATCAACAATTCATATCATGCAAAAATAAT
>NC_037531.1:5525596-5534197 GCF_001531365.2 Cynara cardunculus var. scolymus
GTCGACCACGTTGACTAGGATCAACCTTGGTCAACTATGCTTAAGAACGTTCCTCACATCAATTAAAATTATAGGAACGTGAGTTCCGACATAAGGTGTATCGTCTAGCTATATATCTTAAAACGACATCATAAACGTGATTAYTAAGTTATCTATTATATGATAGACATGTTAATAATTACATATTTCGAGTTAAAARCGTTCTAATAAATTTTCAACTCGAGTAACACTTCGTATAGTAAATTATTCATTTTATAACTCCATAAAATCATTTTTTATAAAATAAATGTCTTGTGACGAAAACGTCTCGTTTAAGATTTACATGTAAGTAAAGGTGACAATATGTCACTCACATATAAATAACGGTCGTTCCATAACTTTAAAGTCCAACATAATTAATACTCGAAATAATGTTTAAAATWCCAATTTTCCAAGTCTAGGGCATTTCGGTTATCTTAAGAAGCCGAATACCAAAGGTATAGCTTTAACCAATTCCCTTATTTAGAACATTTTTTTGCATATATCATAAGTCGAATATCAAAATTATGCTTAACAGTCCAATCCCAAAGCATAGGGGCATTTTGGTAATTTATTAAGCAATACTCAAAGTATTGTTAAAATACCGCTTCCCTAATCGTGAGGTCATTTTGGTAATTTCTTAACGATTATATTCAAAATAAAACATAGATACCAATCCCAAGACATAGGGTCATTTCGGTAATTTATAAAGCAAATACGTAAAGTATCGCTAAAATACCAATTTCCATATTRTTGGGTCATTTTGGTAATTTCWTAAGGATTATATTTAAAATAACAMTTAGATACATATTCCCAAGACCTTGGGTCATTTCGGTAATTTTATAAAGCAAGTACGTAAAATATTGCTAAAATACAGATTTCCAAATTTAGGGTCGTTTTGGTAAATTTTAAAATATTAATATAAAAATGAAGCTCATAGACCAATCCCCAAGATAAATGGTTATTTCGGTAARTTTTGGAAGCAAATACGTAAAGTATTGCTAAAATATCGATTTCCCACTTATARGGTCATATTGGTAACTAAATGAAATAAATAATCGAAATTGGATCAAAGTTTGCGTTTCACAAACTCCAAATAAATTTGATGAAAGCCTTATAAAGTTATTATGGGAAAAATAACTTTATGAAACTTTAGGGAGTAAATGCAAATTTCTGAAACTTAAATATTCAGTGCATATTAATAATAAAAATACATTATATATAACAAAATCAAACTTAGCGTTCTGGTTAATGCTTGCAACTTCAAGCTGAGGTCACGTATTCGATTCCCGCCCTCAACAACTTTATCCCAATATTTTTAAATAAAGGTAAATGGACGCGGGTCCTTGGTCAGGCCGACCCGGTTCGTGACCTCGCAACAAGAACGGCCCAAGACGAAAACGGCCCAAGACAAAAACTGCAGGTCTGCAGCCATGGCTGCTCGTTTTCGAGCTTTTCGAGCATGAAATTGGCTCGTTTCTTGACTTTTTTTCTTCATTCTTTTTGCACTAAACTCTTGGTAATATTTTTACCAACACTTTAACATAAAGAACATGAATTTTCATCAAGAAATGAGTTCCATTTACTCATTTAAAGTTTGTTTTTAAAACTAAACTTAACAACTTAAAAACATAAAAAATTGAACAACGAAAACACAAATATGAGACATGAGGCTACTGGGGTTTGATAGAGGACCTAAAAACGAAACTATAGACATAAAAATCAAGAGATTTGGTTAAGAATCTCACCCAAAATCGGTGAAAAACCGAGATTTTTGATTTCGAACTTCAAACTCTGATTTCTCTCTCAAAACTCAATGATTTTTCGAGCTATTTCAACCAAAACGTTCCTAAGCCAGAGCTCTACAATTTATATGTCAAGAGTTTTGGCTTATTAGTTGAATAAATTGGACAAATCGCGAGTTTTAGGCTGATGGGTCGTTTTCTTTAAACAGATATGTACTATTGGCAAAACATGTCCCTAATCTTTGAAAAAGATGAGATTCGGCCCCCTCAAGTTTCTGACAATTATCATCAGACCCCTTCCTCACGTAATATTTTACATTTTTGGACCAATAATTAAAAGAAAACAATTTTACTCTATTTTTCTTTTTGTCTTTCTTTTCATTATTTTTTTATTTAAGATTTCTATAATTATTTACTTTAGTTTATTACGTAAATATTTTAACACTTCAAATAAATTTTTAAAAAATATATAAAGGTTCATATAATATTATTTATATATTTAAAAAAAAATGGGTTTTACAGTCACCACCAAGATCATTGTCTACATCTGGAAGTTGAGGTTCAGAATCCTCATCATCTTCATTTTCTTCATCACCCTCATAACTAGCATTTGGCAATGAGAGGTGGAGGGATAAAGGTCTTCATGGTCAGCAGTAGCAATAGCAGTAACCACGACCTCATCTTCATCATCGTCATTGATGGCATCAGGGATATATTCCCTAGCATCCTCAGCATTAGGGTTTGGAGCATCAACATCTTCATTTAGTCTCCTCATTAATCTTCCCTTGGTCCTAGTTAGCTTTCTCCCCCTCTTTGTCATCATTAACATTAAGGCCTTGAGAGGGAGGCGAGAGGAAAGTTCTTTTAGCTTTTGCTAGATAGATGAGATAGCTTCAGCTTGAAGAAGATTTAAGGCAACAACTCGATCCAGCTATTGATGGGTCAACATCTCTGAAGACATGTTCAGGGACGGGCGCTGGTTGTTGAAGGAGTTGGAAGATTTGATGAAGGAGCTCACCATGTCGTGCGAGCTGAGGGTGAACTTCATCAGCTTTGCTTGAGAGTGCAACAACAACTTTAGTGTTGGCTTATACTTCAGTTTTCACGACGTTCAGCATATTGTTGACATCACGTACCTCAACTTTGATAGCAGAGAGGCCGTTGGTCAGGTGTTCCTTGAAGGGCATTACCTTGTGTACTTCGTCCATTTTGTCGAGGACAGTAGCGATAGTAGGCATCAATAGCTTGAAATCCGCAGCCATGTCATAGGCTTCAACCTCGATGACTAGGGTTTCATTCTCCAAAGGACCTGTAGAGTCAAGAGAGCGTTGAGCATAAGATAGCTTAGGATTAGTAACAAAGAAAGAAAGGGAGGTTGGGATTCTACCTGAGAGGTCATCAACATTATTTGAAGGTAACACTAGCATCTCACATGTGTTATCTTAAGGATCAACAACAAGTATCTGAGGTGCTTTGAAAGGAGCGACCACAGGTCTTGTGGTGATGGCTTCACCAATGGTGGGGACAACCACCATCATGGGATCATCAGCACATGTGGTACAGACCAAATGAGGGGATGAGAGAATGGCCGAGAAAGTAAGTGGTGGATCAGCAGTGGCGATGCTGGTATTCACATGTTCAATGATTTGGGTCACTGAAGTGGTTGGGGTAGAAGCCACTTATACGAAAACATCTGAAGAGATAGTTGAAGAGTTTGGGAGGGTTACAGAAGACGCCTCGGGGGTAAGGATTTTTTCAATAGTTGAGACCTTTTGAGAGGTCTCATCTAGTTTGCTTGGCATCCTTTTTTTTGGCTTTCTTATCCTTCTTTGAAGGACTAAGAGGGGCATCAGATTATGTCCTCTTACGAGAGGATAAGGTTGTAGTGACTGGGATACATTGAGGGAGGTTTGCCAATGTCTTATCCATTTGAGAAGAAGAAGAAGTAGAGGGAGGAGGAAGGGCATTGGCTATTCTTAGCATGGGAGCGAATAGGCCAATGTCTGAAGGCTTTATTTTGTGATCAAGTATTCTTGATCCAAGCCGATAGATAGGCAGGTCACTTTCATTGAGATAATTGGATGCAAAGATCCTGGAGAGAATTCCATTGAGAAAGCTGGTGTAAGGGACCATCTTTTCAAACTGACGCTTGTTCAGCTTCAACACCAGATCGTCGAATATCAGTTGTGCATAGTCGACATTGATATTTCTGATCACTGAGCAGCCGATGTTCAGTGCCACCCTTGAATATTGGTCTTGTCCTATAGTCTTTCTGCCCATTCATTGAATAAAGTATGAGAAGAGATATTTTCATACAACATACATTCTATTCTTCTCAATCTTCGTCAGCGACTTGTTCAGTTTAGTGTTGGGGTCCTTCTTTATAGGCTAAACATAGTGGATATCATCCAAGATATTGGCAATATCTTCAGTATTTGGATCTTTGGCATAGTGAACATATTTGGGTAGGCGAAGAGCAACCCTGACAGTAGAAACACCAAAACTTATAGTCATGTTATTGACCATGAAGAAGATCTTGACTATTGAGTTGCCATCTTTTTTTGTCATCGTCTTCGCATCAGTGGTGTACCAGAACTGCTTCATAAGGTCCTTCACCATTACTAGTTCAAAGGTAAGAGCATATCCAAGTACTGAGTTCTTTAATAACCTTACAGTATCTGCAAAATGCGGTTTGTTTGCAGGAATTTTCAGAAGAGCAACATAATTGTTTGTATTGAAAGTTTAGTCTTCAAAAGCAAAGTTAACATTTGGTGCATCAGCCATTTCTGTTAAAGAAGATGAACATAAAGGAAAAATAATGTTGTGATTAATGTTAGTAAGCACTTTAGGACAAAATATGAAAAAAGAACTTTCCTTTGAAAAACCAGAAGAAGAATCGGGTTTTCAAGAAGATTAGGGTTTTAGAAATTAGGTTAAAATCAAGAAGAAGAATGATTTACAACCTGCTCTTTGTATTTAAAAGAAAGAAGAACATTTTTTTAAAATAACAAACAGTTTCTTGAAAGAGTAACAACCAAAAAAGAAGATTACAAATCTGTTTCTTGAAGAAAAAGAAAGAAACTGGTTCGAGAGGGTTTTTGAGAGTTCCTGTTTCCACAAAGTTCTTTGTATAATCGTAAAAGGAATTATGAGAGGGTAAGTCTTATATTTATAGGCGAGATGAGAGAGAAAGAGTAGAGAGGAAAATGACACTTCGAAAAGATGTGCAATAATGACTTTCTTTGCACGTCATCACATTGTCGTTGAGTAGAAAAGAAAATGGACCGCGTGTGTTAGAAGGACGCACATGATACCATAAACACGTCATAAACATATGATGGTTCATCATCCTTTTTTTAAAAACAAAAGTCACTGAATAAGAAAAGTTCAGTGAGAGTTTTAAGATTCTTTTTAAAACACGAGATCACTAAATAAGGAAAGTTCAATGATAGTTTTAAGTTTAGAAAAGAAATATAGTAAGATACATTTACTGAAGGGTTCAGTGATAGAGAAACACTGAATCTTTTCACCTTTAAAACATTTTAATCACTGAATAAGAAAAGGTTCAACGATAGTTTTATTTTAAGAAAAGAAAAATATACGTTAGAAATATATTTACTCAAGAGTTCAGTGACAGAAGAAAACACTAAAACATCTCTTTTAAAACATTTTGATCACTGAATGAGAAAAGATTTAGTGATGGTTTTAAGATTTTAGAAAAGAAGATAAGTATACATACCTTAGAGAGAAAGATACATGTACTCAAGAGTTTAGTGATAGAATAAGAACACTGAATCATTTCACTTACGTATCACTGAGTATTGCTTAGAGCTGAATGAACTAATCCTCAGCGTTCAGTATTCCAAGTTCGCTGATTAACATATTAAATCTTGTCTCATCAAGAGGCTTTGTAAAAAGGTCAACGAGTTGGTACTCAGTGGGTATGAAGTGAAGTTCAATATTACCTTTCATAACATGATCTCTGATAAAATGATATCTGATCTCAATATGTTTGGTCTTGGAGTGAAGTACAGGGTTGTTTGCAATTGTAATGGCACTAGTGCTATCACAATAGATAGGGATCTTTGAGAGATGAATATCATAGTCGTTGAGTTAGTTTTTCATGTAAAGGATTTGGGCACAACAGCTTCTAGCGACAACATATTCAGCCTCAACAATTGATGTGGACACTAAATTTTTGCTTCTTACTTGTCCAACTCACCAACGTTCCACCTAGAAGCTGACAGCCTCAAGTGGTGTTTTTCCTACCAATCTTGCAACCTGTAAAATCTCTATCCGCATAACCGATTAGGTCAAAACAGGAGTCATTGGGATACCAAAAGCCCGGATTAGGAGTACCCTTAAGATATTTGAATATGCATTTTATAGAAATCAGATGGAACTCCTTAGGTTCAGACTGATATCTAGCACAAAGACAATTAGAGTACATAATGTCAGGTCGACTAGCTGTGAGACACAACAAGGAGCTGATCGTTCCTCTATAAAAGGTAACATTTACAGGCTTTCCATCTGGATCCTTATTCAGTGAGAGAGGATGATGGAGTCTTCATAGATGAAATGTTGGTTAAGTCGAATTTCTTCAAATATCCCTGCCATACTTACTCTGATTGATAAAGATACCTTTATCAGATTATTTGATCTGAAGACCTAGAAAGTAAGTCAGTTCTTCCATTATTCTCATCTGATATTCTTTCTTCATGCATTCTATGAACCAAAAATAGAAAGTGGGATTAGTGAAACCAAATATAATATCATCGACATACATTTGGACTAGAATGATATGATCTTTGACTTTCCTAAGAAATAGGGTCTAGTCAATCTTTCTAAGGACAAATTTCTCAAAGATAAGAAATGAAGAAAAGGGTGTCATACCAGGTACGAGGGGCCTGTTTTAACCTATAAAAAGCTTTATTCAATCGATAGACATGATCAGAATATTTTGGGTCAAGAAACCCTGGAGATTATTCAACATAAACTTCCTTATGAAGTTTTCAATTTAGAAAAGTGCTCTTTACATCTATTTGGTATATTTTAAACTCCCTATGGACAGCATAGGCTAGGAAGAGTCGAATAGTTTCGAGTCTAGCCACTGGTGCAAAAGTTTCGTCATAGTCGATTACTTCTTCTTGCCTGTATCCCTGAGCAACAACATAAGCCTTGTTACAGGTTACAATTCCTTGTTCGTCCAACTTATTGCGATAAATTCATTTGGTGCCTATCATGGGTTTTTCAAATGGACACGTGACAAAGTACCAAACTTTGTTCCTATCAAACTCAATGTGTTCTTCTTGCATGGCAGTGACCCAGCTTGGGTCAGTGATAGCCTCATTGATTTTCTTGGGCTTAACTGGGGAAAGAAAGTTGACAAAGAGATAGATATTACCTAAACCGCGATGAGTCTGAATACCTGCACTTGGATCACCAAGAATTTAATGGATGTGATGGTCTTTCGTCTATTGCTAAACTAGTTGAAGATAACCTTCTGAGACAGGAGGCTCATGTATAGAAGATGAGGCTTCAGCAAGAGATTCTTCAGCAACAAGTTGAATTGCCAAAGGAGCCTTAGTGAGCGATTCATTTACTGATATAGGTTCAATGATTGAAGGAGATTCAACGACCGAAGGGTCCGTATTTGAAGTAGAAGGGTCCAAGTGACTAATGGAAACAACAACAATCTCTGAAGAGGATTCAACTTTGTTACTGGTCACATTTAGAACGATAAATAGATCATCTTCAGCTTTAGGGAGGTCAATGTTCGGTTGATTGTTGAAGGAAGCTTCAGGTTCTCCACAGTGAGATATCATCCAGTTGTCTAACTCATCATCATCTTCAGAGATGGCTTTAGAGTTAGCTGATTGAGATTCATCAAATGTGACATGAATAGATTCTTTTATAGTTTGTTGTCTTTTGTTGAATAGTATGAAAGCTTTGGACATTAGAGAATAACCAAGAAAGATTCATTCATTAGCTTTGAGATTGAACTTTCCAAGTTGATCTATGTTGTTCAAGATATACCATGTACAACTAAAGATATATAGAAAGTTGAGAGAAGGCTTTCTGCTATGGAAGAGTTCGTAAGTTGTATTCTTGAATCTCTTAATGATCAGCGACCGGTTCTGAGTAAAACAAGCAGTGCTGACAGCTTCAGCCCAGAATTGAGTAGAAAGACGAGATTCATTGATCATTAATCGAGCGGCTTAGATGATTGTTTGATTTCTCCTTTCAGCAACCCCATTTTGTTATAGAGTTCTAACAGTTGAGAAGTTGTGTGAGATTCCCTTGTTTACAAGAAAGTCATCAATGGTATTGTTTTTAAATTGAGTGCCATGATCACTCCTGATAGATCGTACTTTGATGTTGTTCAGTACTTCTAGGCGCTTGACGAACGAGATGATTTCTTCTGGTGCATCACTCTTGGATCTAAAAAAGAAAACCCAAGTGTACATGGAAAACTCGTCAATGATAACGAGCATATATTTTTTTTCCAACTTTTGATTTCAGGTTGACAAGACCAAATAAATCCATGTGCAATTGTTGGTCCCAAAAGGGTCTACAAGAATACTAAACAGTTTGTAGAAGGGGGGGGGGGGATGAATACAAACACAGAGTTTTCAAATTTAAAATATATATTGATAGAGAAGATCAATGCAGATTTTACAAGATTGTTTGCAAAAAAATAAGGTAAAAGAAACCTTTCTAAACAATCTTAAGTTACACACAAAGGTTAGCAATTACAAGAAAATAGATTGCTAAAAGAAAATATCTTTTACTTTAAGCTGAAAGAAGCTTGAAGTAAGAATGAGGAGAGAGAGTGATG
>NC_037531.1:5534297-5535846 GCF_001531365.2 Cynara cardunculus var. scolymus
CTTGTCTAGGTCATGTCAGAAAGGTCGTTAGGAACTAGTATAAATAGCATCTTAGGCCTTTGTAATTCAGTGTGCTTCCCGTATTGTAATTGTCAATATTTTCAATCAATTGAAAATCATTTAAAGCTATTCTCTCGTGTTCTTCATATTCATCATCTGTGTGTTCTTGATTAATTTCTTACTTTGTTTGTTCATATACTGTTTCTGCTACACTGTTATTGTTCTTAAAGATCATCCAGAGTATTTGGTTAATATCAAAACTGAGTTTACAGGTCCTAACAATTGGGATAAGAAGTCTACCATCCTTCATCCATGCACTGATGGTGACGTTTGAGATCTTGTGGGGACGTATCCTTTTCTCTGTCCTTTCCTCGCACCATTTCAGGTTACGATCTTTCAGCATCAGTTCTCGTTGATGTTCTTGTTCATCCTGTGATAATAGTTGGGCCTAAGCTTTGATTGGATATTTCTTCTTGAGCTTTCCTTTAGATAGAGCTTAGGCAGCTAGAGTCTTGGCCAACTCTAGACTATCCTTTAGTTGTTGTTGATGTATGCTCAACTTCTCTTAGGCTTTTAGGGACTCTTATCTTTCAGCGTCTGTGAGAAAATCGAACTTGCCATAACCAGAGGTTACAAAGAGGGATTTTTACTATGGTTTGGTAGAGCTGATTTAACAACCAAATCCTCCTCTGGTCTTCATCAGTTTCAGATGTTGGAATTACTGCTTGGCCTTCATCTGATGGACTAGAAGATTTTGATGGTGCATAGAGTAGAAGAGAAGAGGGCTCAAGTTCTAAGGTAAAGGGTACAAACCTGGAGGATAAAGCTACCTCAGATAGATTGACCGCCATGAGAATTATGGTGAGATTCCCTTCTTCAGTCACTCTTTTGCCTTTGTCTTGGGAGTGTTGGTTCCCTGGAGCAGAAGACCTCTCCCATGGGAAGTTGGTGGTTCTCTAATGAAGATTCCTTTCTGTGCTGGTCTTGGATGGAATCAAATGCTGAAGTCTTCATTTTTGTTTTCATCATTGTCGTCATCATGAAGGTCTTTTCCAGCATCAGAGAGCTGAGGTTCTTCGTCCTCATATTCATCGTCATCCTCTTCATCATCATCCTTGTCACCAGCATTTTGCAATACAGAGGTGGAAGGATGGTCTTCATGAATAGCAGGGGCTCTCACGACGTCATCATCATCATATTCAACCTTAACATCAACTTCAGTGATGATGGCATCCTCAACGGTAGGGATAACATCTGCATGAGAGATAAGAGTAGTCTCCACTGCAGCAATTTTCTCACCCTCGTCTTTCTCTCCCTCTTTGTGATTATCATGATGCAAGGAAATATTATTAATGTTAGCTCCAATATTTACTTAATGTAAAAGTATGAAAAAGTTTTCTGCAAGTGTTGACAGAAGGGTTGCTTCCACAGAAGACAACAGAGGACCAGCAACAGAAGCTTTTGATCGTTCAAGTCAAGATTGACAGAACCTCTGTTGTCTCTCGCAGAGGTTCTGGAAGATGGTCCTCTGTTATCAAGAGCTTACAAG
>NC_037531.1:5536819-5538381 GCF_001531365.2 Cynara cardunculus var. scolymus
TCCATGGATATTTGGGCAGAATTAGAAAAGCAGATTGAAAGAGGTAAGAAAACACTCAAGAACAATCGATCAATTTGCATTGACGAATACCACAGCTTCAAGGAAAAGGAAGGTGAATCCCTGTCGGACACATACTCTTGATTGAACACCTTGATAAGCAACTACAAGAGGTATGGATTCATGAGAACGACAGAGGACAACAACTCTTTATTCTTGAAAAGCCTTGGAGTTGAATGGATGCACCTAACCATGTCCATGAAGGCCACCTTAGATTTGGAAATGTGGACTCTGGCAGACTTGTTTGGATCTCTTAAAAGACAAGAGCCTCAAGTTCTGCAAATGAAAAAGAACTATGGTGGTCCACTCGCTCTAGTCGCAGAGGATAGTAGTTATGGGAAGGGGAAAAAAGCACAAAAGGAAGAGAAGGAGAAGAAGAAGAAGAAGAAGAAGAAGGTATTGATAGCAGAGAGTGATGAAAGTTCTGATGAAGAAGTCTCAATGAAGGAGATGATGAAAACTCTGGCCTTGATCACCAGAGAATTCAGAAAGGGTGGTGAAAGGAAGGAATATAAAAGTTTCAACAGAAGAAACTTTACAGAGGGAGGTAGATCGGATGCAGGAGAGAAGGAACAGAAGCCTCTACAGAAGGTAGAGGAGTAGAAGAAAGAAGAGTCGAAGGAAGGATGCTATATATGTGGCAAACCAGGCCACTTTGCTGCAGACTGCTGGTCAAAAGGGCCAAAGGCTCCACAGAGGGCTCCTAGAGATGCAGCCTTCTACAAAAAGAAGGCTGACTACTACCAGCAGAAGTCTCTGCTAGCTCAATCAAGTGAGCTAGTAACCGATGAGTCCTCTGATGAAGATGAACATAAGGGTCTTCTCGCTTGGGAAGACTCAGACACAGAGGATGAGCTCTTCTGTAGGATGGCCAATATTGACTCTGACTCCTCTGCAAGAAATGACCAAGAGGTTTCTACTTCTTACTCTTCTGAATCTCTTGATCTTTACACAGAGATCATCGATAACCTCGACTCATGTCACTTGGAGCATTTCAATCTAAAAGAAAAWCTTTCTCTTTGTGAAAAAGAAGTCATTCTGCTCACAGAGGAAAGAAACAGATTTTTCAAAATGTTCGAAGAAGAGCAATAAATGTTTATAAATTTAGAAAATTCTTCAAAGGAAAAGCTTGCCAAGGTTCAAAAAGATTTAAAAAACAAGGTGGATGAGTTAAGGCAGATGGAGCATGAGAAGTGTAATATTACTTCTGTTAAAGAATTCTTTCAAAAGGAAAGAGAATTTTTGCACCAAGATGTGTTTGACAGAGAGCTTAAAATTAAAAAGTTTCAAGACGCTCAAAATATTTACAAAAAGATTAAAGTTAATTTGGGCAGAAGAGGTCTAGGTTTCTCAGAATTTGATAATAAACCTGGTTTCAAATCAAACAAAACTCTTGARAGTACCTWYAGATCCTCAAATAATTTGAAAAATAATATTTCTAAAACTAAGCCCATTTTTAAAAGGAGAAGGCTGTTGGTTGATCTAGACACAAAACCGTGTTTATC
>NC_037531.1:5540191-5541907 GCF_001531365.2 Cynara cardunculus var. scolymus
TGTACTAATCAATCTCTTAAAGAGACTCCAAGTTCTTCATGCTCTCTAGGTTAGGGTACTTCGAAGCGATAATGGCACAGAGTTCAAGAATTCTGTGATTGAAGAGTACCTGGCCTCTGTTGGCATAACTCATAACTTCTCAGCCCCAAGGAGTCCACAACGGAATGGAGTAGTAGAGAGGAAGAACATGACGCTTGTTGAAGCTGCCAGAACGATGTTGAATGCCTCTGGGCTTCCACTCTCTTTTTGGGCAGAAGCTGTCTCTGCAGCTTGCTACACTCAGAACAGGTCCTTGGTGGTAAAGCATTTTGAGAAGACCCCCTATCAACTTCTTCATAATAGAAGACCAAACATAAAGTTCTTTCACGTGTTTGGATGTAAATGCTTCATGCTCAATGACAGAGAGTCTGTAGGAAAGTTTGAGCCCAAGAGGGATGATGCAATCTTTATTGGCTATGCATTGGACACTGCTGCATACAGAGCCTACATTCCAGGACTCAAACTGTGGTTGTTAGCACAAATGTCAAATTTGATGATTCTTTTCAAGTGACAAAAGACAAGTTCACAGAAGAGTTGAAAATTCAAGCTGACAAATCTCTAAATGCTACAATCACTCCAGACTTGGAACAACTATTTGCAGAGTGGTACGAAGATGACAAAGAGCCTGAAAGATGCTCTGCAAAAGTTGACCATCCAGATCAAGCATCAAGAGCAAGTCCGTCCACGACATCTATCACAGTGCGAGCACCTCTCATATCATCCTCTGTGACCCCTTCCCCAGAAGCTTCCCCACCAGAAGCTACCCAAATAAYTGAAAGTCCTCCAGACTTATCCTCAAATCAAGCTCAAGAACCTGAACAAGACTCTGCATCTCTACTTCAATCTCATATTGATCAAGAAACAGTGCCCTCTGTCCAACTACCTCATGTTACAAAATGGACAAAAAGCCATCCTCATTCTCAAATCATCGGATAACCTTCTACCGGTGTTAAGACGCGAGCAACAACAAATTTCTGCTTATTTACTTGTTTTGTAAAAGAAATTGAACAAAAGACAGTGGCAGAGGCTCTGGCAGATCCCTTCTGGGTTGATGCTATGCAAGACGAGCTAGTTCAATTTGACAGAAACCAGGTATGGACTCTTGTACCTCTGCCAACTGGGAAACTTGCTATTGGCACCAAGTGGGTTTTTCGTAATAAGAAGGATGAACAAGGCGTGGTGGTGAGGAACAAGGCAAGATTAGTTGCAAAAGGGTATTGCCAGGAAGAGGGTATTGACTACGAAGAAACCTTTGCTCAGGTGGCCAGACTAGAAGCTATTCGCATCTTTCTAGCATATGCTGCTCACAGAGGGTTCAAAGTGTATCAAATGGATGTGAAGTCAGCCTTCTTAAACGGCAAGCTCAAAGAAGAGGTATATGTCAAGCAACCACCAGGGTTCGAAAGTGATAAGTATCCAAACCACGTCTATTTCTTAGACAAGGCTCTGTATGGTCTCAAACAGGCTCCCAGAGCATGGTATGATCGTTTATCTATCTTTCTTACTTCCAATGGGTTTCACAGAGGTACGACAAATATTACTTTGTTTTACAAGAAACAGAATGATGATATCCTGCTTGTACAAATATACGTTGATGACATTATCTTTGGTGCAACTAACGTTTCTATGTGCAAAGAGTTTGAATTCTTGATGCAGAGTGAATTCGAAATGAGCATG
>NC_037531.1:5543442-5561520 GCF_001531365.2 Cynara cardunculus var. scolymus
GGGCGCACGTCATCAATCTCGCGTCTTCCCAACACCGCGTGTCATATTTTTGATTCGTCACACCCTATAGCCACTCATCACGTTATTTTCCCCAACAAACGGTTCAGTTCAAATCCCTCACTATAAATAACCCCTTCCCCCCAAAACGTAAACCTTTACAATACCTTTCTTCTCAGACGAACCTGCAAGTCTCAAGCTTTTCAAAAATCTGCAAATATGTCGTCTTCTTCAGCCTCAGCCCAATCTGCTAACGTTTCAAGCGACAATGAAGTCACTCAGGCCCAAGCATTAACGTCTCACACACTTTCATTCGTTCAAAATCGGTATGAGAAAGTCGTTCTTGTGAAAAAAAACCCAATAATTATTATTTTGTTCCTTCTTCTACTGGTTTCCCTGATTTCACCTTCCCCCTTCTAGAAATTCTTCGAAACCATCCCCTGTTTTACGCCCTTTCAGCCACTAAACCTACTCCTGAGTCATATATCACCCAATTTCTCTTAAGCTCATACATTACAACCCTAGACAACACTGGTTTGAGCATCGTTGACTATGCCTCTCACCCTACCAATAAATCTTTGGTACCCATGGAATTGAATGTGCACAGACTTCGAACAGCCCTGCACTTACCCACTCTGGAATCCCTAAATTTGGATGAATTCGCCTCAACCCCAATAGATGAGGAATTAATTCAATTCCTTGAATTCCATTCTTATGCTGCCAAAATCACTAAAAGGACACAATTCAAACGCAAAGGATTACCCCCAATCTGGAACACCCTGTTCTCAATCATGAACTGCTGTTTGACAGGGAAGGTTGGAAGCCATGATCAGACTTCTCATGCAAGGCTTTCAATCATCTATGGCATCTATTTCAACCTACCACTCGACTACGCACAACTCATCTTTGAAGATATGGTGGGCTTGATTAAAAAGAAGTGCACAACACAGAGGGGCGAAAAGTCCAAGGTTAAGGCGCAAAAGAAGGCCAAGGAAGACATGAACCAACCAAACCTAATTCTACAGAGGTTCTTTGGCCTCATCTTTGGGGATTTAATTGCAGAGAAGTTACCCTATGCCGAGCCTAACGCACGACTGTATCCTTTTAAGGAATTCCATCCAACAGAGCATGAGCAAGGGTACAGAAGCCCCAGACCCTTATCTAAACCATGCTCAGGTACCTTAGTCACGAAGATAGGAAGGCATACAGGCGTGGATTCAGGAGGCTAGAGTCGGTCCCTGAAACCCCTCCACGAATAGGAATCCCTTTAGGTGAGAGAGTTGAAAAAATGAGGGTCGAGGGACGAATGAAGGAGCCAGAAGCGGCTGGAAAGGTGAGTGAGGCAGGACCTAGAATAGAAAGTCCCCCACCAAAGAAGCCTAAGAAGACACAGAAGGGTGTCGACTCTTCTGTGAAGAAGAAGGGGAAGAAGAGGCCCGCATAAGAAGAGGGCCCAAGTAGTCATCTGCAGAAGCCCAAGAAGAAGAAATCTAAGAAGGCCTAACCCGCAGAAGTTGTGGTCACAGAGGTTGTTGTTCAAGAGAGCCCCGCAGAGGCTACTCCCAAGCGTAGAAGATTGCGCAAAGTGGTTCAAGAGGAGTCTCCAACGGCGTAGATTCATGACGTTATTTTCAACCTCCAACAGGAGTTCAAAGCGCCATTAGACGTGACAGAGTTGAGGACAGAGGTTGTCTTAGACGACGAAGAGGAAGAAGAGATGGAGTTAGGTGAGGGAGAAAAAGATACCAAAGGTACACATCCTAGCCCTCCTCCCAGTGCTACCCACGCTACTAGGGGCCCTGTCCTAGAGGGATCCTCTATTGAAAAAGGCGCGCACATGCCAAGCCTAACCCAAGCTAACCTCGAAGAGGATATTCCTCCGTCCTCTGTCGAATGCACTACCCGAGAACCACAACTCACTCCAACATCCTCTCAAAAGGATGGTGGTTTTAATATAAGAGTCCCATCGCCCAAGGACTCATCACATCCCAAAGAGGCATTCGTTGCCTCTCCACACAAGAGTGACCAACCAGAATATGCTTCAGAGGCATATGTGAGAGTCACAGAGACTGAGGGTCTAGAATGCCCAACGTCCACACTCGATCCCTCTGCCATGTTAGGCTCTGAACCTACAAGGCACGATATCGACAGAACATTGGTAGGCACTCCTCACAGAGAAGTCCGAGGATCCGATGGAAGTCCACGAGCAGACTACGAAAAACCAGTCGCTGAGGGCGCCTCTCACTCCGAGGCTACTAGGTCACCATGTGTTGGTGATCTAGGTTCCCAGGATACCTATGTGACGAAGGGGGAGTTACAAACCTTCACCACAGCGGTATTCCAAAAGATGGATGAGTTGAAAAGCTTGTTCACCTCTCGATCGATGACAGAGGATCTTGCTCCAATCACAGAGGCTCTAAAGGAGTTGACATCCACAACTGCTGAACTCAAGACGACTCTTTCAGCCCTTCAGAGCTCTGTCCTTCAAAAAGATGACCTCGCAGAAGCCTTTAGCTCTCTGTCACTCAACCCCTCTTCGATCCAGAAGCTGAAGACAGAGCTATCAGAGGTGGCCGCCCATTTAGCTGCTGATTTCGTCTCTGCGGGCTACACAGACTACTCAACTTTCAAAGATGAGATCAAGCAAATGTTCTCCTCTGTGGTGACATATGGTGTTGATACCAAGTCCTCCAGGGCCAACATCAATCACCTAGCCACTCGCAGAGAGCTTGATGCTATGGTTGAAGCTTTGCGTGATATTGTGCGCAAACACACGGATCAACTTCTCACAGAGGCCCGAGCCTCCAACAAGGCCATCAGAGACTGCACTTCACAGCTCGTGAAAGAGGGTGACACCCTTAGAAGCAAAATTTATCGAAGAATCTCAAAGTTGAACTGGTCGACAGAGATCGATATAAGCCACGCCTCTGTGCTTGTTGAAGAGGTGATTAAGAAAATGAAGAAGGCGGCCACCAAAATCCTGAAGAGATTGGAGAAGGCTCCCCTTGAAACTTTCAAGGCAGAAGCCACCAAAAACCATGATGATCAAGGAGGTGATGACCATGATCGTCATGAGAGGGAGAAGAAGGCAGAGAAGAAAGCTGAAGAGCCCAAGAAAACAACTTCTGCCAAACCACTCAAGATAGTGGACTCTACAGTAGCCCTGTTCTCGAAAGAAAAAGCACCAGAGCCTAAGAGGAAAGGCAAGGGCAAGGCTGTAGAGGAATCGCCACAGAAGGGGTCGTCAAGCTCAGAGACGCCAGAGATAAACAAAGAAGATTATGACGACCCAGAGCTCGTTCAAGCGTTAAAGGCTTCTTTGGCAGAAGCTCAAGCAAGAAAGGGCAGAACCCGCATCCCCCCCAGAGCTGGAGAAGGCTCATCCTCCATGAAGGCAAAGAAGGAAACGTCCACGGGTACGTTCGATGCTCTGCAAGGAAACATCAAACCTATCCTTGCAGAGGGGTCCACCCAGAGGCCAATTCTAGAAGAAGAAGAATACAAAGTACCAGAGTCCACCACAGTGGGAAGGGTTTATGAGATCTTCGATTCAATGAGCAAAATCCCTATGCAGAAGGTACGCACAGAGCCTGTTACCACTGTGGAGGAGATTCTGCGGTGGTGCTATTCTGCCATAGACACAGATCCCCCTTATGACCCAGAGCTTACAGGTATACCCTCTGCAGCCGCGAAGTTTCATTTCTCAAAGCTAACAAAGCCTCGCAAGCAGGTCTTCTTAGAGAACGTGATAACCTTTCTTGAAACAATATCTCCAAGAACGATGTTGAAGAAGACCGTGCTCTACGGTCAATATGTGGTGAAGAGGGACGACGACAGCATATACACGTTCACAGATGCTGACCTCCACAACCTCTGTATATTTGACTTAATCTTTCTACACAAAATTCTTAACAAATACATGGAGAGGAGGTCAAGCTATTCTATATCGCTCAGAAGGCTGATCGAAGTCATGCGCGCTCAAGTGAAATATTACAGCCAGAAGGACTTTGATATAGCGATGAGGTTGGYCCAAACAGACTTGAAGATTTCCCCTCCGAAGAACAGGCCAKGTTGGCTACTTAGATGTCATCCCAACACTATTGTCCAAAATCCCATCTTTGGGTTTGTGTTCTTGGACAAGGATGACAGTCTAAGGTTCTTTGATCCCACAGAGGCAAACAAGTACTCGATAGAGACCCTTGAGTGGGTGTTCAACAGAGTGGCTGCAGAAGTACAAAGAGGGCATCTAAGGGCGGATGAACTGTCTGGTATTCTGGAAGTGATTAAAGTTCAAGTCTCCTTCAGGGAATGGATATTCAAGTTCTACAGAACCATCAAGACAGATCTGCAGTTTGTCGTAGACGACTATCCAGACTCTGTTGTGGACTAATCTTCTGTAATAGATAGGTCTGAGCAACTTTTTTGTATTTCTTTCAATTTAATGTAATTCTTTTTCAGAGTATGAATTTTATCTCCTCTTGTAATTTCTTTCAATTAGTCATTTCTTGCATTTATTTGTCCTTTTTTACTTTTTCATACTTAGGGGGAGATTGTTAGCTCCAAAATTTACTTAATGTAAAAGTATGAAAAAATTTTCTGCAAGTGTTGACAGAAGGGTTGCTTCCACAGAAGACAACAGAGGACCAGCAACATAAGCTGTTTGATCGTTCAAGTCAAGATTGACAGAACCTCTGTTGTCTCTCGCAGAGGTTCTGGAAGATGGTCCTCTGTTATCAATAGCTTACAAGTCATATGCAGCAGAGCCTCTGGGATGGCTCACAGAGGGTCTGCGGTTCATCTTCTATAGAGAACCTCTCCTTACTGTTTTACTTAGGTTGATCAGCTGCACGTGCCTCTCACGTGACTAGGTCTGTAATCGACTTTATTTGGACGGCTTGGGTGATTTCACTTGTCTAGGTCATGTCAGAAAGGTCGCTAGGAACTAGTATAAATAGCAGCTAGGCCTTTGTAATTCAGTGTGCTTCCTGTATTGTAATCGTCTTATTTTCAATCAATTGAAAAACCTTTGAAGCTATTCTCTCGTGTTCATCATTCTCATATAATGTGTGTCCTTAATTCTTACTCTGTTTGTTCTTATATTGTTTTCGCTGCACTTTGATTGTCTTAAAGATCATCCAGAGTATTTGATTGATATCAAAACTGAGTTTACAGGTCCTAACAGTTAATACTTGAGGAGAGGTCTTCAATTCGATGCTCGTTGTTGGAGAGAGCTTATGCCTGGAGTAGGTTGAACGCAACGACCCATTTCCGCTCTTGACGGTCTGATACTGTGAAATCAGGTTCAGGGACTGGGGTGGGTTGCTGCAGGAGCTAAAAGATCTGTTGAAGTAGCTCACTAGGCACTTGGACTTCGTCGGCTTTGCTGGCGAGAGCAGCTACGACCTCAGTGTTGGCTTTGACCTCCATCTTTACTTTGTTTAGAGATTCCTTGACGTCACGACCTTCAATTTTGACAGTAGAGAAGTCACTAGTCACTTTTCCCTTTGAAGGAATTATGTTGTGTACCTCATCCATCTTATCAAGGGCGATGGCCATAGTGAGAAATAACAACTTTACATCCTCAGCCATATCATAAATGTCAGTATCTGTGGCTGGGGGTTTAGTTTTTGAAGGACCTGTAGAAACAAATGGGATTTGAGCATAAGATAGATTAGTAATAGAAATGAAGATAGAAGGGTAGGTTAAGATTGTACCTGGTGGGTCCTCAGTGTTATCTGAAGGATTGACATTGGTTAGAGCACATGCGACTTATGAGGAGAGGCAAAAAGTATCTGAGGCGCCTCGAGAGGTGTGACCTAAGGTTCTATGGTGATGGTTTCACCAACAGTGGGTACAACCACTAAAGAATCATCAACACGAGTTATAGAGACCAACGGTGGGGACAACCACTGAAATGATGGCTGAAAAAGTACGTGAGTGTTTAGTAGTGGTAGTGTTTATATTGACACTTTTAGTGATTTGGGTCACTGAAGTAGTTGGGAGAGTGGCCACTTGTATGATAGTGTTTGAATTGAGCACTAAACAGCTTTGTTGGGGTAAAGAGTATGCCTCGGGGGTGTGAATATTTACAATAGCTGAGACCTTTTGAGAGGCCTCTAATAGAAATGTGGTCTTTCTCTTTTTAGCTTTCTTAGCCATCTTTGAAGGACTAAAAGGAGTTACAGACTGTGTCCTCTTTTTTGAGGATAAGGTGGTGGTGGTCGGGATAGACTGAAGGGGGGTTTGTCCCAGTCTTAACCACTAAAGGAAGAGAAGAAGAAGAAGAAGAAGAAGAAGAAGAAGAAGAAGAAGAAGAAGAAGAAGAAGAAGAAGAAGAAGAAGCAGGGAGGGTAGAAGAGCCATTGGCTATCCTTATCATTGGGATGAAGAGACCAATGTCTGTCAGCTTAGACTTATGGTCTAGAATCCTAGATGTAAGCTGAAAGATGGGCAAGTTACCTTCAGTAGGGTAGTTGGCACCAAAGATCCTTGAGAGTACTCCACTGAGGAATCTGGTGTAGGGCACCACCTACTCACATTGGCGCTTGTTTAGCTTTAGCACCAGATCGTCGAAGATCAATTGCGCATAGTTCATGTTGATCTTCCTGATCACTGAAATGCCAATGTTCAATGTGACATGTGAGGCCTAATTCTGAGCTCCGGTCTTTCTGCCCATGCACTGGATGAAGTGCAAGAAGAGGTATTGCAATACTACAAACATGCGGTTCTTCTCAATCTTCATCAGCGATTTGTTAGGCTCACAGGTATCCTTCGTCAAGGGCCAATTGTAACCAATATCATCCAAGGTCTTGATTATGTGCTCAATGTATGGTTCCTTGGCAAATGACATCAACTTGGGAAGATGAAGAGCAGCCCTAACGGTTGGAACGCCAAAGCCGACAGTCATATGGTTCAAGATGAAGAAGATCTTTTCAACTGCGTTTCTATTATTATCAGTGTCTTCCTTGGCTTCAGTAGTAAACCAGAACTGTTGGAGGAGGTCCTTGAGCATGACTGGTTCAAAGGAAAGAGCGTATCCTAGGACAGAGTTCTTGAGAAACCTGGCTGCATCTAAAAACTAGGGTTTTGTTGCAGGAATGTCGAGCAGATCAATATGGTTGTTGGGTTTGAATGAGATTTCATCCAACAAGAAGTTCACTCTTGAGGCTGCCATTTCTGTAAAAAGAGAAGAAGAACAAAAAGGAAGAAGGTGCATAGAATAGTTAGAAAGTCACTTTATTATAATGTTTTGAAAGAGAAAACTTTCGTTTGAAAAATCCAGAAGAAGGATAGGGGTTTTCAAGAAGATTTAGGGTTTATAAACATAGGTTAAAGTCAAGAAGATGAATGATTCTTTAACATGTTTGTTTGCATTTAAAAGAAGGAAGAACGTTCTTAAATATCAAACAAAGTTTCAAAGAAGAGAAACAACCAAAAATAATAAACAATACAAACCTGTTCTGATTAGGAGGAAGAAAAACTGGTTCGAAGTCTAGGGAAGTTATGGTGTTCTTGTTTTCACAAAATCTTGAGAGCAAAAGTCTTGAGAGAGTTTGTATAAGCGTCAAGGAAAATATGAGAGGGTATCTCATATATTTTAGGTAGGATGAGAGAGAAAGAAGAGAGAGGGAAAAACGACTCTTTGAAAAGATGTGCAATGATGAAAAATGTTGGGACTTCCGCCTCATCGTTCCCTCGAGCCGGTCAAATCCGCGATTCTTAAACTCAGAGCTCCTGTAGCAATGTAGGAGCATCCCACATCGGTGAGACTAGGGGGATTCGTCTTCCTTATAAGGAAGGGGGGATCTTACTCCTACCAGTGACGCGTTTTACAGCCGTGAGGGGTTGTTGCCGGGAGGGGTTGTTGCCGGGAGGGGCAACCCAAAGCAGACAATATCATGTGGGCGGTTCCCTGGTTTTTGGTCCAACAATTGGTATCAAAGCTAGGGCCGCACCAATGTGGGGGGGGGGGATGTTGGGACTTCCGCCTCATCGTTCCCTCGAGCCGATCAAATCCGCGATTCTTAAACCCAAAGCTCCTGTAGCAATGCAGGAGCATCCCACATCGGTGAGGCTAGGGGGATTCGTCTTCTTTATAAGGAAGAGGGGGATCTTACTCTTACCAGTGACGCGTTTTAAAGCCGTGAGGGGTTGTTGCCGGGAGGGGCAGCCCAAAGCGGACAATATAATGTAAATTCTATGAACTTAGATCAATCAAATCAATTGGCCGTTCCCTGGTTTTCGGTCTAACAAAAAACTTTGCACGTCATCACCCTGTGATTGGAATAGTAACAGACCGTGTGTATTAATGCGACACACACGTAATGGGAGTCCATGATTTAAAAACTTTAATGACGTCATAAAAATATGAACGCTCATTATCTTTTTCTTTTAAATGATCATTGAATAAAGAAAGAGTTCAGTGATAATTTTAAGATTCTTTTAAAAACACAAGGATCACTGGATAAGAAAGTTTAGTGATGGTTTTAAGTTAATAAAAGAAAAAATTATCTTTAAAGTAAGATACCTTTGCTGAAGATTTTCAGTGATAGAAGAAACACTGAATCATTTCACCTTTTAAAACATTTTGATCGCTGAATAAGAAAAGATTCAATGATGGTTTTAAGAATTTAGAAAAGAAGATAAGTATGCATACCTTAGAGAGAAAGATACATTTACTCAAGAAGCTGAAAAAGAAGATAAGTATACATACCTTGGAAAAGAAGGTAAGAACAATGAATCATTTCACTTATGTATCACTTAGTATTGCTTAGAACTGAAGGAATTAATCTCAGTGTTCAACATTCCAAGTTTGCTGATTAAGATGTTAAATCTTGTCTCATCAAGAGGCTTTGTAAAAAGGTCAACGAGTTGGTACTCAGTAGGTACGAAGTGAAGTTCAATATCACCATTCATAACATGATCTCAATATGTTTGGTCTTGGAGTGAAGAACAGGGTTGTTTGCAATTGTTGTGGCACTGGTGCTATCACAATAGATTGAGATATTTTAGAGTTGAAGATCATAATCGCTGAGCTGGTTTTTCATCCAAAAGATTTGGGCACAGCAGCTTGCAGCAACAACATATTCAGTCTCAGTAGTTGATAGGACATTGACTTTTGCTTCTTACTTGTCAAGCTCACCAAATTTCCACTTAGAAGCTGACAGCCTCCAATGATCTTTTTCTTTTCAATTTTGCAACCTGCAAAATCACTATCCGCATAACCAATTAGGTCGAAACCTGAGTCCTTGGGATACCAAAGGCCCAAATTAGGAGTTCCCTTCAGAGATACGAATATGCTTTTTACATCAATGAGATAGGATTCCTTAGGTTCAGATTGATATCATGCACACAAACAAGTAGAGTACATAATATCATATCAGCTAGCTGTAAGATATAACAGGGAGCCGGTCATTCCTCTATAAACAGTAACATTTACAGGCTTTCCATTAGGATCCTTGTTTGGCGAGAAAGGATGAGCCATTGGAGTCTTCATAGATGAACTGTCGGTTAAGTCAAAATTCTTCAACATATCCCTGACATACTTACTTTTATTGATAAAGATAGCTTTATCAAATTATTTGATCTGAAGACCTAGAAAGTAAGTCAGTTCTCCCATCACGCTCATCTGATATTCTTTCTTCATGCGTGCAGCAAACCAAAAACACAAAGAGGGATTAAAGGAACCAAAAGTAAATTATCGACATAAACTTAGACTAGAATGATATGACCCTTGACTTTTCTAAGAAATAGGGTCTGGTCAATCTTTCCATAGACAAATTTCTCAGAGATGAGAAATGAAGAAAAGATGTCATACTAGGCATGAGGGGCCTGTTTTAACCCATAAAGAGCTTTATCCAATCGATAGACATGATTAGGATATTTTGGGTCAAAGAACCCTAGAGTTTGTTCAACATAAACTTCCTCTAGAAGTATTCCATTTAGAAAAGCGCTCTTTACATCCATTTGGTAGACTTCAAAGTCCCTATGGGCAGCATAAGCTTGGAAGTGTCGAATAGCTTCAAGTCTAGCTACCGGTGCGAATGCTTCTTCATAATCGATTCCTTCTTCTTTCTTGTATCTCTGAGCAAAAAGACGAGCCTTGTTTCGGGTTAGGCCCCCGTCAATTCCTCTGAGTTTCGCAATTCCTTGTTCATCTAACTTATTGTGATAAACCCACTTGGTGCCTATCACAGTTTTGTTAGATGGACATGGGACAAGGTACCAGATTTTGTTCCTATCAAACTCAATGAGTTCTTCTTGCATAGTAGTGACCCACATTGGGTCAGTGATAAGCTCATTGATTCTCTTGGCCTCAACTAAAGAAGAAAAGTAGACAAAGACAGAAATATTACCTAGATCACGACGTGTCTAAATACCTGCACTTGGATCACCAAGAATTTGATGGATTAGATCACCTTTCGTCCATCACTGAGCTGGTTGAAGATAACCTTCTGAGATTGGGAGCTCAGTCATAGAAGATGAGGCATCAGTAATAGAGTCTTCAGCAATAGGTTAGATTGCTAAAAGAGCCTCAGAGAGCAATTCGACAACTGATAGAGGTTCAGTGAATGAAAGAGATTCAACAACTGAAGGGTCAGTATTTGAAGTAGAAGGGGGTAAGTAACCAATGGGAATGGTAGTAATCCCTGATAAGGATTTATCTTCGTTACTAGTCACATCTGGAACAATAAATGGATAATCATTAGCTTCTAGGAGGTTGGTGTTTGGTTGATTGCTGAAGGAAGCTTCAAGTTCTCCATAGTGAGATATCATCCAGTTATTATTAGACCCCAACCTATGAAAGTGTAAGTAAGAAGTCTCTTACTCTAGTCAAATAGGACTTAGTCTATTTGAAGCGGTTTGGACTAAGAGCTCTCATGAAGAAGATCAAGAACCAGAGCTCTTACTCAAGAGTGAAGGTTCCATTCATACAGAGCCCATGCTTTATCCCCATGGACGATCAAGCCTTGTGTGCCGAAAAGCATAAGCGCTTGACACCAAGTTACAACTCCAAGACCCAGAGCCTCTGCGTAGTACATGTAGAGCTTCTGCATATGTAGAGCCTCTGCATAGTACATGCAGAGCTTCTGGCTACCTTCTCCATGGAACGCGCGCGTGTTGGCCCAGACATTCTCGCAAGAGTCTAACAGATTTGAGGCAGCTTGACCAAGTCTCCTCCGGTATTCAAGGGAAGTCAAAGATAAGGATGCATACCAGTTACCTCAGAGTTTCAAGCATATTTTATAGCATAGTTTGTTAGACCTAGGCGTATATAAGGAGGCTTCTGCCTCAGGTTTAAATAACCTGAAGGAACCGACTTATACTATACGCAAATATTGTGAGATTACTTTTGCTTTAATTGTTCTTCATATTTATGAATAAAATCATTCGAAATATTCAAGTCTTTTCATTGTTTTTACTTTCACTTTGAATATTTTGTTTAATCATTCAAGTTACACTGTTTGTGTTTAATTCTCATCTTTTATAAACTGTGTTTCTACCAATTAAGAGTATCTGGGTTCAACAATTGGTATCAGAGCCTGCTAATCAAATTCATTGATTAGTCGATCAATATCCGACTGGATTCTACTCTTAATTCTTTTTGATTATTCATTTTAAAAGGATTTTCACTCATATTTTTCTCACTTTTTAAAATGTTTGCTTTTACGTAATCCCGAAATCGTTTTTCTTTCGATTATCTTTCTCGTCAAGTTTTCTTCTCAAAATTTTTGATCTAAAAATGTCGTCTCAATCGTGGAACTTCATGTATAGTGTCGGTTCCTTGACAAAACCTCCGACTCTCATTAGGGAAGAATATCCTCAATGGAAGATTCGGATGATAAACTTCTATGAGGGTTTAGATCTAGAACTTTACGAATCTATTTTAAATGGCCCATATGTCCCTACAACAATCATTCCTCGTATTCCTGCTGCTGGTGATACGGTTGAGGTACCTGCCAGGCGAGTACCCAAACTTCGTCGTGACTGGAACAATGAAGATAAACGTAGAGTGGAAGTGAATCAAAAGGCCAAAAGACTTTTGATCATGGTGCTCCTAACAAGATTTTTCAATCTCTTGATGCGTGGGAATCCACCAAGGATTTGTGGGATCAGCTGGCTAACCAGTTTGAAGGAGGCATAAATATGAAGAAAAATCGTCGTGCCCATTGCCTGAACGAATACAACAGCTTCCAGGCACTCCCCGATGAGTCTTTAGAACATACTTATCACCGTTTTAATACTCTGATCAACAAATGCGCAAATGTGACATGATCAGAACTCAAGAGGAGAACAACATGCTCTTCTTGAAGAGATTGAACGTAGAGTGGGGAAACCTGACGATGTCTCTCCAGGAGAATCAAGATCTGGAGCAATGGACATTGCACGATGTCTATGGGACTCTGTAGGCTCATGAGCAAGAGGTGCAGAAGGCCAAGGTCACTCTGGGTGGACCTCTTGCTCTTGTCTCTGATTCAAAAGAGACAGGATCAAGCCAGCCACACAGAGAACGAAGACCCAAGGAAGAGAGAAGAAGAGGAAAGAAGGCTCTCATCTTAGAGAGTGATGAAGAAGACAGAGCTTCTAGTTCCGAAGACGACGATATAAACTCCTTTGCGCAATCCTTGGCCCTGATCACCAAGGAATTCCAAAGGAAGTTTGGGAAGAAGGTCTTCGACAAACAAGGAAGACAGAATCATCGAAGCAGAGGCAGATCTTTTGAAGGAAGGAACCCCCCATCTGTTTCTAACAAGGAGGAAGAGCCATCGGACCAGAAGAAGCAAGATGTTCGATGTTTTAGATGTGGAAAGCTGGGGCACTACTCTAAAGTGTGTAGAGGCCCCTTAGTGAAAGACGAACTGTAATATAAAAATATGTTCAAGTACAATCGATCACAAAGAAACCTCATGGCAGAACAGGAGAATTGGGTCTCTGACTCCTCGTCTGAAGAAGAAAAAGACCAAGCCAACTTCTGTGGGATGGCTGTCGAGAATGAAAGAGAAGAGTTTGGATCTGACTCCGACTCCCAGGTATGTTCTATCTGTGGCAATTCTCACTTCGACCTGGAAGAGAGCATCTCTGCTTTGATTAATGATTTCATCAATCTACAACAAAAGCTCTCTGTCGAAGAATCCAAAAGAAAATATTTGGAAAAAGAAAAACTATTTTTTGAACGAGAGACAGAGCTGCTAACTGTAGAGAAACAAGAGTTATCAGTGTAAAATGATAAACTTTCACAAACAAAACAATCCACTGAAACAAGTCTTAAAACATATTGCTTAGAATTAAAAGCGGCAATTAAAAAAAACAGAGCTTCTAGAAAAAGAACGAGATAGATTAAACTCTGAAGCCCTAAAAGGAAAGGGAGTTCCTACACCAGAGCTTACAAAGAAAAGAGCTCTTGATTAAGAAATAACAAAATGCTTAACAGGTGTACGAAAATGTAAATTCTCAACAGGACAAAGTAGGGATAGGTTATACAGACCTAGACCTTACCTAGAAGAAGAAAATACTCTTGAATCAGTGTCTAGATTGGGCGAACAACAAAAACCAGATTTTCCTATTTTAAATACAGCCTCTCCATTCAAAAGATGTAGGCTTGAAAGTGGAGCCAGAACTCCAAAGTTGAAATTCAAAAATATCTCTTACTCCTCAAAATATGTGCCGCAAGTTGATTTAAAGTACATACATAAGACAAACGAAATTGTTTGTTTTTGTTCTACAAATCTCAAACATCCTAAGACTGAGAATGAGGTTGTCAAACCTGAACCATATGAAATCAAGAGTTCATCCATAGGAAATTTTCTTAAAATTCTGGATCCAAAAATATTGGATGACTCCACAGAAACGATAAGGTCATGCATATTCTTCTGAGTGTAACTCCTCGAAAACTTTTGAAAGTCCCACAAAACAAAAGACGGACGAAGCTTCTAGCTCATGCATACGAGAATCTCAAGTTCTTAATGATACTTTTGTATAATTCACACAAGAATTTTCTTGACTCTGACTCTGAGTCAGAGGTGGACTCGTTTAAAGAGGAAGTTAAAACAGAGGTCATAGTCAATGAACCAGAGGTTGCAAAATTTTCTATTGAGACAAAGATTCTCCTAGGTTCTGGCCGTATAAGCAGGGCAACAAGTGCTAAATCCGCTCCCAAGTTTGAATACAGGGTTAAGAGTACAAAGTCTATTTCTTCTGCATCAAAGGGCTCAATTTCCAAATCTAAGCCGATTAAATTCATTTCTGGAATAGAAGGGAAAATCTGCTGCATGCTCTGATATTAATTCCTCTATTTTAGAGAGGCCTAGGAAGGCCAAAGGAGTAGGAAAGAAGAAAACAGAGAAGACCCATTCTTTGTCTAAACAATCAGATCTAGATAGGAAGTTTATTAGTGTTAGACCCCAACTTGTGAAAGTGTAAGTAAGAAGTCTCTTACTCTAGTCGAATAGGACTTAGTCTATTTGAAGTGGTCTGGACTAAGAGTTCTCATTAAGAAGATCAAGAACCAGAGCTCTTACTCAAGAATGAAAGTTCAATTCATACAGAGCCCGTGCTCTATCCCCGTGGACGCTCAAGCCTTGTGCACCAAAAAGAATAAGCGCTTGACTTAAAGATACAACTCCAAGACCCAGAGCCTCTACATAGCACATGCATAGCTTCTGCATATGCAGAGCCTCTACATAGTACATGCAGAGCTTCTGTATATTCATGCAGAGCTTCTGGCTACCTTCTCCACGGAACGTGCCTGTGTTAGCCCAGACTTTCTCGCAAGCGTCTAACAGATTTAAGACGGCTTGACCATTTCTGCTCCACTATTCAAGGGAAGTCAAAGATAAGGATGCAGACCAGTCAGCTCAGAGTGCCACGCCTATTATATAGCCTAGTTTGTTAGAACTAGGCGTATATAAGGAGGCTTCCTTCTTAGGTTTAAAGTTGATAGGATCGATTAACTCAGTTTTGGATATTAATCACTTACTCTGGATGATCTATTTGACAGTATTAGTGTAGTGAAAGCAATAAGAACAAGCAGAGTAATAATCAATGAAGAACACAGTTGATGAATGAAGAACACGAGAGAGAAGCTTCAAATGATTTTSAATTGATTGAAAATGTTTACAATACAATATAGAAGCACACTGAATTACAAAGGCCTAAGCTGCTATTTATATTCGTTCCTAACGGCTTTTCTGACATGACCTAGACGTACAAATTAATCTAAGCTGTTCAAATAAAGCAGATTACAAACAGTCACGTGATAAGCACGAGCAGCTAACTAACCTAAGTAAAACAGTAAAGAAGTTCTTCATAGAAGATAAAACTGCAGACCCTCTGTGAGCCATCCCAGAGGCTCTGCTGGATGTGCCTTGAGAGCACTTGATTCCGGAGGATCAACTTCCAGAACCTCTGTGATAGACAACTGAGGTTCTGTCATCTTTGACTTGTACACTTTGTTTACAGAGGACCAGTTTCCAGAACCTCTGTGATAGACAACAGAGGTTCTGTCACACTTCACTTGTACGATTAAGCATCTTCTGTTGTTGGTCTTCTGTGGTCTTCTGTGGTGGAACCTCTTCTGTCAACACTTGCAGTATTTACTTTTTCCATACTTTTACATTAAATGAAATGAGAGCTAACAATCTCCCCTAAGTATGAAAAAGTAAAATAGGAAATTTAAATGCAAGAAATGACTTATATGAAAGAAAATTACAAGAGGAGATAAAAGTTCATCCTCTGAAAAGAATTACAAGAATTAAGAGAAATTACAAAATTGTGAAACATGGGCCAAAAATTGGTACAGAAGATTTATCAAACGACAGATTCTGGAAAGTTGTCTACTGCGTATAACATGTCAGACTTGATAGTTCTGTAGACGTTGAAGATCCATTCTCTGAAGTTGATTTGCATTTTGATCGCCTCCAAGATGCGAGACACTTCGCTCAACCTTAGATGTCCTTTGTCCACTTCTGCCGCTGCTCTTCTATATATCCATTCTAGTGTCTCTGTTGAGTATTTGTGTGATTCTGTTGGATCATAGAACGTTAGGATTTCATCCTTATCCAAATACACAAACCCAAAAGTAGGGTTGTGAATAATGGAGTTTGGATGATACCTAAGTATCCAACCAGGCCTGCTGTATGGAGGGGAGATCTTTAGATCTTTTTGGACTAACCTGACCGCAAGCTCGAAGTCCTTCTGGCTGTAATATCTTACTTGTGCGCGCATGACCTCAAGCAGCCTTCTGAGCGATATTGATTAGCTTGACCTCCTCTCCATGTAGATGTTGAGAATTTTGTGCATGTAGATGACATCAAACACGTAGAGGTTGTGGAGGTCAGCGACTGTGAATGAATAAAGGGTGCCATCTTCCCTCCTTACTACATACTGAGTATAGAGCACCTTCTTCTTTAGCATAGTCCTCTGAGAAGACTTGCTTACGAGGCCTTGTGAGCTTAGAGAACTGGAACTTGGCGGCAGCAGAAGGGATCCCTGTGAGCTCTGGATCATAGGGAGGCTATGTGTCTGCTGCAGAGTACCTCCACACTTGAATTTCTTCCAAAGTAGTAACGGGCTCTGTTCTGACTTTWGGCATTGGAATATTGCTCATAGATTCGAATATTTCAGACACCCTTCCTACCGTGGCGGACTCTGGCACCTTGGCTTCTTCTTCTTCCAGAATTGGCCTCTGGGTTGACCGCTCTACAAGGATGGGTTTGACGGTTCCTTGCAGAGCGTCAAACGTACCCGTGGACGTTTCTTGGACTGGTGGGAGTTGTGATGAAGAGCCTTCTCCTGCTCTGTGAGGGATGGGGCCTCTGCCCTTCTTTGCTAGAGCCTCTGCCAGGGATGCCTTTAAGGCTTCAAGGAGCGTTGGGTCGTCTCTATATTCCTCGTCATTAATTGGCTGTGGAGTCTCTGTGCTAGACGACGACCCCTTCTGTGGTGACTCTACAGCTTTGCCTTTACCTTTGCCTTTGGGCTCTAGAGCCTTTTCCTTGCCTTTAGAGAACAAGGCAGCTGTAGAGTCCACAATCTTGACGCCTCTAGCAGGGGTCTTCTTTGGCTCTGGTGCTTTCTTCTCATCCTTCTTCTCCCCCTCATGACGATCATCATCATCACCATCTTGATCGTCATGGTTCTTTTTGGCTTCTGCCTTGCATGTATCCAGGGGAGCCTTCTCCAACCTCTGCAAAATTTTGGTGGCCTCCTTCTTCATCTTCTTGATTGCCTCATTTGGAAGCTCAGAGGTGTGATTGATGTCGATCTCTGTTGACCATTTCAGTTTGGAGACGCTTCTGTAGATCTCGCTTCTGAGGAGGTCACCCACTTTCACAAGTTATGATGTCCAGTCTCTGATCGCTGTATTGGAGGCACGTGCCTCTTTGAGAAGACGGTATGTATGCTTGCACACGAGATTACCCAGAGCTTCAACCATGGCATCAATCTCTCTGCGGGTAGCAAGGTGATTGATGTTGGCCCTTGAGGACTTGGTATCAATACCGTATGTTACCGCAGAGGAAAACATCTGCTTGATTTCATCTTTGAGAGAGGAGTAATCTGTGTACCCCGTAGAGATGAAGTCGGCAAAGAATTGGGCGGCCATACCTGACAGTTCAGTCCTCAAGGTTTGGATGGAGGAAGGATTGAGGCTTAGAGCTTTGAATGCCTCTGTGAGATCATCCTTCTGTAAGACAGAGCTCTGAAGAGTTGAAAGAGTAGACTTGAGTTCTGTTGTGGTTGAGCTCAACTCCTTCAGAGCCTCTGTTATTGGTGAAAGGTCTTCTGCCATCGATCGGGAGATAAACAAGTTTTTCAACTCGTCCATCTTATTGAATATTTCTGTGGAAAATGTTTTAAGCTCCCCCTTCGTCACATACATATCCTGGGAACCTAAACCACCAACACATGGTGATTTAGTAGCCTCAGAGTGTGAGACGCCCTCAGCGACTGGTATTGCGTAGTCTGCTCGGGGACTTCCACCAGATCCTCGAACATCTCCCAGAGGAGAGCCTACTGGTGTTCTGTAGATTTCGTGCCTTGTAGGTTCAGAGCCTATCATGGCAGAGTGATCTAGTGGGGACA
>NC_037531.1:5561550-5563633 GCF_001531365.2 Cynara cardunculus var. scolymus
GAATGCTTCTGTGGGATGTATCGAGTCTTTGGCCGAAGGGACTCTTGTATTAAAACCTTCATCCTTTTGAGAGGATGGAGGAGTATTTTGTGGTTGCCCGGCTGTSCGWTYCACAGAGGAYGAAARAGTGTCCTCTGCGTGGGTAGGCTGGTTTGGGTTCGGCATGTGCGTGCCTTGTTCAATAGGGGATCCCTCTAGAACAAGGCCCCTAGAAACGTGGGATGCACTGGGAGGTGGGTTGGGTTGTGTGCCTTTGGCATCTTTTTCTCCCTCACCTAGTTCTTCTTCCTCTTCTTCTTTGTCGTCTAAGACGACCTCTGTTCCCAACTTGGATATGTCAATTGGCGCTCTGAACTCCTTTTGGATGTTGACAAAAACATCCTGAATTTGTTCTGTTGGGGAAACATCAAGAACGACTTTGCACAATCTTCTGCTCTTAGGAGTGGTATCCTCTGCCGGGCTCTTTTCTGCGACAGCCTCTGTGATTATAGGCTCTGTAACCACAGATTTTGTGACCACAGGCTCTGTTGGTTGAGCCTTCTTTGCTTTCTTCTTCTTAGGTTTTGGAAGAGGAACACTTGGGCCTTCTTTTTCTGCAGGCCTCTTCTTCGCCTTCTTTTTCACAGAAGAGTCGGCACCCTTCCGTGTCTTCTTAAGCTTCTTGGATGGAGGACTTGGGTTTCTATGGATTTCCTCACTCATCTTACCAGCCTCTGCAGGCTCCTCCGTACGTCCCTCAACCCTCATTTTTTTGATTCTCTCGCCTAGGGGGATTCCTATTCGTGGTGGGGTCTCAGGGACCGGCTCTGGTCGCCTGAATCCACGTCTATAAGCCTTCTTGTCTTCGTGGCTAAGAAACCTGAGCATGGCTCTGGATAAGGGTCTTGGGCTTCTATACCCTTGCTCATGCTCAGTGGGGTGAAATTCCTTGAACGGGTAGAGCCTTGCGTTTGGCTCCACAGAAGGAAGTTTGGCTGCTAGAAGATCGCCAAAGACTAGACCAAGGAAACGTTGCAGAATAAGGTTGGGTTGGTTCATGTCCTCCTTGTCCTTCTTTTGCACTTTGACCTTTGATTTTTTGCCCCTTTGGCTCACGCATTTCTTCTTGATTAACCCGACCATATCCTCGAATATTAACTACGCGTAATCCAGAGGAAGGTTGAAGTAGATTCCGTACATTATGGACATCATGGCGTGTGAGGTCTGGTCGTGACTACCCACATTCCCTGTCAAGCAACAGTTGACGATAGAAAACAGGATGCTCCAGACAGGGGGCAGTCCTTTGCGCTTGAATTGAGTTCTTTTGACGATAGGGGTCGCATATGAGTGAAATTCCAGGAATTTAATCAATTCCTCATCAGTGGGGGTCGCAGCATAGGCATTCAAGTTTAGTTCCTCCAAAGTGGGTAAACGCAGGGCAGTCCTTAGAATGTCCACATTTACTTCTAAGGGAACCAGGGATTTATTGACGGGGTGTGAGGCATATCCAACAATTGTTAATCCTGAATTGTTAAGGGTTGTGATGTAGGAACTCAGGAGAAACTGGGTTATGTACGATTCTGGGGTTGGTTTGGTAGCAGATAGGGCAAAGAAAAGGGGATGGTTTCTTAGAATTTAAATTAAAAGAAAAGGGGATGGTTTCTTAGAATTTAAATTAAAGGAAAGGTAAAATCTGGAAAACCTGTTGCAGATGGGACGAAGAAGTAGTTGTTTGGCTTTTTAACGAGTACAACCTTCTCGTATTTGTTTTGAAAGAAGGACAATGCGTGGGATGTCAGGGCTTGTGCTTGGGTCACTTCATTGTCGCTCGAAACGTTCACTGATTGAGTAGATGCGGATGAAGAAGACATGTTGCAGGTTTTGCTTTGAGAGATATCTAGTTGCAGGTTCGCCGGAGTATTAGTGAGTGGTAAAGGTTTTTGATTTGGGGGGAAAGGGGTATTTATAGGGAGGGATTTAAAATGAATTGTTTTATTGACGAAAGGTCGTGATGAGTGGTTTTGGGTTGAAATGGCTGAAAAAGGTATGACATGCTGTGTTGGGAAGACGCACGATTGATGACGTGCGCCCCCTTTTCTGACAC
>NC_037531.1:5567023-5573838 GCF_001531365.2 Cynara cardunculus var. scolymus
TGTCATCTTTAACTTGTACGCTTTGTTTACAGAGGACCAGTTTCCAGAACCTCTGTGATAGACAACAGAGGTTCTGTCACACTTCACTTGTACGATTGAGCATMTTCTKTTGTTGGTCCTCTGTGGTCTTCTGTGGTGGAACCTCTTCTGTCAACACTTGCAGTATTTACTTTTCCATACTTTTACATTAAATGAAATGAGAGCTAACAATAGGCTTGCCAGACTGCTTAATGAGCTGACTGAAGGATGTGACAGCATTGATTCTGACTCTGAAATGACTGAAATCAAAAATGCCATTGCAATGCTAACTAAGGCATTCAAAAAGAAGTTTCCGAAACGACTGCACTCGAACAATCAAAGATTCTCGTCCGACTCAAAATACGAATTTAAAGATAAATTCGGTGAGAAAAAAAATATGAAGAAAAGAGATTTGAGAAAAAGTATGAGAAGAAGCCGAAAGAAAAGAAGAAATTTGTAAAAGGCATAGCTGATGAGCATACAAAGTGCTATAACTGTGGCAAGCTAGGCCATTTCGCTGTAAACTGCAGAAAGCCTGTAACGAGAAATACCGACTATTACAAAAATAAATTTCTTCTCTCAAAACAAAGAGATGCGGGTAAGGCACTCATGGCAGAAGACGATCATTGGTTAAATTTAACCGATAAGGAGGAAGAATCTGAAGCTGTTGCACACATATGCTTGATGGCTAGCTGAGAGTTATTCTTCAGATGAAGGAGAAGAACAGAGTGCTGAAGTGGAAGAAGAGGTATTAGAGAAATCATGCATTAATCAGATGCATAAGATGATGCTTAAACTCCAATCTTTCCAGCAACAATTAAAAACAAAAAAATTGCATTCAAATAATTTTGAAAAAGAATTACAAACGCAAAAAGAAAAATACATCAAATTATTTTATGAAAATGCTGAAAATTTGGATTGGGCAAAATCTTTGTTATCTGAATCTAAAACATTTAATGAAAATTCCAATATCTTAAAAGTCGAGCTATCTGATTCCATGGAATGATATAAATCGTTAGAATTAATTAATAAAGAACTAGTTGTTAAAATAAGTAAGCTTGATTTACAAATAATTCAATTAAATGAAAAACTGAAGTCTAAAGATGAAATGTTATATAAGAGAGGGCAGACTGATCAAACAATTTTTCTGAACAAACCCTCTGAAATAAGATTCTTTAACCCTAGAGAAGGGTTGGGGTGCGAAAATCCATAATTTTTAGGAAAAACTTTATATTATACCCCTACTCTATATAAATTTGAATATCTTGATTGCAGACCCGAGTTTTCAATTAAATATACAAAATCTTCTGATGAGGTAGAACAAGGAGAAGATTTTAATCGTCAAAGAAAAGACAAAATGTAGGTTCCGTTTGATTATAAAAACTTAAATGATAGCTATAAAAATCAAGACTCTGTACTTTCAACAGATTATTTTCACAGCTATTCTAAAGCAGAGCTTGAATCTAAACCCACTGAACCAAAGTTTTATACTTCAACCTTAATTTTAGAAAATTAAGTGGTCCAGTTAGAAAATATTTTAAATGAAGAACGACTTTCATTTAATCAACAAAAACAAGAATTTTTAAATAAAATTGAAGATTTACAAAATTTGAAAGTAAAAACGGAACATGTTGAGTCTGAGTATTTCTCGTGTAATACATTTTTAAGTGAAGCTTCTGATTCAGAAGAAATAAATATTTTAAATGAAGAAATTAATTTTTCCGAAATTTTGAATTCAGAAGTCTGTTTGGACGAGGAGATTGATCAGTTCGACTTTTCCAAAAAACTACCTAGTCATGAAGATTTCCTTGTTAAAAATGAATTGACTGAGGACTCTGACTTAGCTTCAGATTTAAGAAAAGAATTTTAATAAAAAACCTGTTTCCGAGGATTTGTATTATAAAAAAATTAAAACTAAAAAGAATTCGAGGAAGCAAAAAAACTTACAGATAAGAAAATTAAACATAAAGTTCATCATTCATTTAAATCTGATGATTTTATTTTTCTTGTTTCAGATAGCCCGATGAAGTTTAAGAAGGTTTGGAGGGTAAAAGAAGAAGAAAAATCTTCAACTCGATAGAAGAAGAATAATTTTACTAAGTTTGTATTAAATGATTCGATATTTAATAATTCTGTAAAAAGATATTCAATAGATGAATTGTTTGATATTAGAAGTGGTAAAAATAATTGTTCTCCGAGTGGATTGAATGAGTTACTTAAGTCTTTTACTTCTTTTAAGCCTTATCATTTCATGCATTCTGCTTTAACTACTTTATCTAAGAAATTTCATTTTAAAGAACGTTGGTTTGGTACTTATAGTATACCACCGACGAGAACTGAGCTTAAAGAACCCAAACTAAAATGGGTACCAAAACCCAATTGATTCACTTTTGCAGGTTAACCGGCATGTGTGGTTCTTAGACTCCGGATGTTCTAAGCACATGACTGGTAGAAAAGATTTATTATCTAACTATGTTGAATCTTTTGGAGGTACGATAAGGTTCGGAAACGATCAATACGAGCCTATCCTTGGAAAAGGTGACGTAATTTCTGGGAATTTAATGATAAAGAAAGTGTCATATGTCGAAGGACTTGGACATAATCTCTTTAGCATAGGTCAATTTTGTGATAAGAATTTAGAAGTCTGTTTTAAAGCTAACCAATGCAGCATCCGAACTACTAATGGTTAGGAGCTTCTAACTGGAATCAGAAGATCAAATCTCTACATGTTGTCCACAATTAATCAATGTTCAATATATCTCTATGATTCCATGGCAGATCTGAGATTTTCTAATAAGAACATGAGAAGAGAGTTGAGAGGATTTGTTAACTTGGTCAATTTACTAATACATATAGAAATTTTACAATTGAACTCTCTCTAAAATTACAAGGATTTACCCTTTATATAGGGTTAAACATGACAAAATGTCAAAGTCAAACTATCTTAAAGAAAAGTCAAACATGATGACTTTAACATAATTATAGACAATTTTATCTTTCAAGACGAATATAATTTTACACAGAATTTCATTCATAACATTCTCCCCCTTTGTATTCAGACTTGAAAGAATTGCCGCGAGTTGAACCTCGTTTGAACTTTGAATCTTTAAGCACACTATGTCTTCTTAAAAAAACAATCTTCAACTTGAAACTTTAGACAATCATTTGTTGAGAATGATCTTCTAACATTCTCCCTCTCGAATGTAGAACAGTGATGATCTTCTCTTTTGACAAAGTTGAACAAAAACAGCAACGATCTTCAGATATGATCTTTAAGAAATCTTCAGACAACAAACTCTAACAAATTTTCTCTTTGAAAAGAGAACTCTGATGGTAAACTTTTGAAACAATGATCTTCTCATTCCAAAACTCTTAGTCGTTGTAGCACATGAATAATCTTTCTGTGATTATCTTCAGTCGCACTCATTTTGAGTATTTTGCCATTATTGAAGTTACTCCCCCTTGATCTTTACATCAGATTCCCCTTATAATGTTCGGAATTGGACATTTCATTCATTATTACATACTCCCCCTTACGATGAAATGAGAATCATTCCATCATACACAAGAATGAATGAAATCCTCYGCGTAAGCCGTCAATTCATGAAATTGTAAGTARATCTTTGCAAATCCACTTATTTAATCTTTTCAGACTAAGGGAATGGGAAAGTAACAACCAATTTCAACGAATGAAATTGTTTTCAATCTTATAAAAAGATTATCCTGTGAGTATAACAGATATACTCAGTACAACGGATGTACTGTATATATGAGACTTTTTTATGTTCATCTCACCAGGTYTTCCATTCAATCATTGATAGCTTAAAATTAGCATATCTATGAATGTTTTGGCAAAAGAACATATAAAATGCAAAATCTGTGTAGTATAGAAAGATAAAGAAATGTATGCTTCTGTTTAGGCTAAAAAAGATAAACCGTGTGTGTAACACCCCCAAATACCACATTTGCATATAACACATATTTCATTACATGAAAATATAGTTTACATCACAAGGTCCCTATAATATTCGGTTGCAAGTTTTCATTTGAGATATTGATATATATATATATATATATATATGTGTGTGTGTGTGTGTGTGTGTGTGAGGATTGGTGTGTGAGGAAGTGTATTATAGCCCACCTTGTAGTAAAAGGCGGTTAGGACACTTGCTATATATAGCAAGTGCCTTTGAAAAAGAAAAGCTTCTTTTTCTTTGGCTGATTTGAGAAGAAAATCATAGGGAGAAAAGAGTAAGTGTATACTACTTTAAAGTATTGGTTATTGCTTCTTTTATTATTAAAATCGGCTACTTATGAACTGCATTTCATAAGAATTTGGTCAAGTCCTTAAACCGGACAAGAGGTGTTCGGAGATTTTTCTAAATCGCCCAAGTGTTGTCCGGATATCTCCTTAAACCGCCCAAGTGTTGTCCGGATATCTCCTTAAACCGCCCAAGTGTTGACCGGATTTCCCTTAAACCGTCCAAGTGTTGTCCGGATATCTCCTTAAACCGCCCAAGTGTTGTCCGGATATTTTCTTAAACCGCTCAAGTGTTAACCGGATTAAGAGCTAAACTGCTCAAGCCATGTCCGATTAATCTTTTTCTACTCTAAGTAGTTGTCCGGATTTCATATCCGGACAAGGTTGACCGGACTTCAAATCCGGCTAATGTGTTGAAACTTTTGAGATGAAATGGCAGTGTAACCGCGAGAGAGATGAAATGACGGTGTAACCGCGAGAGAGATGAAATGGCGGTGTAACCACGAGGAAGATGAAAAGATATGTGATAGATATAGATAAAATATTTGTGATATACAGGTTTGATTCTAAACTGCTAGTTTAGAAAGTATGTTGTTGGTATGAGTCATATACACTCACTAGACCTTTTGGGTCTAAAGCTCAGTTGTTGGACTAACCTGTTTTGCAGGTCATCGTACCTCGCAGAATAGAGGCGAGGGAAAAGTTTAGAATTGATGACTTTTAGTTACTCTTAAATGTTCTAAGAAAGTTTTTGTTAATCTGTATTTTGTAAACGATGTTACATTTTATGTTATGAGTAATATCATGTGGATTATCTGTCTGGTGGAAATAGTGGGTTGTTACAGTTGGTATCAGAGACTTAGTTTAAGGGATCTGAGTATTTGCGAAATACTTAGACTTAAACTAGAGGTGTGGAAATTATAATAATAGGTTTCACTGGGACTATGAACATGGGGAATATATTATAGTTGAACCTATTAGGAGAAAGATAGATTATGTATGATTGATATAATCTGAGTTATGGATAGACTTGAGGATAAATGTGTTATTATGTTTTGATTGTAAGAATAATCATGTGTGTTTAAATATGACAGAAAGGGTTATATATTGAGAAATGACAGATAATCCCAATCAATCAGAAAGAACCTCTACTTGTTATAGAAGTGGTCGGGGAAGAAGAAACGTAACACAAGAAGAGGACCCGGAGAATGTGATGACGATATAAACGCGAAGTCGTAGCAGGAGTCTAGGAAGAGGTAGAGGTACTAGACAAGAACAGGAACTGTCGGCCCAAGAAAGTTCAATGTCTGGCCATGGTAGAGGAAGGACAAGGGGTGGACACAATGTTCCTGATCCTAGATATATTACCCAGGAAATGTTGGCTGCAGAGTTGGGAAAGTGTTAGTCCAATATGATCAATCTTCAAGCATTCTTCTATGAATCAATGGCAGATCTAAGATAAATCTTCAAGAACACAAGAGATGATATTTGAGAGAGAAAGTCAACAATCAATACTTGGTCAAACCCTCTATTACGTATATCAGATTTACAATAAGCTCTCTCCTCTACTTTCTTCTACAAAGATTAGAAAGATAAATACCCTATTTATAGGGTCAAACTACTAAACAAGGTCAAAGTCAAACCTATCTAAGAAAAGTCAAACACGATGACTTTTCTACAATTATAGACAATATTTAACTTTCAAGACGAATACAATTTAATACTGAATTTCAGTCCTAACATTCTCCCCCTTTGTATTCAGACTTGAAAGAAATTATGCACTTTGAGTCCTGTTTGAACTTTGAAGCTTTAAGCACATTATGTCTTCTTCAAGAGAATTCTTCAACTTGAAATCTTCAGACAATTATCTGTTGAGAAAGATCTTCTAGCATTCTCCCCCTCGAATGTGGAATCGCGATGATCTTCTCTTTTGACAACGTAGAACAGTAATCATCAGAAACAATGTACAAGATGTAATCTTCAAAGGATCTTCAGACAACAAATCCCAAACTTTTTCTTTGGTAAACTTTTGAAACGTTGATCTTCTCATTCAAAAACTCTCAGTCGTTGTAGCACTTGAATAATCTTTCTGTGATTGTCTCCAGTCGCATTTCTTTTGAGTCTTTTGCCAATTTCGAAGTTACTCCCCCTTGATCTTCGCATCAGATTCCCTTTAAAAATGTTCGAAAATGATATTTCATTCATTATTACATACTCCTCCTTATGATGAAATGATAATCATTCCATCATACACAAGAATGAATGAAATTTTCCACGTAAGCTGTCAATTCATGAAAATGTAAGTAGATCTTTGCAAATCCACTTATTTAATCTTTTCARATTAAGGGAATGGGAAGGTAACATCCAATTTCAACGAATGAAATTGTTTTCAATCTTATAAAAAGATTGACCTGTGAGTATAACAGATATACTCAGTACAACGGATGTACTGTATATATGAGACTTTTTGATGTTCATCTCACCAGGTCTTCCATTCAATCATCGATAGCTAAAAAATAACATATCTATGAATGTT
>NC_037531.1:5574325-5583306 GCF_001531365.2 Cynara cardunculus var. scolymus
CTCACTCAGATATGGTTGTCCTCTTGGGTAGGTCTGTCGGTTTTGACATTCCATAGAGGTATTTCTGATAAGCACTCAGTCCCTCCTAAATTTAACAATATGTTCAATTGATCACAATGGTTGATCAAAAATATTATTGCAAATAAGCACAATGATCAGATAAAAAATTATTGATCAAGAAATTTGGCTTTAAGCATGATCATTAAAGAAAAGATGCGACAACAATCAGATTAATCAGTATATATGAGAAAAATGAATGAAGATCTGTAAGAACGAGTTTACAGATTCTGATAAAAAAAATTAATGTATATCAGTCAAAGAAAAACAATATCARAAAMAAACTTGAATACAAACGAGCGTATTATCACCGAAAAAGATTTTCGTATAAGAGACGTGATAATAACAGTTTGAAGAATAGTTGAAACAGGTATTGGAGTTATGTTCGATGAGAAATTACACAAGTAAAAACTCAGGAAATACATGTTCAGAAAATGTACTCGTTACCCAAAAAAAAATTATTTTCCGAAAAAACATTTATTAAACTTTCTAGAGACTCCCCCTAGAAAGTAGATTATAGAAATGATTCAGTTAAGCTCAAAAAAATAAAAAAATTGAAGAAAACATTTTAAGTACGGGTTCTAAACTGTGTGTTTAGAAACCACACTCGGTAAAGCACGGGTCCTGAACTGAAATGTTCAGAAGCCTCGTTTGGAATAAATTACAACCCCTCCTGCATTGGTGTATCATTGAAATGATATTCTGATCAGCACAAACTTGACACACCTGCAAAACCAGGGTATGTAGATTTTGGTACCCAAACGAACTTGGGTCCTATTTTGTTAGTATCGGGTTGGGGTATGTTGAAATTTTCAAACCATTTATTTCTATTAGCACTTTGAACAGGATGATTAGTAAAAGAATATGATCCATACCAACTATTAAAATCATACATGTTCTTACCATTCGAATTAGTCTGATATCTGTTGTTTGTACTCCATCTGTCATAGATCTTCTTATTCACAAAATCTGTTRAKTTACATGTGGAGCACATGATTCTTCTCTTGCTAAGATGAATCAAATCAGAAGTGGATCTCACAAAGCAAGGAAGATTATTAGTAACAACAGAGTTATGAGATAAAACAGATTCAAACTTATTGACCCAAATGCTTTTAACCTTTGAAGAGTATTGGGTGATCTAATGACATATCCTTGATAATACTGATTAGAACGAGAATAATTCTTATAAACAATAGATTTAGGACTACTTGAATAACTGTTCGATTTGGAACGATTATAAAAGTTAGTTTTACACTGTGATTGAGAACCAGTTAGGCTTTTAGCATACGAAAAGTCTTTGACTTTTTATAAAAGCTGGTCTCTTTCAACAGCAACTAAATCATATTTCTTTTTCAGTTCAGTTCTCATGTTTAAATCAGTTATAAGTTCTGTCTCTAGATCAGACAATTTCTTTGAAGTATCCAAAAACTTACCTTCTAATTCCTTCTTTAACCTTTCAAATACTTTCCTTTCTTTCTCAAACTCCTTTCTCTCTTCGTCTGAACTTCCCTTCTCATTTTCTGAAGCAATGTCAAGCCATTTCTTTTTCTCTGTAAGCTCTTTAGCAATTGCAGCATTTTTCTTGACAGTACTTCTCTTCTTAAGAACAAACAACCTTTTCTCTTCATCTAAAGTTTTTTGATTTTGTTCAGCCTCTTTCTTTTCTTTATCAACCTTGGCTCGTTCCAAGATGATAAGTTGTTCAAAATCTGAAATTTGATTTAAAAAAAATTTAGCATTCAGCTCAAGAGAATTAATCTTATTTTCATAAGATTCACGTTCAGCACAAAATCTTTTCTCAATCTCAATAATTCTCTTCTTTTCTTTCTCGGTATCTTTCTTTTCAGCATTTAAAACCTTTTCTTTTTCTATTTCCAATAATTTCCTTAACTCAATCAAATCATTCTCATGTTTATGAATTTTGTCAATAAAGTCCTCAGTCTCTGTATTTTTCCTCCCAAAAGAGTACCTCTCAGCATTTAGTTCATTTTGAACTTTTTGAAGTTTATTGAACAAATCTTTATTAGACTTACTCCATGTTTTTAACTCTTTTTCACATTCTATTCTGACATTATCCAAGGATTTTTCAAGTTTATTAATCTGATACTTGGAATCATTCTCAACTCTTTCTAATACTTCTTTATGCTCCCGTTTCAAATCTTTAATACATTCCTCATTAGCATAATTCTTAGAAAATATATTTATGTATTTCTCTTTATAGTTCACAATGTTCTTCTTTAGTTCAATAATCTGAGCTCTCATATCTTGATTCTCCTTCTTTAGGATATCTGCCATTTAAACAAGTAAGATTGATCAGATATAGAATCTATGCAGTGAAATCAGTAAAAGAAATCAGGAACAGTTAAGCTCAAAAAGAAAAAACAAAAACACACAAAAACTTATGAGAAATCAGAAAATTGACGAAAAACTGTCAAAAAACAGTCAAAACTGTTGAAAACAGTTAAAAACGGATAAAAACAGTTAAAGACAATTAAAACTGATGAAAAACAGTTTACGCGACGTAAAAAAATAGTTCAATGATTCTCAAACAGTTTAAAAAAACAAAACAGTAAAACACTAAAAAATAGTAAAACAGATAAAATTTGATTCTAAAAAAATATGAAAGAAGGCCAAACAAACAAAACAAGTTACAAAAATTACAAAGAACCAATCAAATCTGCACACCAAAGTCCACTCTTCTTCTGAATTTCAGATTGCAACTATGAGCAGTTCACGTCAAATACTCAAACATATCTGATCATATTACAGCTGCAAGTGCCAGATTTTCAGTAGCAAATCTGAAACAAACAGCCTTTAATTGTATGGCCTTCCTTTCTTTTCTGCCTTCAAACCTTCTTTTCTGCGTGAAACCACAAGCAATCAATTTCTTCTGAATCAGGTGAAGCTATGGATGACAGGATACTGTTGATAAACTGTACACATTCAACTGCTGCTAATGCTGATGATCGTGTGACTTCATGAATTACAGATTGGTAATGTTGGGAAGTCTGCTGCTGCATTTTGTCAAACCAACAAATTTGTTTTCTTCTCTTGCTTGCAATGCTTTAAAACCTTCCAAAGAATACTGGGTTCCAAATGCTGTCACCAGCACGTTCGGTGTCTTTAGATCACAGCTTCATAGTATCATCAAGACCTGGCTCATAGATAAAAAGTTGGTCACTATTTTAGGCTGTGATATATCAACTACTACCGCTTGAACATCTAAGTACTTGTATGTTATGACAGCAAGCACCTTTGAAGAACAGCTTGAATCCTGCTCACTCAAACACTCACAGCAATATATAGAATGAAATCAGCTCAACAGATTTGGACTCAAAACAATGAATTGAATATCAACATAACAGCAAACATTCTCCTGTGGATTTCTACCAGCAAAATACTACAGGAACTTTGTGAGATTCCCTCAACCCTTAACTTGATAAACCTCAAACAAACTCTCAAAACATATTAAAGCAATGAGTAACTAAATTGAAATCAAATAGATTCTGCAATTGATTTAAAATGAAGTTGGACAACAAAGATCAAACACAACCAAGTCACAACCAGCAAATCAAATATCAAATCATTGAGTCCAATAGCATGTAATTCCTCTTCTTTTCTCTATGTGATGAAATAGAACACTGTTCTGTAAGTAATCAAGAAACAGGTTCAGTGAGCAATGTTCCTTAAGTATCCAATGCGACAAATCCAAATTGGACGATCTGGTCCACGCAGAGCAGCCTCATTAAGCATCAAAATCTCAACTATTTTCCAACCAGGAAGAAGACAGAGTAATTAATGAAGCAGGTAATTGAATGAACAAATGTTGAACCTAACCAAGAAGCAATCCTAAATCAATCAAACTCTAAACCTAAATCGCTCAAACATCCCAAAAATAATCCAAGAAATTTTAGTAAATTTGTTGGGGCATACAGCCCAAAATAATCCAGAAGTGGTAAGAAATTCCGAATATCAGGAGAAAGCCGGAGCTAGTACACCGGTAACTGGTATATCTGTACCCCTTACTTCGTCCTCAGTACAAAAAGGAGGAGATATCAAAATGTTTCTTGCTTGTAAACCTCCCAAGTTTTCTGGTGAGCGTGATCCTGTTAAAGCTATGTATTGGCTTAAAGAAATTGAACTGAGTCTGCAGGTTAGTAAAAGTGCAGAAGAAGATAAAGTCATGTTTGTCGTATCTCGTCTGAGATCAAGTGCTTTATACTGGTGGGAAGTTCTGTCAAATTCAGATCCAAACATTTTGAAAACTATGTTGTGGGAAGAATTTATGATCAAGTTTAAAGTGCAGTATTGTCCTGAAGCGGTAGTATGAAAGTTAGAAGATGATTTCCTTCATCTTGAACAAGGAAACACGTCAGTCCGCCAGTATAAGGAAGTCTTTATGGAACAACCCTGGTTCGCTGAAGCTTACATCATATCAGAAAACAGTAAAGTAATAAAGTACATCTGGCCGGTTTAGAATCGAATCTTCGGAAATATGTGATATCCAGGAATTCGGCAACATTACAAGCGGCAGTTGATGCTGCTAAAATTCTGGAATAAGACATTAACCGACAACCACAAGAGAAAGCTGGAGAGAAAAGAAAGGGGGAAGCTACAGTAACTGATTTCCGTAGACCGAGGTTTATGGAAAATTTGAATCGACCAGTTTCAAGGTTTGCTGATAGGGCATGTACCCGATGTCATAAGATACATCAGGGACAATGTAATACAGAATCTCGAGTATACTTTAAATGTCAGGAACCAGGACATATAGCTCGCGACTGTCGGATGACGCGGAAGTGCTTTACTTGTAATTCATCTCAACATGTAAATGCCGATTGTCCGCAAGCAAAGAGTCGAGGGTCTGGTTTTGCTGGAGGTCAAGGATCTGGATATTCTGAGGGTCGAGGATCTGGGTATGTGCCAATGGGTCGTGGGCAAATAGATAATCATGTTAATCCAAGTGGATGGGGAGGGATAAGACAGACATAGTCTAATATAAGAGGGAGAGCCTTTCAGATGACGAGAGGCGAGGCAAAAGAGCACCCTGAAGTGGTAACAGGTACATTCCTCGTTAATTCAGTATGTGCCAAAGTTTTATTTGATTTGGGTGCAAATCGTTCTTTTGTGTCACCATCGTTTGTTAACTGCGCACATTTAGAATCTAAAGCTTTAAGTGAGGATCTAATTGTGGAAACAGCAAACGATAGTGAAGTTTTGGTTAGGGAAAGTATAGATGAATGCTTTATAAGTATAGAAGGATGTGAAGTGCCTATACAATTGTTTCCTTTGCCTTTAAAGGAATTTGATATAATTATAGGCATGGATTGGTTAGCTAAAAATCAAGCTAACATAGTTTGTAATGAGAAGATGATTTATATAGACTTACCAGAAAAAGGAAGGGTTGTGATTTATGGGGATCGACGGGATCGTTATTCTAGCCTTATCTCAGTTTTAAAGGCTCGAAAGCATGTGAAGAAGGGATGTGTTAGTTTTCTTGCATATGTTATAGACATGAGGAAAGAAAAAGAAAAGATGAAAGATATTCTAGTTGTGAGGGAATTTCCTGAGGTATTTCCGGAAGATTTGATAAGTCTACCTCCGGATTGAACGATAGAATTTCAAATAGAACTACTTCTTGGAGCAGCACCCGTAGCACGTGCACCATATAGATTAGCTCCTTCTAAGTTAAAGGAGTTAATGACCCAGTTGAAAGAATTATTGGATAAAGGATTCATTTGACCAAGTACTTCCCCGTGGGGTGCGCCAGTGCTTTTTGTGAAAAAGAAGGATGGATCAATGAGGATGTGCATTGACTACCGGGAGTTGAATAACTCGTAATCAAGAATAAGTATCCTCTTTCAAGAATTGATGATTTATTTGATCAACTGGTTGGGGCTACTTATTTTTCAAAGATTGATTTACAGTCCGGTAATCACCAGTTGAAGATTCGGAATGAAGATGTGTCAAAAACAGCATTTCGTACACGTTATGGTCATTATGAATTCCTGGTTATGCCATTTGGACTCACAAATGCGCCTGCAGCCTTTATGGACATGATGAATAGGGTGTGTCATCCCTATCTTGATAAATTTGTGATTGCCTTCATTGATGATATTCTGATATATTCTCGGTCAGAGGAAGAGCATGCACATCATTTGAGATTACTCTTAGAATTGCTGAAACAAGAGAAACTGTATGCTAAGATGTCAAAGTGTGAATTTTGGCTACAAGAAGTTCAGTTTTTTGGGTATGTTATCTCAAAAGAAGGGATTAAAGTAGATCTACTCAAGATTGAAGCTATTGAAAAATGGGAAGCTCCAAAGACTCCAACAGAAGTCAGAAGTTTTCTTGGAGTAGCTGGGTATTATCGTAAATTTATACAATATTTTTCTCGTATAGCTACTCCATTAACAAAGCTGACTAAAGAGAATGTGAAATATGAGTGGGATGAAGCACAAGCTCAGGCCTTTCAGATATTGAAAGATAAGTTATGCAGTGCACCAATTCTATCTTTGCCAGATGGAATGGAAGATTTTGTGGTATATAGTGATGCGTCAAAGATGGGTTTGGGTTGTGTACTAATGCAACGTGGAAAGGTAATAGCTTATGCATCTAGACAGTTAAAAGAACATGAAAGGCAATATCCTACTCACGATATGGAATTGGTGGCAGTAGTGTTTGCTTTGAAAATATGGAGGCATTATTTGTATGGAACGAAATGCCAAATCTTCACAGATCATAAGAGTTTGCAACATTTGTTCCATCAGAAAGATCTGAATATGCGTCAGAGAAGATGGTTGGAATTGGTAAGTGATTATGATTGTGAAATTTTGTATCATCCAGGAAAGGCAAATGTAGTAGCAGATGCGTTAAGTCGACAAGAGAAAAGTGGAACTATCAAAGCTATAGTTTTACGAGTTGAGTTGTTACCCATTATTCAAGAAGAATTACGAGAATTTCAACATGAGGCAATGAAGGAGGATAAGATCAAACAGGAAAGATTGGGTGGGTTAATATCTGATTTGGTAAAAGATGACAAAGAATTTTGGAAATTTCTGAATAAAATTTGGGTACCATGCTATGGTGATCTTAGGAAACGTATCTTAGGCGAGGCTCATAAGTCACGTTTTGCAATTCATCCAGGTACAAATAAATTGTATCAGGATTTGAAGAAACATTATTGGTGGCCAGGTATGAAGAAGGATATAGCTAAGCATGTTGAGCAATGTCTAACATGTCTTCAGGTAAAGATTGAGCATCAACACCCTTACGGTAAATTGCAATCTTTAGAAATTCCAGTGTGGAAGTGGGATCACATCACTATGGATTTCATTACCAAATTGATGTTCCAGGTTATGATGCTATATGGGTGATAGTAGATCGGTTATCCAAATCTGCATATTTTTTACCTATGAAAGAATCTTATTCAATGGAGAGATTAGCAAAACTGTACATTAATGAGATAGTGACACGTCATGGTGTTCCTCTATCAATTGTTTCGGACAGGGATAGTCGATTCACTTCTATATTTCGGAAAAGTTTCCAAAGGGAGATGGGTTCTCAGATTAAGTTAAGTACAGCTTATCACCCTTAGACTGATGGACAAAGTGAACGAACTATCCAAACATTGGAAGATATGATTAGAGCGTGTGTAATTGATTTCGGAGGATCATGGGATAGTTATTTGGCTTTGGTGGAATTTGCATACAACAATAGCTACCATTCAAGTATTCAGGCGGCACCTTTTGAGGTTCTATACGGACGCAAATGTCGAACTCCTTTATGTTGGAATGAAATAGGTGAAAAACAGTTAGCTGGGCCTGAGTTAGTTCAACAAACTGCAGATAAAATTTGAGTAATACGGGAACGAATGAAAGCGGCTCAAGATAGACAAAGAAGTTACGCAGATAAACGTCGGAAGCCAATTGAATTTCAAGTAGGTGATAGAGTGATGTTGAAGGTATCACCATGGAAAGGAATAGTACGTTTTGGTAAAAAGGGAAAGTTAAGTCCAAGGTACATTGGACCATTCCCTATCATTAAAAGGGTTAGGGAAGTAGCCTATAAGTTAGAACTTCCTTTAGAGTTGAGTGGAATCCATGACACGTTTCATGTATCGAATTTAAGGAAGTGTCTAGTAAATCCAGGTATGGCAGTTTCGTTACTCGAAATTAAAGTAAACGAAAGATTGTGTTTTGAAGAAACCCCTGAACAAATTACCGACTTCAAAGTAAGAAAGTTGCGAAACAAAGAGGTTGGATTAATAAAGGTTCAATGGCATTATCATAAAGAACCAAACGCCACTTGGGAATCAGAATCAGAGATGCGAATAAAGTATCCCTACCTTTTTGCTTAAATGGAATTCCGTGACGGAATTCTTTCAAAGAGGGAATGTTGTAATATTCGGTTGCAAGTTTTAGTTTGAGATTTTGATATATATATATATATGTATGTGTGTGTGTGTGTGTGTGGATAGGTGTGTGGGGAAGGGTTTTATAGCCCACCTTGTAGTAAAAGGCGGTTATGACACTTGCTATATATAGCAAGTGCCTTTGAAAAAGAAAAGCTTCTTTTTCTTTGGCTAATTTGAGAAGAAAATCGTAGGGAGAAAAGAGTGAAAAGAAGCTACAGATATTTGAAGTCAAAATTCAAAATCAAAGGTGAGTGTATACTGTTTTAAAGTATTGGTTATTGCTTCTTTTATTATTAAAATCTGCTACTTATGAACTGCATTTCATAAGAATTTGGTCAAGTCCTTAAACCGGACAAGAGGTGTCCGGAGATTTTTCTAAATCGCCCAAGTGTTGTCCGGATATCCAATTAAACCGCCCAATTGTTGTCCGGATATCTCCTTAAACCGCTCAAGTGTTATCCGAATATTTTCTTAAATCGCACAAGTGTTGTCCGGATATTTTCTTAAA
>NC_037531.1:5583424-5606582 GCF_001531365.2 Cynara cardunculus var. scolymus
GTGTTGAAATTTTTGAGATGAAATGGCGGTGTAACCGCGAGAGAGATGAAATGGCGGTGTAACCGCGACGAAGATGAAAAGATATGTGATAGATATAGATAAAATATTTGTGATATACAGGTTTGATTCTAAACTGCTAGTTTAGAAAGTATGTTGTTGGTATGAGTCATATACACTCACTAGACCTTTTGGGTCTAGCGCTCAGTTGTTGGACTAACCTGTTTTGCAGGTCATCATACCTCGCAGGATAGAGGCAAGGGAAAAGTTTAGAATTGATGACTTTTAGTTACTCTTAAATGTATCTAAGAAAGTTTTTGTTAATCTGTATTTTGTAAACGATGTTACATTTTGTGTTATGAGTAATATCATGTGGATTATCTGTCTGGTGGAAATAGTGGGTTGTTACAGTCCCACTATTACAAGGATTCTTATAAGTACAAAATCTACATATGAAAATTTCCAAAAAGAAAATCTTGTACTATTACATGTAATACAACATGTATCTTCAAAAATAAGCAATCTCAAGCAGATCCTCAAAAGCAGATATCAGATTAGGAAAATAATCACATTTTTCCTTTCCCCTTATTATCCCCAGACCCCACCATTCCTGCACCGCATATTTTATAGACAGAAAAATGAGGGTTAGACCAGAAGGGTCTAGTGAGTGAATCCCTTCTTTGCAAATGCAGGGTGATAAACACCAAAATATAACAAAATATCTCTCTTCAGGAATATTTGCAATACATTCAAATAAAGCAGTTCTCAATGACATGTATAAAAGGATAAATCCAAGAACCTCAGTTCTTATTAATAAATACATCTGCTTAAAGATTCAATGTTCCCAATAAATATTGTAACCAAAACTTCTTTGAATTATCAAATCTTTCCTTTGTAATTAATAACATAAAGATTTAAGGCAATACTTGCCCTTTATGACAAACCATTTTTCCCCTTCTAAATAACATCTAAATTATTATTTCTAATAAAAATAATATCTCTAATTCATTAGGTCACAAAGAAATGATGACTCAAAGTTATTAAATCCAATTAGTAATAATAATAAGAGTTATAAATAATATCTGCATATGACAATGCCAACCTTATTCCAAGTACACCTCTCCTTGATATGTCACCCTTATTCCTTTATCAAAACAAGACTACTTATCAGAACAGACAAAAGTCACCACGTCTGAAAGTACCCATTCCCAGTTCCAAGCCAGAACAGACAAAAGTCACCATGTCTGGGGGAACTACCTCTTAAAATAAGTTTTGTACCAAAACAAACTTACGTCACCACGCTTGGTAGAAACAATGTATAAAATCCAATTCCATACCAAAACAGACTTACGTCACCATGCTTGGTGGGAATGTTTCCCAAAATATAGTTTCATACAAAAACAGACTTACGTCACCACGCTTGGTAGAAACATCTCCAAAAATCCAGTTTCATACCAAAACAGACTTACGTCACCACTCTTGGTAGGAACACATCTTTTATTTAAAAAGATATAAAATACCCCTTTGATAAATCCATACTCAAACTCAATAATAGACATTTTAAACTATATAAATGTCTAGAATATTAAACACTTAAAATTTATCAAATAAAAGTTATCCGGATATACAATCCGGACAACACTTGTCCCTTTTGTCCGATTTACTAATCCGGACAACCCATAATCGAGTTAAGGCTAAATCACATGATTGTCCGATTTAAAACAATTTGGACAACACATGATCGGTTTAAGACTAAACCGCTCAATACGTGACCGATTTATAGCTAATCTGCACGACCCTTAAGCGATTTAAGGCTAAACCGCACAATGTCTGGTCGTATTCATACTTCTCTATTCAAAACCTTTGACCGGTTTACATATTTCAAAATTCTCACTAACACCCTAAATCGCACAACACTTAACCGATTTATAATTAAATCGGACAACTCCTACCTGGTTTAAGAGTAATCCGGACAAGCTTTGTCCAGTTTATACCTAGTCTGATCAACCCTTGTCCGATTAAACCCAAATCGCACAAAACCAATTTTAAGGATAATACGCAGTTCTTTCTATAGTAATAATCAAAGCTTTTAAAAGTGTGTTTTTAGAAATTACTCACCTTATGCAAAAACTCTGATTTTGAAGAAGAATGGAAGACTAAATGCTTCTCCGGTCAACACTTCTCTAAAGCTCTCAACTTCTCAAAATAATGCAAGAAACCTTGACTGAAAACTTAGTCCTTCTATTTATACTTTCTAATTATAGAAAGTCGGCTACTACTCCCACATGCATGCATGCATAAATCACTGCCTAAATATGCATATCATTCCATACATACATACACTTCACATGCACATTTATATTATGCACACATTTATATATATATATATATATACATATATATATATACATATATATATATATACATATCCCTTATGTGTAAAAATACACATACTCACGTATTTAACCCATGTAAGCATGTATCCATATAAATAATTAATTCACATAATAAATACCTTGAGCAATAACTCGGACCCGGTTATCACAGTGTGGACTACACAAATTTATCAGACTCAATATGTGATCAAAAAGACTTGAAGGGGGGACATATATCCTTCTGATTCAATATCAACTTTCTCTGAATGAGAAATTGATAGATGATGAGTTGCATGCCCCAATTGTTATTGAAATACTTATATGTTGAGAGATAAATGAGTAGATGGTAGGGTTGTGACAAGAATTGGCCTGGGCTTTGCCTTTTTCAATATTAGTCTTGAAAGAATTGAGAACTAATAGATTGTGTGGTATGCCTGGATTTTAGTAGTTTGGAACAAGATTCTCGTATTCTTTTAATCCTGACACAACTCTTGTCAATTCTTTTAGCTCACCACAACTACCCCTCTCTTTTGCGTTTTAAGCTCTACACACAAACCCTTTTTGAGTTTAAGCTCACTCAGATATGGTTGTCCTCTTGGTAGGTCTGTCGTTTCTGACATTCCATAGAGGTATTTCTGATAAGCACTCAGTCCCTCCTAAAGTTTAGCATTATGCACAGTTGATCACAAACAGTTGATCAAAAATATTATTGCAGATAAGCACAATGATCAGATAAAAATTGATCAAGAAATTTGGCTTTTAAGCACAATCAATAAAGGAATGATGTGACAACAATTAGATTATTCAATATGTGAAAGAAATGAATGAAGATCTGTAAGAACGAGTTTACAGATTCTGATATTTAAAAAATTATTGAATGTATATCAATCAAAGTAAAAAAATACCAGAAAACAAACTTTGAATACAAACGAGCGTATTATCACCGAAAATGATTTTATATAAGAGACGTGATAATAATAGTTTGAAGAACAGCTGAAACAGGTATTGGAGTTATGTACGATGAGAAATTACACACGTAAAATCTCAGGAAATACCTGTTCAGAAAATGTACTCGTTTCCCAAAAAAAATTCATTTTCCAAAAACATTTATTAAAAACTTCTAGAGACTCCCCCTAGAAAGTTGATTTCAGTAATGATTCAGTTTACCTCAAAAGAATAAAAAAAATGGAAACATGTTTAGCACGGGTCCCAAACTGTGTGTTTAGAAGCCACACTCGGTAAAGCACGGGTCCTGAACTGAATTGTTCAGAAGCCTTGTTTGGAATAGATTACAACTCCCCCTGCATTGGTGTATCACTGATATGATATTCTGATCAACACAAAATTGACACCTGCAAAACCAGATTAAGTAGATTTTGGTACCCAGATGAATTTGGATCCTATTTTGTTAGTATCGGGCTGGGGTATGTTGTAACTTCCAAACCATCTATTTCTATTTGATGTATTCTTTTTAACACTTTGAACTGGATGATCAGAAATAAAATATGACCCATACCAGTTATTGTGATCATACATGTTCTTACATTTCCAACTGTTCTGATAATTGTTATCTCCATGCCATCTGTTGAACCTTTTCTTATTGACAAAATCATTGGTTCTGCATGTTGAGCACATAATTCTTCTCTTGCTAAGATTGATCAGATAATTAGTGGATCTCACAATGCAAGGAAGAACAGAGTTAGTAACAACAGGTGTATGAGATGAAACAGAATCAAGCTTTATTAACCCAAATGCTTTTAGTCTTAGAAAATTTATTAGATGATCTGATAACATACCCTTGATAATATTGATTAGAATAACGAGATAGTTCTTAGAAACAGTAGATTTAGGGCTGCTTGAATAACTGTTCGATTTGGAACATTCATAGAAGCTAGTTTTACACTGTGATGGAGAACCAATTGAGCTTTGTGCACAAGAAAAGTCTTTGACTTTCTGTAAAAGCTGGTCCCTTTCAGCAGTAACTAAATCAAACTTAATTTTAAGTTCAGTTCTCATCTTCAGCTCAGTCTCAAGTTCTGTCTTCAGATCAGACAATTTACTTTAAGTATCCAGGAGTTTACCTTCTAACTCCTTCTGAAGCATTTCAAACTTTTTCTTCTGATTTATTAACTCTCTTTTTTCTTCACCTGAGCTGCTCTTATCATTCTCCGAAGCGATGTCAAGCCACTTTTTCTTATTAGTAAGCTCTTTAGCAATAGTTGTATACTTCTTTGAAGTATTTCTCTTTTCAAGAGCAAATTGCTTCTTCTYTTCGTCTAAAGTCTTCTGCTTTAGAGCAATGCTTTCAGATAACTATTGTATTTGGCTCTGACAGTCTTCTGAGATGTCTTTCTTCTCTTTATCATTCTTGGCCCGTTTCAAGATGATCAGCTGTTCAAAATCAGATATTTGCTTTAACAACATTTTTGCATTCAGCTCTAGAGAGTTAATCTTATTTTCATAAGATATACGTTCAGCTTCAAATCTCCTTTCAACTTCTATTATCTTATTTTTCTCTTTCTCCAAAACTTTCCTTTCACCATTCAAATCCTTTTCCGCTTCTAAGACCTTTTCTTTCTCTAAGTTCAGAAGCTTTCTTAGCTCAAACATGTCACTTTCAGAATTATGAGATTTATCAGTTAAGTCATCAGTTTTAGGATGCTTTCTACCTGAAGAATTTCTTTCAGCTCTCAATTCACTCTGAACTTCTTGGAGTTTGTGAAAYAGATCGTTATTAGACTTACTCCATGTTTTCAATTCAATATCACAATCTTTTCTTACGTCATTCAGAGAATTTTCAAGTTTATTAATTTGATTCTTGAAACCATTCTCAACTCTTTCTAAAATCTCTTTATGCTCTTTTTGTAAATTTGCAATAAATTCCACATTTGAATGGTTCTCATAGAAAAATGTTTATGTATTTATCTATATAGTCCATAATGCTTTTCTCCAATTCAGCAATCTCAGCTCTCTTCTCTTTATTCTCCTTCTCTAGAATATCTGCCATTAAGAAAATTAAGATTGATTAATCGAATCAAATGTTGTGAAATTAGATAAAAGAAATCAAATACAGTTAAGCTCAAACACACAAACAGAAAGAAAAAAAATATAAAAACTGAAGAGAATTAAAAAACGACAAAAAACTGTCAAAAATCAGTAAAACAGTCAAAGCTGTTGAAAACAATTAAAACTGTTAAAAACATTCAAAAACTGTTGAAACTGATTAAAAACAGTTTATACGACACAAATCAGCTCAAAATTCTCAAAAACAGTTCAGAAAACAAATCAAAACAGATAAAACACAGTGAAATCCAAACAAAAAAAATAGATCAAAAAAATCTAGATGAAAGATGAAAAAAAAAATAAATGCCAAATTGGGCCAAGAAATAGAAAGAAGAAGAAAAAACAAAATGGGCTAAGCTAAGTAAACAAGATAAAATCGGCTTAAAAAAATTCACACAAGTTGGGCTAAAATAATAAAAGGAATTACAAAACAAACAGCCCAAATTAAATCTTGTTAGGGCCCAAACCAAATCAAGGTTAAATCCAGATGCTGCTTCCAAATCAGATACAAATCCGTCCAAGGAAGCTCAGATTGAGCGATGAACTACTGAATCCACTTAAGCCTTGTGCGAAATGATACCTTATCCGGTCATAACCTGTGAGATTAACAGCCTAATTGAAAGTTCCTGCCTTCTGTGCAATCACAACAGCAAACACAGTTATGTCTACTAGAAAAAAGATAATGCAGATAACCCTCAATCTGTACTCAAAGCTAATGAATACAGTTGTGAATGCCTGTGTTTCTGATACCTCAAAATGACTTGTGAACATGTTTTCAAAATTGTGAAAGAAGGCTGCAATTATCAAAGAAGGCTGCAATTATCAATTTCAAATATTGTGGCCACATTTATTACAATTTAGACAATTGGAATTCGGCGCCTGACTTTGAAGAATCAAGTTACATGCTTTCACAACAACTAAAATGTGACTATAAAAGGGGAGGTTGATTCTTCATTTGCAGATCATCCCAAACACATCCTTTTTTCACAGAATACATATATACAAAATCCTTTGTATTGTATTTTTTGTATTCCAACCTTGTAAACACTTCAACATATAGTGAATTGGTTCTCGGCTTCCTCCGCCCGTGGTTTTTTCCCGATTTGGGTTTCCACGTAAATCCTTGTGTCTATCTTACTTATTGTCTCGGTTCTTTTCGTTCGTGATTAATTATGCTTGATTAAAATATTAATTCCATTCCGCGTCAAACTAATCTTATTATTATTTGCTCAGATTCTTGGGGTGTGTTTCAAACACATTTACAACAATTGGTATCAGAGCATCCGGGTTTTAATATTAGTTTGTTGGAATTATTATTTTAAGCGTTTAATCATGTCTTCGATGAAGTTCGATATTCCGTTACTGGATCGAAACACCAGATTCCCTTTATGGCAAGTCAAGATGAGGGATGTTCTCATCCAGATGGATCTACATCAGGCGTTGCTGGGCGTTGACAAAATGCCCGCATCATGGACAAACGAAGAAAAGGAGATGCGTGGTCTGAAGGCTTTATCTCAAATTCGCTTACATCTATCTGACGATGTATTGCTAGATGTTCTGAAGGAAACTTTTGCGGCTTCACTATGGCTGAAATTGGAGCAGTTACTAATGACGAAGAGCCTACCCAACAAGCTGCATCTGAAGCAGCGACTGTTTAATCTCAAGATGATGGAAGGTGGCTCTCTATCCGATCACATTTCCATGTTCAAAGAGTTAGTCAATAACTTGGAGAACATGGATGTCTAGTACGAGGATGAAGATTTGGCTTTATTCTTGTTGTCATCATTACCCGAATCCTACAGCCATTTTTGGGATACTATCATCTAGCCGCGACACTCTTGTGTTAGATGAAGTTCTTACAGCCTTAGACTCTAAGAAGAAGATGAAGCAGATTACAGGTGGAACAGAAACAAAGGCCGAAGGCTTAAATGCCAGAGGCAGAACATCAGACAAAGGTAAAAACTTCCAACGAGGCAGATCCAAGTCTAAAGGCAAACAGAAGTTTTGCAACTATTGCCACAAAAAGGGACATACTATCGACGAATGTTTTAAACTGAAAAACAAAGAGAGGTTGGCAGACAGCAAAAAGGCAAGTACTTCGGATGAAGCTGATGTAGCAGAGGCCGGTTGTATTGGAGAACTTCTAACAGTTTATTCAGATGAACTGGATTCTTCTGATGAATGGATTCTCGACTCTGGTTGTACTTTTCATATGTGTCACAACAGAAGTTGGTTTTACACATTTGAAAAGGTTAACCATGGTTATGTTCTGATGGGCAACAACTCTACATGTCCAGTTGTTGGACATGGTTCTGTCAGAATCCGAATGTATGATGGAGTCATCCGAACCATTGGGGATGTTCGATACGTCCCTGACCTTAGAAGAAATTTGTTATCACTCAGCACCTTTGATAAAAAGGGTTATGAGTTTGCCGGTAAAGCTGGAGTTCTCAGAGTTTTCAAAAATGACTCTAACTCACTGAGGGCCAGACGAAAAACCTCAGATCTTTACTTTCTCGAAGGGTAAACAATTTCGAGTGATGTTGTTGTCGCTTCAAAGTCACTCTCAGAACCATATCAGTCCCGTCTTTGGCACCTTCGACTCGGCCACATGAGTTTTCAAGGCATGTCAGAATTGAGTCGAAGATGTTTACTTGGTAATCAGAAGGTGGTAGAGTTAGAATTCTATGAAGATTGTATTTACGGCAAGGCAAAACGAGTGCGATTTATGAGTGGCGTTCACATGAAGAAAGGGCCACTCGATTATGTTCACTCGGATTTATGGGGACCAGCTCGAGTTGCTTCGAAAGGTGGAGCTATATATATGCTCACTATTATTGATGATTTCTCAAGAAAGGTGTGGTGTTTCTTTCTAAAGCATAAGGGAGACGTTTTCTCTACCTTCAGAGATGGGAAACTTCAGGTTGAAAAGCAGTCAGGTTTGACGGTAAAGTATCTGCGTACGAATAATGGACTGGAGTTCTGCTCAGAAGAGTTCAATGCCTTCTGCCGAAAAGAAGGCATTACTCGTCATCGCACAGTAGTCCATACACCTCAACAAAATGGTGTAGCCGAAAGGATGAATTGCACCATTATGGAGAAGTTCCGCTGTATGTTTTCTTATTCCAAATTGCCAAAGTCTTTTTGGGCTGAGGCTGCTTCGACTGCTTGTTATGTTATTAACCGATCACCGTCACGAGCAATTGAGAAGAAAACTCCGTTTGAGTTATGGTCCGGTAAACCTGTCGATTATTCATATTTAAAACCATTTGGGTGTCCAACGTATGCACGAGTTGACAACGGGAAGTTAGAGCCGAGGGCACTTAAATGTGTCTTTCTTGGGTATAATCCGGGTGTAAAAGGTTACAAGTTGTGGAGCTTTGATCTAAAGAAAGTTATCATCTCAAGAGATGTTACTTTTGATGAGTCTGCAATGATTCAACCAATTGCTGACCCTTCTAAAAGTACATATGCATTATCTGAAGCAAGTAAAGAGAAAGCCAAAATGGAGGTGGAGCTTCCTACTTCACTTACCACTAATCAGAGTACAAATCAGCATCAAGATTCTTCTTCATCGGATGAGCATGTTGTTGGTGAGGATCCAACACCTTCATAACCACAAGCTACTACTCCAAGCATTGCAAGAGATAGACCGAGAAGACAGATTGTTCCTCCAAAGAAGTATGCTGAAGCTGATTTGGTTGCTTATGCTCTTATTGTTGCTGATAACATTGAGTCCGGAATGGAGTCTGCAAATTATGATGAGGCTATCAAATCTGAAGACTCAAGTGATTGGATGATCGCTATGCAAAGTGAGATGGAATCCCTGCAAAGAAATGGTACTTGGGAGATAGTTCCTATTCCGAAAGGTAAAAGACCAGTCAAATGCAAGTGGGTCTACAAGATCAAAGAACCTGTCGGCCCGAAAGAGAAACCAAGGTACAAGGCTCGATTGGTAGCTAAAGGCTACAGTCAGATCCCARGCATTGATTATACTRACATTTACTCCYCAGTTGTCAAACACACTTCTATCCGTGCATTGTTGGGGTTAGTTGCTTCTAATGATTACGAATTGGAGCAACTAGACGTTACTACAGCTTTCTTAAATGGTGAGCTTGAGGAAGAGATTTTCATGCAACAACCTGAAGGTTTTGTAGTCCCTGGCAAGGAGGAGTACGTATGCAAATTAAAGAAATCTCTCTATGGCCTCAAGCAGTCTCCTAGACAATGGTACAAGAGGTTCGATTCTTTCATGACCAGTCACAAATTCAGCAGGTGCACCTATGATAGTTGCGTTTATTACAAAACYGGYGACGATGGTTCAAAGATCTACCTGCTCYTGTAYGTKGATGACATGTTAATCGCAGCAAAAGATATGAAGGAGATTCAGAAGTTAAAAGACCAGTTGAAAGCTGATTTTGAAATGAAGGACTTAGGAGCTGCCAAAAAGATTTTAGGTATGGAAATTGTTCGTGACAGGAAGTCTAGGGTCTTGCATCTTTCTCAAAAAAGTTATATTGAGAAAGTCCTAAGACGCTTCAGTATACATGAAGCAAAGCCTGTTAACACACCTTTTGCAGCTCATTTCAAGTTATCATCCGCTTTGAGTCCTACTACTGAGACTGATATGATTTGTACGCGTCCTAATTTGGCTTATGCTGTTAGCATGGTTAGTAGATACATGGCGAACCCGGGGAAAGAACATTGGAAAGCAGTGCAGTGGATTTTTCGTAATTTACGCGGTACGTCTTCTATGTGTTTACACTTTGGTAAATCTAACACTGGGGTGTTTGGATATGTTGATTCAGATTATGGCAAAGATTTGGATAAACGAAGATCAATTACAGGGTATGTGTTTACTCTAAATGGTTGTGCTATTAGTTGGAAAGCCCAGTTGCAGTCTACAGTTGCACTGTCTTCTACTGARGCAGAATACATGGCGATTACAGAAGCAGTTAAGGAAGATATCTGGTTGAAGGGATTATTTGGAGAACTCGACGATAGAATAGAGGTRACCACARTTTTCTGTGACAACCAGAGTGCTATCTTCTTGAGTAAAGATCAAATGTTTCATGACCGAACAAAGCATATTGATATTCGTTATCATTTTGTGCGGGATATCATTGAAAAAGGTGATTGTGTCGTGGATAAAATTCATACAGATTATAATCCCGCTGATATGTTCACTAAAAGYCTTCCTATAGCCAAGTTTAAATTATGTTTGGACTTSGTGGGTGTTTCTGATCGCAGTTGAGCTTGAAAGGCTCGAGGTGGAGGAAGTATTTTAACTTTTCAGAATCAATTATTTCTCTATATGGTGATTACAGGATCTTATAGACTTTGGGAAATTTGATGAGTTGTTTCTCTGCATTTTGAAATCAAGGTGGAGATTGTGAACATGTTTTCAAAATTGTCCAAGAAGGCTGCAATTATCAAAGAAGGCTGCAATTATCAATTTCAAATATTGTGGCCACATTTATTACAATTTAGACAATTGGAATTCGACGCCTGACTTTGAAGAATTAAGTTACATGCTTTCACAACAACTAAAATATGCCTATAAAAAGGGAGGTTGATTCTTCATTTGCAGATCATCCCAAACACATCCTTTTTCACATAATACATATATACAAAATCCTTTGTATTGTATTTTTTCTATTCCAACCTTGTAAACACTTCAACATATAGTGAATTGGTTCTCGGTTTCCTCCGCCCGTGGTTTTTTCCCGATTTGGGTTTCCACGTAAATCCTTGTGTCTATCTTACTTATTGTCTCGGTTCTTTTCGTTCGTGATTAATTACGCTTGATTAAAATATTAATTCCATTCTGCGTCAAACTAATATTATTATTATTTGCTCGGATTCTTGGGGTGTGTTTCAAACACATTTACAACATGACTGATGAAAAATAGCAAAATACACAGCACATATATAAGAATTTACAAAACAAACAAATCAGTCCACAAAATGAATAATCTGTTGACAATCAACAAAATGCTTATTGACAAAATCAACAGCTGCTATAGTTTTAGGCTTCTCGAACAACTTGCACCAATTCCATCGACAATCAAAGAAAAGAAATCCAGTACTTCACTCACTGGTTGTGCAAGAGCTTATGTTCCTTGTAAAAATCCATCTTGACAACACCAATTTACACAGAATCTGGACAAGAAAGAAGACGAATCAGGATTGTGTGTGATACCAAAAACAGAAACTGAGATAGATTGTGTAACTTGACTTAAAACGGACAAGTCTGATATACAATAGTCTGCTCACAGACGCTTCCAAAAATGAAGATGACAGACTACCTGGCGGAATCTTTTGCCCCATTAACAGCTAAAACTTCTCCACATAGATAGGAATGTTTGAGCAATTTAAGCTTTTGGAATCATTTTGGTGTCACAAACATGTCAAAAACTGGTGACATGGATATTAAATCGCTACTAGAAATTTACTCTTCTTATCACAGGAACATCACTTTAGAACAACCTTCGTGAGCTCTGAGCACTGCTGAACTTTTTGCTACCTGAGATTTTTAGCTCTGCTGAAACCTTTGATGAGTGGTTTCAAATTCTGGTGAAAATGATCAGGAAGAGGTTGTTCAACAGCTTCACAAGGTTCTACGGCCCTTCTTACTTCAAAGATTGAAGTCAGATGTGGAGAAAAGTTTAGTGCAGAGAGATCTTGAGATAGTAAATTGAGGAATTGCAAGACAAGGAACTAGATGAAGCACATGAGCATCGGCGCAAAATAAACTCTGACAATACCAATTTTGTGCTATGAATGCCAACATCAAAAATCTGATACCAGTTGCTATCAATATGTGCTTTTCTGTATAGGACAGTTTAGTGCTACCCTTTTTAAATTCGAACAGTGGAACACAAACATACAAAGATTGTTGCTAAAAACCCGCCTAGGACTGTAAAAACAACCATCAATCTAAGCAATGTAGCTAGAATAAAAAACAAAATTGAGCGATGTATGATAAAATCGAACAAGACAGGAGCAATTTACAGTGAAATCGAACACAAGAAGTGATTTTCAGTGAGCGATTTAGGAATCAGCTCAAATCAGGCGATTTAGCTAAAAACACTTAAACCTAGTCTAATACCTGCGATTTATGCAAATCTGTTCATAGTGCTCACCATATCAAGCAATTAAGCAGAAACCAGTCGAGTGTAAGCAACACAAAACCTGTCAAGCCAAGCAATTTACACAAGATTGAACAATTTACAACAAAATCGAGTGAAAACCTAGATGGACTGAGTGATGAACATCAAACCCGATTAAGTTCTGTCCGATTAACTAACCTCCGGTCACTACCTGAGTTATGCCAAGCGATTTAGAATCTGCTCAACCATAATCCGCTCAAGCTGTCTCCGATTTAGACACTAAATCGACTAAGCTTTGTTCGAAATACACTCTAAATCGGTTAAGTTGTGACCGATATAGTCCCTTAATCCGCTCAAGTTGTGTGCGGATAACTCTCTAATCCGTTCATGCCTCAAGCGATGAAGTCTATAAATCGCTCAAGTTATGTACGAAATAGTTCCTTATCTGCTCAAGCTTCATGCGACAATCTCTAGTCCGCTCAAGAACCCTCAACCGGTTTAGCAATATCCGGTGTCCAAGCAAAATTTTCCAAGCGGTTTAAAGAAGTCCGGTTAAGCCTTAAACAAAGATCCAAGCGATCTAGCAAATCCGATCAAACCCCAAGCGATTTAGCTAAACCTAAGAACCTTGTGTAGATTTAACAGTGAACAATGAGAACAAATTGAAGATCTTGAGCGATTTACAAAGACCTTGAACGATTAAACCTCATGTCCAATGAAGAAAACCCCTGTCCGATTTAGAGAATGGACTTAATCCAAAAACCGATGGATTGGGCTTAATGAAAATGGGCCAAGAGAGATTAACTACCAAAAACATAAAAACAAAGCAAAGTTTAAAAAAATGGATCAAAACACTGACTTTTAAAAAAAAATCAAGAACACTAAAAACTTTCAAAATCACTAAAAATAATCAGATCGTAAAATTGAATGATCAAACCATGAAAACGAGTGAATAATAAAGATTCATGATTCCAATACGCACAATTTGATCACCATTTTAACACTAAAACAAAAGATTTTGAAATATTTTTGGATCAAACTAAAAAAAATTCAAGAACATGAAGAACACACAAAAAAAATTCAGAAAATTTCAAAAAAAACCGTCAAAACCAATGATATCTTCTTCTGATTTCATGCATAATCCCGCTCTGATACCAATTGTTGTCCACAATTAATCAATCTTCAATATATCTCTATGATTCCATGACAGATATGAGATTTTCTAATAAGAACATGAGAAGAGAGTTGAGAGGATTTGTCAACTTGGTCAACTTTACTAATACGTATAGAAATTTCACAATTGAACTCTCTAAAATTGCAAGGATTTACCCTTTATATAGGGTCAAACATGAGAAAAGGTCAAAGTCAAACTATCTTAAAGAAAAGTCAAACACGATGACTTTAACACAATTATAGACAATTTTATCTTTCAAGACGAATACAATTTTACACAGAATTTCATTCCTAACACTACACAATTGACCTATCCAATACACAAGTAGATATTGACGTCTGCTTGATATCCAAGGCATCCTTGATGCAGAATCTGCTATGGCATCGGCGTCTTTCACATTTAAACTTCAAATATCTGAACAAGTTGGTTTGCGACAACTTGGTTAAAGGCATCCCATACCTAGAGTTTCATCAAGACCATGTATGCGGTGCATGTGAGATGAGCAAACTGAAGAAAGCTTCACATAAGCTGAAGACATAGTTCAACACCGAACGTCCTCTACATTTACTCCATATGGATCTCTGTGGTCCTATGTGAGTTCAAAGCATTAACGGGAAGAAGTATGTGTTAGTCATAGTCGATGATTACTCGAGATATACCTGGGTTCATTTTCTAAGATCAAAAGATGAAGTGGCCGAGACAATAATCTCTTTCTTGAAGACAGTCCAAAATAATCTGCAACTGCCAGTTCAGAAAATCAGAACTGACAACGGAACTGAATTCAAGAACAATACACTCGGTTCATTCCTTGAATCCATTGGTATCACACATACGTTCTCGGCAGCCTGAACACCACAACGGAATGGTGTCGTTGAGCGTAAGAACAGAATATTGGTGGAAGCGGCGCTTACATTACTTACCTGCTCAAAGCTTCCATTATTCTTATGGGCTGAAGCAATGGCGATTGCTTGTTTTACCCAGAACCGATCCCTTGTTCACAAGAGGTTTGGTAAAACTCCGTATGAGATAATAAATAAAAGAATACCTAATATCAAATTCATTCGAGTTTTTGGTTGCAGGTGTTTTATTTTAAATGACAAAGAGGACAGAGGGAAGTTCGCTGCTAAAGCGGATGAAGCGGTCTTCGTTGGTTATTCCAAGACATCTGCTGCATATAGGGTCTACAACAAGAGGACCAAAATCATCAATGAGAGCGTGAATGTCTCTTTTGATGAAGTCATTGATGTGGCTTCTGAACAATTCATTTCAGGACTCGGGCTGATAATTAATACTACGTGGAAAGCTGATCAACCTAAATCTTCAAATTCTAATAATGCTGATTTAGATTCATTGTTTGAGAACTTTTATGAAGAATATTTTGAAAATAAATCTAATCAGTCTAATGATTTGTCCAGGAATATAGAGATCGAACAACAGTTATCTGGTCCATCTCCTGATGTTCCAGTAACTGAAACTGAAGAAGAAACGAAAGTCGTTGATGAAGAAATAGAGATGGAAACTCCTGATGGTCCAGTTCAGCGTGAAGAGGGTGAAAATTCTGAAGTGCAAGAGGTATCGGTCGTACAAGATGAAAATACCCTACCTTAGCCAGATATTCAACCTATTCCAGTTCCAAATATTGAACCTTCACCTGAACCTGTTCCGATAAACTCCCCAAATACTTACACTAATCAAAACTCATATCAAAGCTCATATGTTCCCCTACCTCATGACAAGAAGTGAACCATAAATCACCTAATACATCAAGTTATTGGTGATCCATCAGCACCTATTCGTACACGGTCTGCGACAACTAATGAGTGTCTATACTCCACGTTCTTAAGTAATATTGAACCATCTAAGGTATCTGAAGCCTTAGTTGATCCGGATTGGATACTCGCATTGCAAGAGGAGCTGAACCAGTTTGAAGCACTCAAAGTCTGGAGATTGGTACCTCGTCCTAACAATAAGACGAATATCGGTACAAAATGGGTATTCAAGAACAAAAAGGATGAAGACGGCGTTGTCATTAGAAATAAGGCCCGACTTGTCGCTAAAGAATACAATCAACTAGAAGGCGTTGACTACGACGAAACTTTTGCCCCGGTAGCAAGGATCGAAGCAATACGGATGTTTCTGGTGTACGCGGCACACAAAAACTTCACAATGTACCAGATGGACATCAAGACAGCATTTCTGTATCGTTTTCTCAAGGAAGAAGTCTACGTTGCTCAACCGGAAGGTTTTGTGGATCAGTCAAAGCCGGATCATGTTTACATCCTTGACCGAGCTCTTTATGGTCTTAAACAAGCTCTGAGAGCCTAGTATGACATCTTATCAGATTTTCTGGTAAAGTCAGGCTTCTCGAAAGATAATATTGACACAACTATTTTCATTAAAAAGGAAAAGTCCGATATTATTTTGATATAAATTTATGTAGACGACATAATATTTGGATCTACAAACCCAAAATACTACAAAAACTTTTATGCCTTAATGGTTTCGCGTTTTAAAATGAGCATGATGGGTGAGATGAACTTCTTTTTAGGTCTTCAAGTAAAACAATTATCTTCGGGTATCTTTATTTGTCAAACAAAATATATTTTTGATATCCTGAAGAAATTTAATTTGGAAAACTGTTCATCTATAAAAACACCTATGGCTCATGGAACGAAAATACATGCTGATCCGTCTGGAAAAGCTGTAGATCAGAAAACATACCGAGGCATGATACGTTCTTTAATGTATTTGACGTATTGTAGACCTGGTATTATGTTTTCAACACATCTTTGTGCCAAATATCAGGCTAATCCAAAGGAGTCCCATTTAAGTATCGTTAAGCGCATTTTCTGTTATCTCAAAGGGACTGCTAATCTTGGAGTCTGGTATCCCAAGGGTACTAGTTTTGAACTGACAGCTTACTCAGATGCAGACTATGCAGGTTGTATATTGGACAGGAAAAGCACATCGGGACATCTACAATTTTTGGGAGACAAATTAGTCAGTTGGGCAACAAAGAAACAGAACTGTGTATCCATATCTACTGCCGAAGCAGAATATGTAGCTGCTGCGAGCTGCTGTTCTCAAGTTTTATGGATCCAGACACAGCTCAGAGACTACGGGTTCTATTTTAACAAAATTCCCATTTATTGTGATTCTAAAAGTGCAATTGCTATTTCTTGTAATCCTGTTCAACACACAAAGACCAAACATATAGATATCTGATATCATTTAATTGAAGATCATCTAGAAAAAGGAACCATTGAACTGTATTTTGTAAATACAGAGTTTCAATTAGCTGACATATTTACGAAAGCTTTAGATGAAAAATGTTTTAGCTTTCTTGTATCTAAGTTAGGTATGCTTAACTTGAAGATTTGAATTTTTATTAAAAACGGTTAAATTTATTGAATTGTATTTAATTCAAATTCATTTGGTCAAATATCTGTATTTTTTAATACAAGTCAGTGTTTTAATTTTCTATCTGATTTTAAATTTCTTGATCGTGAGAATCTATATTTGAGGGGGAGTGTGGATCTTTATCTATATTTTTTTTATTTGATCATATTTTGAGGGGGAGTGATTTTATCTCTTTTGGACTAACAGTTTAAATTTTTCTTACAGATATTTAAACATTATCTAATTTTTTGAAAGATGTAGAGTTTAAAAATATAAGTGTTTGACCGATTTAGACTAATCCGGACAACACTTGTCCGATTTATTGCAAATCCTGACAACGTAGTGTCCGATTTAGACTAATTCGGACAAAAGGCTATATGATAAACTCTTATCCAAATAAGGTTAGATATGTTTTACAAGGGATTGAGTGGATTTCTAAACCGCTTGGTATATTTGAGCGGATTGCTCAATCGCTTATGTTCTTAATGCATTTTAAGTGTTTAAATCGTTTGTTTGTTGAGCGATTTAACTTATTTGTTGAGCGATTTAAATTATTCATTGAGCAATTTATTCTTAAATCGATGGACTTTTGAGCGATTTATTCTTAAACCGGATGACTCTTGACCGGTGTTCTTCTAAATCGCCTATGCCTTGAGAGATTTATTGTCCGAATTATCACTTGGTTATTTCATATTCTCTAAATCGGACACCTCTTGTCCGATTAATCCTAATCCGGATAAGCTTTGAGCGGTTTAGAATCTGAACAGTTTTTGACTTTGACTATATATACTCGATTCATTTTTACTTCTCATTTTTTACATTTACCATAAATCGTTTGTTCCTATTCATCGTCGTCTCCGCCTAATCTCTGTTAAATCGCTCAAGACATTCAAGAACTTCATCTAATCTTTCTGTTTCTTCATCCATTTTTTCAAGGTTACATTTGTTTTGGAACTTGATGAATAATCCTATAACTATGATTCTCTTGGACTTATTGGACTGTTATAATATGTAACTAATTGAATCTCATAATTTTTTTTTGAATCTGAATCGAACATTTCTTTGGACTGTAAATCGATCGAACCTTAAAATGTGTCAAAACTTATATAATCAATTCTAATAAAAATGGTTTTAGGGTTAAGTTTTGTCCCATTTTTTTGTTAGGATTAGTTTAGGTTGAATTTTGCTGTGTTGATCGATTTAGTGTTTTTGAGTCTTGGCCGGATTATTCACCGGAGAAGGTGACCGGAGTTTACTCCGATCAACCTTAATCCGGTTGATAATGTTGTCCGGTTTAAGTCTGTCTTAGATTTTTTTGTTTCTCTTGTTGACCGGATTAGTAATCCGGTTGATATTTTTTTTTTAGAATTTTTTTTGTCAAATTTGTTTTAAGATTTTTTTCCTTTTATAGTTCAAATTTTCTTTTGAGTAATTTTTTTTTTTAGTTTTGGTTAAATTTTTTAGTTTTGTTAAAAAAATAGTTTTTTTTTATATCTTGATATTTTTAGTTTTTTCTATTTCCTTTAATTTTTTTTATTTTGAGTAATTCACTTTGTTTCATGAATTCGGGATCTAATATTTTAGATATTTTACAGGTAAATGACGGATATTCAACATCAGTCTGACGAGGAATCCCACATTCCTTCTGTCAGGTCTGACAACTTAACTAACCCTCCTCAACCATTAAACCAACCTATACCCGACGAAACCTTATTCCCACAATGCCAATATCTCGAAATGAAACCAAACAACCATTCATTCAGCTTCGATATGCCTGCCGAGTATCAAATAATCCCATAAATCCTGCGCGGTCACCCAATTGCCTATTCCCTTTCTGCCCACACACCAGTTCCAATGGTATATTTACAGCATTCTGGAATGCACTAACATTGGCCAAAGACGGAGAAATTTTTTATTTCGAAGGAAGCGTAGACGAGTATGTCAGACGATTGACATTAAAAAGACTTAGAAGAATACTACGTCTTTCTGGACCGAGCTCCACAGGCTTTGAAACGCTTGTAACAGATGATGACCTCTGTCGTGACATCAAACGGTTAGGATACTCGCAAGAGTTGACTAACCCGTCTCAATTCAAATGGCGTTTCCTACCGTCGATCTAGCATCTACTATTCTCAATCCTCAACAAATGCCTGACGTCAAAAAACTGTAGGAATCGATACGTGCAATAGTTCATTCCTAAAGTTCTTCCATGGGATCGTCTTTACGTGCAAATACGATTATGCCCTCATCATATGGAATGAACTGGTCGAGCTTGTTAATGCTAAGAGATTTCCGTCAAAAGCCAGAAAGTTCATGCCTTTTCAACGGTTTCTGCAACTTTTCATAAAAGCCATGATGAACTCAAACGAAAACATCCCAGCCAGAGCTAATAGTGAAATGGGGCCGACGTTTGTCTTGATTAGAATTCGGCAACATACTGAAGTTGAAGATCTGGACTCAATCATGGAGATTCCACCCGAGTTATTTGCCTTCGCTGATTAGAGGGCTCAGTGCGTTATAGATTATAGACGAGTGATAGATCCTATAGTTCAGCCAGAACCGATTGAACTTACCCCGGGATCACCCCATGCCTCAACTGTGAGAGAGGGTTTAGCTGTAGGTGAGAGCGTTCAGGAACACGGGTTACCTGAATATGGCTGTGAGTTGAGGGAAAATGTAACTGAGAGGGGTAACGAGGAGCGGGGAGCCTCTGATTAGCATAGATTTTCATCAGATAGTACTTCCTCGACTTCTTCATGTTCTGAAGATACAATATCCGACAATCAGGCAACTCAGGGTGATGACAATGACAATGATGATGATGATGCTGACAACCCTGCTCAACCGATTCTTTCATAGACTATTCAAATAGGAGCAGTGGTTGATAATATTGATGAGATTTTTTCAGAGTTTGAACCTCCACAAACTTGTCCAAGTCTGCATTCTCTGTCATTTAATGTTGATGATTTTGGAACCAGACCTGATGACTATGATCGAATGCTGGAAGACTTGTCAGATATTCCAGTAGAAGGAGAAGATGAGGGAGCTGAAGTTGAAAATGCTGAGAGATTGAGTGGAAGGGAAGCAGAAAAATATGGTGAGTGTGAGAGTGGAGCACAAAATCAAGACCAAGCTCCTTTCCTAGCTGAAACACATAGCCGGGCACCCACATCTGCTATTGACATTCATCCGTTGAATGTTGGTATTGAAGAAGACATAACTAGCCCAGCTATGCACTTGCACACCCAACCCGATCAATCAACTGGTTCTCAACAACCAGTTGTTTCATTTCAACACGGGGACTTAGCACATATGCTATCTACTTCTCACTTGGAGAATGTAGATATTGAAACAAGTAGGCCGCTGCCCCAGCCTACGACTTTGATTTTGGGCACCTCGAGTCTAGAGCCGATACACTTAGGTACACAAGAGTCTCGAGCATCTGTTGCTCCTATTGCGGTTCTTAGTGAACTCGCCGGAATGACCAGAGTGGTGTCATTTGACCTCCTACAAGGACCGGTCGGAAGTCCTACCAGTGCTACCACTTTACCAACACTGAACGTAGGCACAACAATTTACTCAACTGTTGTTTCAACTGGTAATCTAAGTGATCCAGGAGTTATTTTACCAAACCTTGTGTCAAGGGAATATTTGGACGACGCCCTAAAGGCTGTTCAAGACAATATGGATCTTCAGATTGCTAGTCTCAAAAGACTATTGAAGAGGAAGGAGCAAGTAGAAGAAGAACAACCATCTGCGCCATCACCACCGCCTGTACCTGAGCCTCCGACGGTACAAGAGCAATCGGTGGACGAACTTAAATCCTTGTTATACGCTAAACTGATTTCATCTCAAAATCCTGATGCAGAAGATGCAGATTTGGTTGGGCTTCTAAGACAACAAATTGATGAAAACCCCACAGTTCGAGCCTTAGAGTTTTTGGCCTTTCAGGATGTGATTGCTTCTAGCTTTACCAAAGTTAGTAAGTTAATCACATCAAACACCCAAGTTCTTAAAAGTTCAATTGATGCCCTTTTCGAACGGGTATCTATCCTAGAAAAGACTTGCTGAGCTTAGGCCACCTCACTCAAACGAAGGCATGATGACCCGAAAGATCCTGATCATCATGAGGGGGAGAGGAAAAGACAAAGGGTGGCTGAGTCGTCTGCTCGCACTCTTAGTATTGAAAGAGAGTCAGCTACTCAAGATGTTAATGTTGAAGGTTCTGTCCCTGAATCTACAAGGGAAAGAATTATTGAGGCAATAATTGTGGAAGATGATGATGTATTGGAGACAAGTCTAGCGATCGAGCCAATGGTTGAAAAGCCTGCGGACTCCACGGTAGGAACAAGGTTGCTACTGGACTTGTCAGCCAATATTGGTTTTAACGATGTCTTTGCTATAGAACTGGGTGGAGAACAGGATTTCGGAGAAGATATAGATAATATTGACGAATCATCTGGGTTATATTTTGACTTTGAAGCTGAAATCAATGATGAAGACCCAATATTCCCATTTCAGGGTGATCGTCAGACATTGCCAGAACCTTCCACTATAGTTGAAGCTGGTGCATCCAATACTCCCAGAGAGCCATTTGATCCGACTGAGATTTTTATGAAGAATTATGTGCCATTTGCAATTCGGGCAAACTTTCCAGGCTATGACAGGGCTAGAATCAAAGAGCCTTATCTTGAAGACATCTATTTTGGCATCTTCCTCCGGCACCGAAAAGCTCTAAGTGCTGATAAGATCCTTGGTATCCACAAGGAATCTAAAGACTATCGTTTGGAGTATAAACACTTCCTCAAAGCCAAGCGTCTCCCGATCAGTCAAGTTAGGATCAAACTTTGAGTTGTGTCAATGAAACAAATTGATGCTCAAAGACTTCTCAGAGTCTGGTATCCGGTATTCATAGTGACACGACAAGATGGTAAGGTCTGGAGATTTAATGAAGCCGACTTCTCAAACTTGTACTTAGAAGACCTGGAGTATATATACCATGGAATCCGGAATATGACGAACATAAATAAAGGAGTTCTTGTGGCTCTTAGTACGATCAAAAGGTTTATGCGTAGTCATGTCAAAGTTTCTATGGTTATTGATGTCCAAATGGGACTTGAAGATAGTAAGAGAATTATTAATTTGAAGAGACCTGATCAAGAGCTGGAAGACATTGAAGCGTATCCGTTCTACATGATTCTTGAACAACCAGAGTTCGGGGTGATATATGATGCTGAGGGTCGGATAAAGAAATTCATGAGGTTCAGTGAACTAAAAAAATTCTCTGATGGGGCTATTCGAATGGTGAGACGGGCGCTGGATACGAGAAGAGTTAATAATGATAAAGCTGCGGAGTCGGAGAGGATGAGTCCGAAGGAAAGGTACTTGCTGATAAATGCCTTGAATTTGCTTGAAGAAAAATTGCAATATCGGAATGCACTGAGGAGGCTGGATAAACTACTCGGACTCAGAAAGACAAGATTTACAAGAGTTCGAACTTGAATCCAAAGGGGGAGAATGTTGGGTTCAAGTATGTGCGTTAATGTTGTATTCAAATTCTCCTTTTATATTGCTTTGTAATAGTTAGGCCTTATTGTTTTCCTTAGTATAAATAGGGATTAGCTTCTTAATTGTAATTAGTTCTGCAATTAATCAGATTTAGTGCTGTTATGTTTTATCTCAAGAAATACAAAGAAGATTGGTGAAAATTCTCTCTACCCATATTCTTGATCTTCATCTTGAAGATTATTTTCTAATCTTGTATGATTTTGGGCATTTCAGTTAGGAGTTAATGACAAACCTTTAATTTTTGTTTATTACCAAGTAAGAAGTTTTGTTGACCAGTGTATAACTTTTTATTCATGAAAATCATCACTTTCAAGTTTCTGAGTTTGACTAGACTAATACATTATAGGGATAATAAAAAATAAATTGATAGGATATTTTGATGGGGTGCAAACCACGTGATCCAATTAAAATTAATCAAATCATTAATATATTTTTATTCTTCTTATTATTATTTTATATATTAATATACG
>NC_037531.1:5607332-5609469 GCF_001531365.2 Cynara cardunculus var. scolymus
ATGTTCATAATTTATTCTTGAGTGTTCATCACTTTGTTCATTAAAACACTATAATTTGGTTATTCTTAACTCGATTATTAGTGTTACTGAGAGATCTGAGATCAACAATTGGTATCAGAGCCAAATCGATTAACTTCCATCGATTCGATCTTTTTACAGTAGATTCATTCATTTTTCTTGAAATATACTCATTCATGAACAGTTTGCTGTTCGACTGCTGTTTGGATCCAGAACTCATCGATTCATCATATGCTTAATGTTTTAATAAAAATCATTTTAAGGGATTTGTTCTTGGATGAATATGAACCTTCTTTGTTCGTCAAAATTTGGTTTATTTGACAAGTTTCTTGGAGTCAGTCGAACTTTTGAACCGTGATTTTGTCAGATCTACGTGTAGGCATTAAGCAGGAGTTCATGGTACTCACAACCTAAGGCAATTGGCGTTCTATTTACCAAACGTATAATTATCGCCTATATCTTGTGTATTCATTCATCGTCTCTTTTTGTGGATTTGGATATGTTAGAGCCTAAAGATTTACTTGCCTATAATCACCAATCCTATATGAATATGGAAATATTCCTTCATGTTTTGCCCTTAGAAGCATTAACAGCAATACTGTCAATTTTCTTTGAATTGACCTGTTGTTTCTTGAAACCATAAAGCTTAATGTTAATTCTTCTCTCCATTTCTCAATTCCAATGGTGTTTGCTTTGGTTATTCAAGTTATCTCCAACTGGATCAAGCTCTAAAGCTGAATTCTTACTGAACTTGTGCTTCAATGAAAGATTCTTTATCATAAGACTGGCTGGTTGCACTGTTTTGTCAATAAATTCACACATTTATCTATCCCTTAGTTGGATGAATTTGCTACTTTTGGGGTTGAGTGGCTATTCTGTGCTTCAAAGTATGTGCTGGGTTATAGGCAGATTAAAGCTGCATTCTGTGCAATCAGTGGTGCTGCATTCACATTGAATCTGATTTGGTCTAAGAGTTGAAAATGAAGAACAAAGAGCTACATTCAGGGGGGAGCTTGAAAATTCCATCAATACCAAGCACACTAAAGCTTTACTCAAGAAAGCAGAGGGGAGAAGACCTGAAGACTCATAAAGATGCTTGCTTCATAAAACTTTGGGGGGAGATTTTTAGGATCAAATTGATCCTAATTAATCAAAAAAGTTTTATTAAGCAATCGGGACTAAGGATGGAAGACCTGAAGATGCTGCTAAGCTTAAAACGTCTATCCTCTGGTTGGTCTATCTTTTGGTTGGTCTAACCTCTGGTTGTTCTATTCTCTGGTTGGTCTATCCTCTGGTTGGTCTAACCTGTGGCTGGTCAATCCTTTGGTTGGTCAATCCTCTGGTTGGTCTAACCTCTAGTTGGTCTATCCTCTGGTTGGTCTATGCTCTGGACGACTATCTTCAGAATCTTGAAGGATGACGCTGAATCCCATTTTTGATAATGATTATTTCCTTGTTTATAGGATTTAGTTACCTTATTTATAGGATTCAATTATCATGTAAATGATATATAAGAGGTGATTCAGGCATAGAATATGAGAGAGGTGAATCATCAACACTTTGTAACACACATATTCAAACACATCGTATGAGAGTAGATTAGGGTTTTTGAGAGATTGTATTTTCCATTCAATTGGTATCAGAGCCAATTGATTGTTTTTCCAATCAAACGATCATCCAAAATCTCTCAATTTATATTTTTCTCTCTCTCACCAAAACGTAAAATCTTTGTTAGGAATGAAATTATATGTAAAATTGTATTCGTCTTGAAAGATAAAATTGTCTATAATTGTAGAAAAGACATCGTGTTTGACTTTTCTTAGATAGGTTTGACTTTGACTTTGTCTAGAAGTTTGACCCTATAAATAGGGTGATGTCTTTGTAATTGTTAGAAAAAAGAGCTTATTGTAAAATTCTATTACGTAAAGAAAGGTTTGACTAGAATTTTGGAGTTTGACTTGTTTGTCCCTAAATTCACTGATTAATCTTCATTTTATCTTCATAATATGGCAGATCTAGATATTGCATTCAAGAACACACATATGAACATTGAGAGAGAAAGTCAAGATCTTTCAATATGGTCAACTCTGATATTACGTATATGATTTACAAAATGAGC
>NC_037531.1:5609569-5611288 GCF_001531365.2 Cynara cardunculus var. scolymus
CACAGAAGCTCTGAAGGAGTTATCCTCCACAACTGCCGATTTGAAGACTACATTAGTAACCCTTCAGAGCTCTGTCCTTCAGAAGGATGATCTAGCAGAAGCCTTTCAAGCAATGGCGCTCAATTCATCCTCTATCAAGACGTTGAAGACTGAACTCACAGAGCTGGTCGCTCAATTCGTAGCCGATTTCGTCTCTACGGGCTACACGGATTACTCTTCGTTCAGAGACAAAATCAAGCAGATGTTCTCCTCTGCGGTCACCTACGGCCTCGACACCAAGACCTCAAGGGCCAACATCAATCATCTGGCAACTCGCAGAGAGCTAGATGCTATGGTGGAAGCCCTAGGGGATGTTGTGACCAAGAACATCGCCCAACTTCTTACAGAGGCCCGAGCCTCCAACAAGGCAATCACAGAATGCACAAGACAACTCGTGAAAGAGGGTGACCTCCTCAGAAGCGAGATATACATAAGCGTTTCCAAATTGAAGTGGGAAACAGAGATAGACATCAATCACGCCTCCGAACTTGCAAATGAGGCCATCAAGAAGATGAAGAAGGCAGCCATCAAAATCTTGCAGAGATTGGAGAAGGCTCCCCTGGATACTTGCAAGGCGGAAGCCAAACAGAGCCATGACGATCATGAGGATGATGACCATGATCGTCATGAGGGGAAGAAGGAGGAAAATAAGAAAGCTTAAGAGGCAAAGGCAAAGAAGACTTCTGCCATAGTTCCTGCCAAGGGTATAAAAATTGGGGAATCTACAACTGACAAAGGCAAGGGAAAGGCTCCAGAGCCTAGTGGCAAAGGAAAAGGCAAGGCTGTAGAGGAACCACAGAAGGGGTCATCATCAAGCACAGAGACCCGCAAGGAATTTGATGAAAAAAGAGTATGTCGATGACCCTGAGCTCCTCAAAGTGTTGAAATTATCTCTAGCAGAGGCTCTAGCGAAGAAGGGTAGAATTCCATTGCACCACAGAGAAGGAGAAGCCACGTCTTCCTTATTACCACAAGTCCAAGAAACGTCCATGGGTACGTTTGATCCTCCGCAAGGATCTGTCAAACCAATCCTTGCAGAGGGATCGACCCAGAGGCCAATTTTGGAAGAAGAAGAGTTCAAGATGCAGAGGCTTCCACAGCAGACAGGGTATTTGAAATACTTGAGTCCATGAGCAGGATTCCAATACCTGAAGTCAAAACAGTTCCTGTTACATCTTTGGAAGAAGTTCTGGTGTGGAAGTACTCTGCGGTAGACACATAGCCCCCATATGATCCAGAACTTACAGGGATCCCCTCTGCCGCAGCAAAATTTCATTTCACCAAATTAACAAGGCCTCGTGAGCAGATCTTCTCACGGCACATGATCACTTCATTGGTGACAATCTCACCAAGGACCTTTTTAAAGAAGACCGTGCTCTACACACAGTATGTTGTAAGGAGAGAAGATGGCAATTTCTACACGTTCACGGATGCTGATCTTCACAACCTCTGCGTGTTTGATGTCATCTATATGCACAAGATTCTCAACATCTTCATGGAGAGGAGGTCCAGCTACCAAATATCGCGCAGAAGGCTGGTTGAGGTAATGCGTGAGCAAGTAGGGTATTACAGCCAGAAGGACTTCGAGTTGGTCATAAGATTAGTACAGAAAAATCTAAAGATCTCTCCTCCATACAGCAGGCCCAGTTGGATATCTAGGTACTCTCCAAACTCCATCAT
>NC_037531.1:5612368-5612958 GCF_001531365.2 Cynara cardunculus var. scolymus
TATTGTAATTGTTATCATTTTCATTCTATTGAAAATCATTTGAAGCTCTATCTTGTTTTCATCAATCTTCATCACTGTGTTGTTATTGATTTCTACTTTGGTTGATTCTTATCTTTTCCGCTGCATCATCACTGTCAAATAGATCATCCAAGTAAGTAATTAATACCAAGAAACCGAGTTAATCGATCCTACAATACCTTTTCTCATAATACTGTGGCGGATGTGGATGTAAATGATATTTGTTCTGAATTAAAGGTGTTGCAGGTGACTTTGCCAAATAAATCAATGACGGCAGTTGAAATTCTCGAGTTTGTCAAAGTTGTAGATTGTTACCCTAATGTTTCGGTTGCTTATCGAATTATGTTGATAGTACCTTTGACCGTAGCATCTGCGGAAAGGATTTTTTCAAAATTGAAGTTATTGAAGACGTACTTGAGGTCATCAATGTCACAAGAAAGGTTGAATGGATTGGCAATATTATGCATTGAAAAAGACATGCTTGATAATATTGATTTAGATGCTATTATTGATGATTTCGCATCAAAAAAATGCTCGAAGAAGTTGTTTTGTATGAATTAGATGCTATTATT
>NC_037531.1:5614218-5626138 GCF_001531365.2 Cynara cardunculus var. scolymus
ACTCGAAGAAGTTGTTTTGTATGAATTAGATGCTATTATTGATGATTTTGTATCCGAAATACTCGAAGAATTGTTTTGTATAAATTATTAGTATTATTGTGTGAAAGTTTGTTTTTTAGTGATTAAAAACATTTATTTAAGATTTTTTTTGTATATATAGAGGGCCCAAAATTCACAAATCGCCCAGGGCCCAAAAAATGCCAGAAACGGGCCTGTAAGAGATTGGTCGAGAGTCTCCAAGCCTTGTGCACCTATTCCTTGCTCTGAACAAGGTTGGGAGTCTACACGTGCAGAGAAAACGAATTTCTCGATATGGGAAGGTGGCGTGATATAGGGAGACACATCACTTATATTTTCAAAGGTTGCACTTTTTGAGAGGGCGTTCCCTGTGGCGTAGCTTCCCTTTGGCTATCATAACCAGAGGCAGATGCGACCTCTGGTTGGTTTGGCTGGTTTGGGTTTGAGGTGTGCACCTCTGTTTTAATGACTCCTGTGTTTCGACCACCGGAGTCAGATAATGTGTTTGCACTAGGAGGTGGGGTGTCGAAACGGATGTGCCTATTTAGCCTAGGCTGCTTAAGCTCACCTTGAGGCAAAGCAGCTGCTTCACCTCCTCCCTCTTCTTCTTCACTCTCTTCCTCGTCACTTTCACTCTCTTCACTCTCACTCTCTTCTTCTTCCTCCTCACTTTCCTCACTATAAGTGAAAGACCTAGCAGCATCATCAAAATGCTCTTGGTCACCCTCTTGATTAGAGCTAGAGGATTGATGAGCTTCTTCCTCTGCTCTTAGCCGTGCCTCTTCCCTTAGGCGAGCGATCTCTGCTTGTCGAGCTTTTTCTGCTCGTTTTTTCTCTTCTTATTTTCGGGCAAGTTCAGCCAATCTCTCTTGCTCTGCTCGCTCTGCTTTTTCCTTTTTCTTTCTCTCCCTCTCTATTTTCTTTTTCCTCTTCTCCTCTCGCTTTCTTTTGTTCTCCCTCTCTTGCTCTACTCTCACCCTCTCTTCCTCTGCTCTCACCGCCTCTTCCTCTGCTTGAGGCCTTAATGTGTGTTGATTCTAGATCTCTCAATAACACTAATAATCAATTTAAGAATAACCAAATTATAGTGTTTTAATAAACAAAATGATGAACACTCAAGAACAATGTATGAACATTCAAAGAACAATCTTGAGTGCCAATAATTTCACTTTATTCAATATTAAATGAAAACGTAAAAGCGGCGTTGATTATAATAGGCCTAATCACCTATTTATACTAGTAGGCTAATTAGAAGATAACTATCTAGCGAGACTATTTAGCTAATCTTCTACTAACTGATAAAGTTTATCTAAAGTATGAATAAGCTATAAATCAAGATAAACTTGAAATCCAGCAGTCGATTTGTTATCTCCAGCTGTCTTCCATGGGATGTTAATTCAACCTTATCTTCATATCTTAATCGTATGCCTCTGGTTGAACTGCTGGAGAAAACTCTAAGTGTTGTTGACCAGAGGGGTGATGAAGATGCTCTTTCCATCGCATCTCTGGTCGATTCATCGGTCCTCTGGTTGTTCTTCAGACTTGGTCAATTTTGCCTTAACGTTTTCATCGGTCTTCTGGTTCTTCATCACTTATTGTTCTTTATTACGTTTACACTTATGAATTGGTATCAGAGCCAATTGATTGTTTTTCCAATCAAACGATCATCCAAAATCTCTCAATTCACGTTTTTCACGAAATATCTTCACCAAAAAACGTAAATTTGTCTCTCTTCGAAAATTCTTGATGCCCAACTGTAATTCCGCATATACTGTTGGTTCCCTCACCAAGCCTCCAACTCTTCAACGAGAAGAGTACCCACAATGGAGAATAAGGATGGTAAACTTCTTGGAAGGGATGGACAGAAACGTACTGCGATCTATAATGGAGGGTCCTTACGTTCCACAGACTCTTGTCCCAAGAGTCCCTGGAACAAATACCACAGCAGAAATTCCTGCATATTACATGCCCAAGGATGAGAAAAACTGGGATGAAGACGATATTGAACGTGTGAAAACTGACAAGAAGGCCAAGCGACTAATTATCATGGCTATTCCCATTGAAATTTTTCAATCCCTTGATGCATGTTCCACAGCAAAGGAATTGTGGGATGAACTTGCAAGCCAATTGGAAGGAGGAGCTAAAACAAAGAAGAATCGTAGAGCACAATGTCTCAACGAATACACCAACTTTAAAGCTCTTCCTGATGAACCAATACAGAAGACTTACGATCGTTTCAACACATTGATTAATCAATGTCATCGAAATGATATCACCAGAACAAAGGAAGAAAACAATGTTTTGTTCCTAAAAAGTCTTGGCAATGAATGGACTCAGCTGTCAATGTCCCTTCAAGCAAATCAGGACTTAGACGGCTGGTCACTTCATGATGTATATGGAACGCTTGTAGCACAAGAGAACGACATTATGAAGAAGAAAGTATCCATCGGTGGACCTCTGGCTCTTGCTGCTGATGAAAAGGAAGAATCAAAGACCTCCACCAGAGATCACAAGAAGAAAGGAAAGAAAGCAATGGTGGTAGAATCGGAATCTGAAGACGAGTCATCTGAATCAGATGATGATATCAAAGCCTTTGCTAAGTCTCTGGCCTTGATTACAAGACAGTTCCAAAACAAGTTCATCAAGAGACCCTATGAACGAAGAGACTTCAAGAAGGAGAAATATCAGTCATACCATGAGAAGAAACCATCAAAATTCTATCAGAGGGAAGACTAAAGAGAAAAAAGAAAAGAGAGAGAGAACAGAAGGGTGGACAAGAAAGAAGATAAAAACGGAAGGAAAAATGAYCTTCGCTGCTTCAGATGCGGGAAAATTGGTCATTTTTCAAAAGAGTGTAGAGGACGATTGGTAAAGGATCCCGATTACTACAAGAATAAGTACAAATACAATTCAAAAGAGCGAAGCCTGATAGCTGAGAAAGAAAATTGGGTATCCAACTCTTCATCCGATGAAGAAGATAAAGCACTCATCTGTCTGATGGCCACATCCACTACAGAACCCACCTCCGACTCTGATGATCAGGTATGTGAGTCTACTTCCAATGAAACCAACTCTGCTTCATCTGAGCTGGAGTTAAGGGTGATAAAACTTTCAAAGGATTTCTATAAGTTAAAAGAAAAATTAAATTTTGAAAAATCTGAAAGACTAAAAGCGGAAAAAGAAGCAAGTTTCTACAAAAGAGAGACTGATCTTCTAACCGAAGAAAAAGCCGAACTTGCTAAGGAAAATACTCGCATCACCACACTTAAGAAATCAGAGGAAGAAAAACTTCTGGAACTAAACAAACGAATAACTAAGGACTTAGAAAAGAAAATTAAGCCTTAAAAGAATCAAAGGCGGAGAGACTAAACTCAGTTGCTCTTAAAGATTTCCTTCAAAAGAAAAGGGAGATCCTTCACTAGAAGCTTCAAACCAATGAACTTCTGATGAAGATATACAAGGATGCCCAATATGTGTATGAAAAGTTAAACGGTCAAACGGACACTCAAGGGATTGGATTCAATGAATTGGACTCCTTCATCGAATCAAAGAAATCCACCCTTGAATCCACTTTCAAACTTGGATGCATTCAGAAACCCGACTTTATCCCGAAACCAAAAGCAAATTTTAAAAGAGTTAAAGTCGATGGAAAATCTGTCGTTTTAAGACAGGATTTTGAAAATGTGGTGTAGAGAGCAGTACATGTAAGAATTCTGATGAATGGAATGACACCTCTAAATCAGAGAATGATGGAAACCCTACGGTCAAACCAGAGTCTCTGGGTGTCAATTCCACTTCAACAGCAAGTACTATTGATGAAAAGGAGAATCCTAATGAGGAACCATCAGCTGATGAGTCGATGAACCATCCGAGTAAAACCGAAAGTTTATCTAAGTCAGAATCGATAGAACCTCAAACAGATCACTCTGAAGCATCAACCTCTGAACCCACACCTTCCACAAACATCCATGCTAATTTTGATTTCGAGAAATCAGCAAGAGACTTTCTCTATTCCGAATCAGAAGAAGAGATAATATGTGAATCACCAAAGATCATTGAGACTAAGAAGCCTCAAAACTTCAAACCCTCAATAAAATCTGGTGTTCTTCCATTGATGAAATCTTCGGACAAAGGAAAGGGAAAGCTGAGAAATAGCAAATCTGCCAAAGATAAATCTCAAGGCCCTAGTACATCCTTCAAGTTCATTAAGTTTACTCGTGAACAAAAACAGAATTGGCCTATCTCTGAGAAAACTAACCACCACTTTTCTTCTCATTCAGCTGAAGAAGTAAAGACAAAGACCCCTTCAAATAAAAAATCTGAACTAGATAGGAAGTTTGTAAAAACAACCGATGCTAGGACAGGATTTACATCTCCTGCATTTACTTCTTCGTTTCCATCGAATAAAAAGAACGGTAGATATACATACCCAAAGCATCATAACTGTCAATGTTTAACTCTTTTACAAAACTTGAGGAATCACATGTTGACACATCACTGCATATTCTCCTAACACGTTTATCGATACAAAGTTAAAACCAATAAAAACGTGAAAAAAGCCCAAATCCAAGGGCAAGGGAAATATCAATAAACCCAAGCCTGCAAAGGCTAAGGGTAATGAAAAGAGAGTGGTACCCCTTACTAACAAAGTGGACCCATAAAGAAATGGGTACCTAAAACCCCTTAATTTGTCTTGCAGGACCAACATATGCATCCATGGTACATGGATTCAGGTTGCTCCAGACACATGAGTGGTGATAAAAGTCAGTTGTCCTTTTTCAATGAAAAATATGGAGGCTCTGTGACTTTCAGAGACAACAACAAGGGTACAATCAAGGGATATGGCACTCTCATCAAAAGAAACATCTCCATCAGCAAGTGGCTTATGTTGAAGGTTTGAAGCACAACTTACTAAGCATAAGCCAGTTCTGCGACAAGGGTCTTGAAGTCAGGTTCCGTAAAGGTTTTTGTATCATAGAAACAAAGCCCGGTCAAACAATCATCAAGGCAAAGAGAGAAGAAAATTTCTATCTTCTAGATTTTGAATCCTCTATGGGACAAGACACCCTCTGTCTTGTGTCTCATAAGAGCGATGAAAATTGGCTATGGCATCAAATGTTCTCGCATCTCAACTTTGATGGACTACGAAAACTAGCCACACAGAAGCTGGTCAAATGAATTCCGGATCTTAAATTTGAAAAAGATCATCTATGCTCAGCCTGTGAGATGAGAAAGCTAAGACGGGCCTCACATACAACCAAGTCAGAAACCTCCTGCACCAAGCCCTTGGACATGGTACATATAGATCTCTGTGGGCCAATATCAACTCAAAGTCTYTYTRGAAARAAGTACATGTTAGTACTGGTTGATGAATACTCCAGATACACCTGGGTTGAAGTTGTAAAGAACAAATCAGATGTTCCTGACCTACTCATTGGAGTGATGAAAAGGCTCCAAGTCCTTCTACAACGAAAACTAATAAAGGTTAGAAGCAAAAATGGAACTGAATTCAAAAATGCCAGAATCGATGAATACCTCATCAGTGAAGGCATTACACAAAACTTCTCCGCAGCTAGAACTCCACAACAGAATGGAGTGGTGGAACGAAGGAACAGAACCCTCGTGGAGACAGCAAGGACCATGCTTGCTTCATCGAACCAAATGGGTCTTCCAAAACAAGAAGGACGAAGATGGCATAGTCATAAGGAACAAAGCCAGGCTTGTTGCCAAGGGCTACTGCCAGGAAGAAAGGATTGACTACAATGAGACATTTGCTCCCGTCGCAAGACTTGAGGCCATCCGGATATTCCTAGCCTATGCAACTCACAAAGGCTTCAAGGTTTATTAGATGGATGTCAAATATGCCTTCCAAAATGGCAAACTTCAAGAAGAAGTATATGTACAGCAGCCTCCTGGGTTTGAAAATCAAAAACATCCAGATTATGTCTACTTTCTGGACAAAGCTCTCTATGGGCTGAAGCAAGCACCCAGGGCCTGGTGTGAAACACTATCCACCTTTCTCATCAACAATGGATTCGAAAAAAGGTACAATTGACACAACCCTCTTTCTCAAAAAGCACAAAGGTGACATATTACTTGTTCAAATATATGTGGACGACATCATATTTGGTTCTACAAATGCAAAACATTGCGAAAAATTCTCAGAGTTGATGAAAAGCAAATTTGAGATGAGTATGATGGGAGAACTAAGTGTCTTCCTTGGTCTTTAAATAAAACAAACTTCAGAAGGATCTTTCATCAATCAATCCAAGTATGTGACTGACCTTCTACAAAAATACTCTCTCTCAAATTCATCATCGATGAGAACACCTATGGCTACAAGAGCTAAGTTAWTTGCTGATCCATCAAGCAAACCTGTGGATGTAACAACCTACAGAGGCATGATTGGATCACTCCTGTATATGTAACTGCTAGTAGACCAGACATCATGTTTGCTACATGTCTTTGTACAAGATATCAATCAAATCCTAAAGAATTTCATCTCTCTGCAGTCAAGAGGATCTTTAGATACCTCAAGGTTACTTCTTCATTGGGTGTCTGGTATCCAAAGAACTCTGGCTTTGATCTAATAGCCTACAAAGATGTAGATCATGCAGGTTGCAAGCTTGATAGAAAGAGCACGTCTGGAAGCTGTSAACTCTTGGGGGACAAGCTGGTAAGTTGGACATCCAGAAAACAAAAATGTGTCTCAACCTCTACAGCAGAAGCAGAATATGTTGCTGTTGCTAGTTGTTGTTCACAAGTTCTCTAGATGAAGACTCAGCTTAAGGACAATGGATTCCATTATGACAAAATTCCCATCCTCTATGACTCCAAGAGTGCTATAGCAATCTCTGCAAACCCAGTGCAGCATTCCATGACGAAGCATATCGATGTAAGGTACCATTTTCTGAAAGACAATGTTGAAAAAGGTAATATAGAAATGTACTTTGTTCCCACTGAGATTGAACTTGCTGACATTTTCACAAAAGCTCTTGATGAGAAAAGATTTTTATTCCTAGTCAGCAAGATGGGTATCCTGAATCTCACCACTTAAAGGCAATAAAAGTTCTTAAATCAGAGATTCTCAATATCTCATGGTTATGCCTACAAGTGATACATAGCAATAAGCCATAATCAATAAGTACTCCAAACCAGTGTCTCTGGTTTTAAAGACCAGAGCCTCTGGCCATGAAGAAACATTTCAATATGGCTCAAAGTTTTTCATCGCCTTTGGAACCAGAGACATCTAGTCCAAAGCAAATACTTAGCTTTTATTCACTAAGTATTACCTTCGCAACCAGAGCCTCTGGTTCTATAGACCAGAGCCTCTGGATTCTCACTCTTTGAGACCAGAGCCTCTGGTCCTATAGACCAGAGCCTCTGGATTCTCATCCTTTGAGAGTAGAGCCCTTTTGGACTCCATCGCATAGCATCATTCATGTAACCAGAGCCTCTGGTTTCCAAGTCCTTTGCAACCAGAGACCTCTGGTTTCCAAATAAGACTTGGCATGCTAAATTCACCTTTCATTCATCTTTAATAGCATATCCAAGACAACCAGAGCCTCTGGTTCTAAAGACCAGAGCCTCTGGATTCATACTATTTGTCACCAGAGCCCCTCTAGACACAAAGAGCCCCCCCCCCCCTTTTCTCACTCACATGCACTTAACCATATTTTCATACTTCTTTTCATCGCCTTTGCAACCAGAGCCTCTAGTTCTAAAGACCAGAGCTTCTGGATTCATTGTTTTTGGAACCAGAGCCCTCTGGTCTCAAAGACCCATTCATATGCACATCCATTTGCATACTTAGACATTTTTCATACAACTTTTCATCTTCATTTACAACCTGAGTCTCTGGTTGTAAAGACCAGAGCCTCTGGTCACCTCAATCCACATCGTTATTGGTTCTAGGGGGAGTTTCTAAAACTCAAATCTTATCTTCATACATCATTTGAGGGGGAGCTATTCATTCATCATGAATCTCCATTGCATAAATATGCATTTTCCATACCAGAKCCTCYGGTCCWACTATCCAGAGCCTCTGGACACTTAAATGCTAAATAATACACCATGTATATTTAAACCAGAGCCCCACTGGCTCTACATAATGGATTGTCAACGCTTATCTAGAGCCTCCTGTTAGTCATCCAAGGCTTATTTATCATACAATCCAACATTTCATCGATGAATTCTTTCATATATGTTCAACCAGAGCACCTTTGGTTCCTCATCCAATGCGTCATGACCAACCAGAGCTCCTCTGGTTCCATGACAAAATAATTTTCATCCAAAAACCCATCTTAATTGAAAACTTTCTAAAGATTATACAAAATTGCAGCTTTTGTGACTAAAAACTATACATCATGGGTTTTTAGAAGACTAAAACTTCGTAATTCGTATTTATCTTACAATTAGATGGAATTTTTTTTGGGATATACTCCGACGCGCCTGACACCATATATAGCCTGTTCCTCATGAACCGTTTAAAATTACCCTTTCCTATCCCCGCCTTGACACGTGTCCTCCAACATTAATGGCACGTACAATCAAGACTGCTCACGATTCCCAAATCAACTCACCTTTTGCCAAACGCCTTCACCTTTCATGATTTTTTAAATATAATAATCAGAAAATTGTTTCATGTTCTCCTCCCCCCACCTATATATACCCTTCTTCTACCTCCAGTCATCCCTTATTCTTCCTAAAACCTGCAACTAGACTTTGACGCACAAACCTACCTGCAACTGTATCCACAATGGATTCCTCCACATCACACGAGTCCAACGACAACGATAGCCGTGTCCAATCCACCGGCGCCGACAGCCGAGCAATCGTCTTTCTACCAATAAAGCCCAACAATCATGCCATCGAGCTTCGAACCACCCTGTTCGACGACAGGTTTGTCGTGATAATTGAGTTCTTCCGTAACTGCATCCTTCTACCAGCCCTGCCTCTAGCCAACAATGGCGTACCTCTAAAGTACGTTCAACAATACTGGCAAAACTGTGAGTACGACAATGACAGCCGTGGAATAATGGGGGACATCGACGCCCCAAATGACATGATCTGCTCGCTCAAGATCTCTCGGGCAAAAGTCTCTAGGGTTCTGTGCATTCCCACCTGCCGAAAGCTCGACATTGACCATTATGCAGACCAACCCACAACCTCAGACATCCTTCGGTTCATAAAATTGCTAGGTTACAATCATGACCTACGCAACGCCTCATTTCAAAAGGCAGTTTTTGCCACCAATGTGGAATATGTTCTTTTCCATATTGAACAGGGCCCTCACATGCAAGCTAGGGTCGATGGATCAAAGCAACATCAACATAATGACGATTATGTATGGCCTCTTCTTCAACATCCCTCTTGACTATGCTTTCCTCATATACAATGAGATCCACTCAGCGGTAGTCAAGAAGTGCAAGCTCCAGGCCACCGGCAAGCCCTTGACTTATGTTTTGTTTCCTCGTTTCCTATCTCTCCTAATAGGGACCATTCACTCCACTCTTCAAGATGTGTGGCCATCGACCTACACTCTCAAAGGATGGCTACACTATCGACAGGCCAATCTCCAGAGCCATGCTCAGTGTCATCCCAGAGACATCTGAGATCCGAAGAACTTATGAACGCTCTCTGCTGTCCCATGCACCAAGGGCAGCTACCCCAGAGCACATAGAGCCGTCCCCTCAGTCAAGCGAGGGAGCACATGAGCCGTCTTCATTGGATGATGAAGATGATAATGATGATGACACTTCTCGTGCATCCCTCGGCCCTACACAAACAAATCCCCTTCCCTCTTCCCAAAGGGCAACCACCTCCTCAACCCCTAGCGATCAAGGCCAAAGGGGTATTGAACAAGGACGACCCAGTCCAAACCAAACCCAAACCAGCCATCCAGAGGCCATTCTTTGGGACTCTGGAGAGGATTTAGCTGAGGAACCATGATTTCCATCGCCCCTCTTCCAACAGAGAGGCGATGCAGACATAAGAGCCACATCGCCTCATGGCTCGACACTACCACCCACACACCCAGAAGCATGTGTTGCTTCTGACATTACTGAATCCTAAGATCGTTCAGAGCGTTCTCCCATACATGCACAAAACCCCCCCTTTGATACTTGATCTAGCGAAGGGGAAACACACTTACTTCTCTTACCCAACCTCTTAAGCCGAGGAAGAAGAAGAAGTTATTGCAACACCAGGAGATTGCTCTTCACTAGAGGGCTATCAAGGACATGATGGAAGTCCTTCACGGCTTATATTTTCACAAGGCAATGAAGGCGCCTCTGGAGCTGAGGCTCAACCTGCAACATCTGTTGCTGCAGGGGTTATCCCCATGGCCGATCTGGTCATAAAGGCTAAGTTCCAAGCCTTTGTTGACTCAGTTCAACGGTCCTTGGAAGACCTAAAACTCATCATCCAAGGGATTGTTGAAAACCCACCATCCATCRATATCACCACCCTTCAACAATCCCTTGCCACCCTTGCAAACCAAACCCGAGACAATACAACCCGTCTCCAAATGCTGCAACAAACCGTAACCCAACACCGTAACACCTCCTCCACCTTCGCCACCCAAAGAAACCTATTGATGATGAACTCCATCGCCACCCTCACGGCCCAGGCAACTGCGACCGATGAGACCTTAGCCTCCATCACCACCCAAATAAACACCATCTCCTGTTAGCTCTCATTCCTTTAATGTAAAAGTATAGAAAAAGTAAAACAGCAAGTATTGACAGAAGCTGATCTGTTACAGAAGACCTCAGAGGACAATCATCAGAAGAAGCTCTTTTGTACAAGGTTAAAGTGACAGAACCTCTGTCTTCATCCACAGAGGTTCTGAAAACTTGTCCTCTGCCAAGACAATGTTACAAGACAAAGACGACAGAACCTCTGCCGTGTTTAACAGAGGTTCTGTAAGTTGTTCCTATGCTACATACACTTTAAGTCATATCCAGCAGAGCCTCTGTGAGTTTTCACAGAGGGTCTGCAGCTAGTCTTCTGTGTAGATTATCTTTAGCTAGTTTTACTTAGGTCTTTTAGCTGCTCGTGCCTTCCACGTGATCTTGTCTGTAATCTGTTTTTAGATGAACGGCTTAGATTTAATTGCTTTAGGTCGTGTCAGGAAACGGTTACTTGCTTGTATAAATAGCAGGGTAGGCCTTTGTATTTCAGTGTGCTTCCAGATTTGTAATCGTCAACATTTTCAATCAATTGAAAATTTTTTGAAGCAATTCTCTTTGTGTTCATTACTTGTTCTTCATTGTGTTCTTACTGTTTCTACTTGTTTGATTGATATTGTTTCCGCTGCTCTACTACTGTCAAATCGATCATTCAAGTAAGTTTTTAGTACCAAGAATTGAGTTATTCGATCCAACAATTGGTATCAGAGCAGGAATCAAATTTTAATTTGATTATTTCTGTTCTTGGTATCCATCCTTTATCGTCTCTAGAGCACGTAATCTTCCTCTCCAAGTTTACTCTATTTTTTCACTGTCTTATCAATTTTCTCCTATTTTCTTTTGATTCTTCTTTAATCCATGGCGAATACGGCCAATGCTTCCTTCATGAGTACGGGTTCACAGTCCAAACCACCCACGCTCATTCGTGAGGAATTTCCTCAATGGAAAATCCGAATGGTGAGTTTTCTTGAGGGTATTCATCCTAGGATTTGTGAATTCTTGTACAATCCTCCTTATGTTCCAATGAAACTCATTCCAAGAGTTCCTGCAACTCAAACTACCCCAGAAATACCTGAGCATTATGAGCCTCGACCCGAAGCAAACTGGAGTGATGAAGACAAGGTAATCGTCGAATTAAGGAACAAATGTAAACGGTTGTTAATCATGGCTATTCCTAACGACATCTTCAAATGCATCGATCACTGTCAACT
>NC_037531.1:5631408-5651976 GCF_001531365.2 Cynara cardunculus var. scolymus
TATGCAAGACGAGCTTGTTCAGTTCGAGAGAAATCAAGTTTGGACACTCGTACCTCTGCCAGCCGGGAAGCTCGCTATTGGCACCAAGTGGATTTTTAGAAACAAGAAAGATGAGCAAGGGGTGGTGGTAAGAAACAAGGCCAGACTCGTTGCGAAGGGTTATTGCCAAGAAGAGGGAATTGACTACGAAGAAACCTTTGCCCCTGTAGCAAGACTGGAAGCTATTCGTATCTTCTTAGCCTTWGCTGCTCACAGAGGGTTTAAAGTTTTTCAGATAGATGTCAAGTCAGCCTTCCTCAACGTCAAGCTCAAGGAAGAAGTTTATGTCAAACAACCCTCAGGGTTTGAAAGTGACAAGTATCCCAACCATGTTTACTTCCTGGACAAAGCTCTGTATCGTCTCAAACAGGCTCCTAGAGCATGGTATGATCACCTGTCATACTTTCTTACTTCAAATGGGTTTCACAGAGGTACAACTGATATCACTTTATTTTATAGAAAAATGAATGATGATATTCTGCTTGTACAAATCTATGTTGACGACATAATTTTTGGAGCAACTAACATTTCAATGTGCAAAGAGTTTGAAGTTCTGATGCAGAATGAGTTTGAGATGAGCATGATGGGAGAGCTCACCTTCTTCTTAGGTCTACAGGTCAAGCAATTAGCCGATGGCATTTTCATCAATCAATCAAAATACGTGCATGACCTTTTGAAGAAGTACAGAATGCAAGAAGCCTCTCCAACTTACAAACCACCCTCAATCAACTTACAGCCATCATACTAGCCCAAATACCCCAACCACCACCTCCACCACCCAGCCCTGCAGCACCATCGTTCGATGAAGCATTATCCTCCTTTGCTGCAGAGATTAGAGCCATGATCACCAACCTTCCCATCCCACCCACCGCATCCACCTCTACCTCCATACCTCCCCCAGCCTCCTCATCCACCACCTCTGAGTATGCCACAAGAGTCGACCTCAGGGATCTATCCAAGGCACTTATATCCTCTTTCAACGAGATAAGTGCTAAATTCATTCATCGAGTGGCTCAACCGACCAAGGCTCTCTCCCAGAGCCTTGCTGACCAACAAGAACGCACCGCCTCCCTCCTACAATCTATGGAGGTCAATCAAAGAAGAAAGTCTATGAGAGCCTACCTGGCCTCCCTCCGCCTCAAGAAGAAGAGAAGCAGAGCTTCATGCTCGGCCAGCTGCCCGGAGAAGAGGCCAAGGCATGAGGATTCAGACCAAGCTGATCATGGTATTGGTCCTCATGAGGGGGAGAACCCGACTGCTACAACTCAGGAAGCACCATCCGCTACACCTTCAACATCCGCTCACCAAATACAAAACACACCATCATCACCAAACCAAGGAACCCGTTCAAGGGAACCGGAGGCTCAGCCCTCTGAAGATGTACATAATGTACACGTTCCCCTTGCTATCGTACCTGAACCTATCGTGTTGAGTTCCTCATCCGATGAAAATCCATCAACCCCACCAACAAAAACCAACCCACCTTTTACTACATCACAAACATCAAGCTTACCATTAACCCCATCACCAACCCCTCGCACCACAGAACCGTTCATCATCATACCCAATGAACCTAAACAAACAAACATCCAACCCTCCTCACCTCAACAACCTCAAGCCCAAACACAACCCAATGAACCTGAATCACCCCAACATGAGCCAACCCAAGAAACCATCCCATCGCCAACCGATACACAACCCATAACCCAWACTCAACCCTCAACCGATACACAACCCATAACCCAAACTCAACCCTCAACCGAACCAACTATGGTGCATGCAGACATTCCCTCTTCATCAAGGCACCCTCCACAGAGCTTAGTCGACGAAATCATTGAGAATATGGAGTCGCTAAGGAGACGTTTGGAGATGCCACCAAGGGAACCAGTAATGATGGAGAATATCCATCAGTACCTATACTACGATCGTAATGAAAGTCTGACTCTCAATCCTCGAATTCTATCACCATAATCCATGGACTTCCTACACCATAGGTTTGTTAGACAGACTACCCAACCACCATAGGCTGTCTTTTCAAACGATGGAATAAGGATGGTAATGGACATAAAGATGAGGACCTTCGCTAATAGAGCTATAAAATATATCGAGTACACAGTGGAGAGAGCCCAAGGTCAGGTTTGCATCTTCAACAACAATGACTTGATTAATCTTAATCCCTATGACTTGATCGACCTTTATGCATTCACAACTCAGCCACAGGATCAAGGCATAAGATTTGGGATGGCAAACTGAGCAACTGTGAAGACGATGGAGACCTTGGTGAAACATCAAGCCAAGAGTGATTTTCAGATTGCTCTTCAATTGGTCATCGAAAGACTCTCCTGTACTCCACCTGATGAAGACTTCCCTGGCCTACAGGAGAAGAGATATGCTTCTGTCTTGACTCAACCCGAGCTTGGACTTGTCTTCAAGAATGAGTTCGGGGTAAAGAAATTTTTCAAACTAACTGAAGCATTCAAATATTCAACTGACACACTTGAATGGTTTCAGAAAGTTATCAGAGATAGACTGGGTAGAACCCATGTGCCAAGGGAAGACAGGAAACAACTCATTCATGAGATATCTACAGTCATCAGTTATCGAAGACTGCTAATGCGCTTCTGGGAAATATCTCAAGGTAGATCATGAATAGAGTTTTAAAATTTTTGCCTTAAACTAAAATGTCTTTGCTTCCAGTATTGTAAGAATTCATCATCCAATGAAAATTTAGAAATTGATGCTTTTCTTTAGATTAGTCTCTGTTATGTTCATAGATTAGTTTATGTTTGTTCTTTCATTACTTAGGGGGAGATTGTTAGACCCCATAATTCATAAGTGTAAAAGTAATAAAGAACAATAAGTGATGAAGAACCAGAGGACCGATGAAGACATTAAGGCAAATTTGACCAAGTCTGAAGAACAACCAGAAGACCGATCAATCGACCAGAGATGCGATGGAAAGAGCATCTTCATCACCCCTCTGGTCAACAACACTTAGAGTTTTCTCCAGCAGTTCAACCAGAGGCATACGATGAAGATATGAAGATAAGGTTAAATTAACATCCCATGGGAAACAGTTGGAGATAACAAATCGACAACTGGATTTCAAGTTTATCTTGATTTATAGCTTATCCATACTTTAGATAAACTTTCAGTTAGTAGAAGATTAACTAAATAGTCTCGCTAGATAGTTATCTTCTAATTAGCGTACTAGTATAAATAGGTGATTAGGCCTATTGTAATCAACGTCGTTTTTACATTTTCATTTAATATTGAATAAAGTGAAATTATTGGCACTTAAGATTGTTCTTTGAATGTTCATACATTGTTCTTGAGTGTTCATCATTTTGTTTATTAAAACACTATAATTTGGTTATTCTTAACTTGATTATTAGTGTTATTGAGAGATCTGGGTTCAACAATGTGTCCTAAGTTCTTTCTTCCTCGTCGGTTGTTCCTATGCGTACCAGGATTCGAGACACTTGTTCTAGTGTCTCGCATGTACGTCTGTACGCTCTCCTAATCTCCTTCATCTTCATATACGCCCAGAGCTTCTTTGGAATGGGCCTTTCTACTGTGTATCCCTCTTTGTTGACTGTTGGCCGGTATTGAGTAAGCACGTTCACTTTGTGCGTGGGTAGACGACCCACATCAATATTGTTGTCGTCAAGAGTAGGCCTTAGGAGAAGACCTAAGATGCACGGAAATAGCAGAGATGGTAATTGCCTCCCTTTGGACACTTCTTGACATTTCTTGGCCACAACAGCCTTGAACTCTGTGTAGAGTATCAAGGAGTAATCCAGAGATAGATCGAAGAAGATGCTGTATACGATTTGGAGTATGTTTGTGGAGCACATGTCGAGGCTCCCAATCTTCCCAGTCAGAGATCTGTTGACCAATGTGAAAAGAGTGTTCCACAATGGAGGTAAGTATTGACGACGGTACTGAGATGGGTACTTGATAGCCTTGTTGTACCCCAAAAATTTCAAGAAGGCCACGATCTCGTCCCCAGATGGGATAGGGGCGTACTCAGAAAGCCTTAGGTCTGTTTTCGTTGGGATTTCAAGAACACGCGAAAACATAGACCTAGATATGCGAACAGTGAGGAATTCCTTCGAGGATGAGACATAAAAATCACCAACGATTCCTTTTTGAGAGTCGGTAATAGCGCAAGATTGCCAGTATTCTTGGATATACCTTTCAGGTACAAGGTCATCCGTGTTTGTCAAAACAGGGTTTAGGAAGTGGTGTTGGAGGATGTTGAAGATTGGGTGGTATTTTAGGTCGAAGTTTTCAAGAGAGAGATGGAGGGCATGGTTATTAGGTTTGATTAGAAGAGAAACCAGGTTTTGACTGGTTTCCTCAACAGTTTTGTGGGTTGTGGTGTGTGTTTGGGAGTTTCCAGACTCGGAGGATGACATAGTTGTAGGTTTTGGGTGAAAAGGAAGGGTTTGAAGAAAAACGAAACTAGGTTTCAAGAATCGGATCTTGATTCTCAAAAAGGGTGAGGAAAGGGTTTATAGAACTTACTTGACGAACAGGATGAAGTTTTGATGACTGAATGGAGTTCCAAAGACTGGTTTGAGAGCTTGAAGGAGTGACAATGGCGGTTGGAAACTTGAAGACGACGACTGTTCTTGAATTTCTTTGTAAGCATAAAAAGTAATTTGGGGGTAAAAAATTGTTTAAATAGAAAAAAAAAGCACTTGAGTATCTAGCCCCCCAAACGTCTGGTTAAACTGAAATGATTTTTACACAGCCTGTAGGGGAGCGCCACATGGACTACCAGCTGCAAGTGGCGCCTCCCACGTTTGAAAAGATAAGCTCACAAGCGGTGATGCTTAGTTTAAATGACAGCTAATAAAAAATAAAAATAAAAAGAACCGTACGCCTTCTTAATAAAATAATATATTTTGAATTTCAATTTTTTTAACAATTGTAAATACTTTGGTTTGTGTAAAATAAAGGTTTTGATAAGAATCAGAGTACTACATGCAGAGAAAGACAACATACCTTAGGAACTCATACAGAGACTCGTGATTGGACTATACATGTCCTCTGAAGAAAACTTGCTATGTTTAGACGCAGAGGCTCTGTATAGTACATACAGAGGCTCTGTCTTGTAATCATAAGAAGTTTTGAAGCAGAGGCTCTGTATAGTACATACAGAGGCTCTGTGTGACATGATCTTGCACTCCCCCTCGATTTGAGCTCTGTTTATCTACTCCCCCTTGAACTATGCTTGGATCATATTTGATAAGTATTGCACAAGCATAAGAGCTAAGGTACAGAGGCTCTGTATGTACTATACAGAGGCTCTATATCACACGATAATTAGGACTTGAGTAAGAGTCTCTGCATGTACAATGCAGAGGCTCTGTCTCATGGATCAATACAATAAACAACAAAACAGAAGTATGCATAAGGGATGTAGAGGCTCTGTATAGTACATACAGAGGCTCTGGCTTAGTTAAAAAGATTTAGCATACCCAACTTGCTAACCAGAAAGTTAAACCTCTTTTCATCAAGAGCTTTTGTAAATATGTCAGCAAGTTGTTAATCTGTACTAACAAAAAATATTTCAATCGTACATTTCTCTACATGGTCCTTGATGAAATGATATCGAACATCGATGTTCTTTGTTTTTGAGTGTTGCATGGGATTGAATGTGATTGCGATAGCACTTTCTAAGTCACACAAAATTGTAATCTTCTCAAACTCTACGCCATAGTCTTTCAGTTGAGTCTTCATCCATATCACTTGGGAATAGCAACTGCTACAGCTACATACTCTGCTTCAGCTGTGGAAGTAGAGACGCAATTTTGCTTCTTCGAGGTCCAGCTTATGTGTTTGTCCCCTAGTAATTGGCAGCTCCCTGACGTACTCTTTCGATCAAGTTTACAACCTGCATGATTAGAATATGTGTACACAATAAGATCAAAACCAGAATACTTTGGATACCAAAGACCCAGAAATTGAGTCCCTTTAAGGTATCTAAAGATTCTTTTTATAGCCGAAAGGTGAGATTTCTTTGGGTTTGCTTGAAAACGAGCACAAAGATATGTGGGAAACATGATGTCTGGTCTACTAGCCGTGATGTATAGTAGTGATCCAATCATTCCATGATAAGTATTAACATCTACCGGTTTTCCAGATGGATATGTGTCAAGCTTAGTTCCCGTAGCGATTAGTGTTCTCATGGTGGAAGAGTTATGGAGTTGGTATTTATTTAATATGTCTTAGACATACTTAGCTTGGCTAATGAAAATACCGTCCTCCCACTGTTTTACTTGCAAGCCCAGAAAGAAAGTTAATTCTCCCATCATGCTCATTTCAAACTCGCTCTTCATCAGCGCAGAGAACTTATCACAATGCCTCTGGTTTGTTGAACCAAAGATAATGTCGTCCACATAGATCTGAACTAAGAGCATCTCACCTTTATATCTCTTAATAAACAAAGTAGTATCGATTTTACCATTTTCAAAACCATTAGACAAGAGAAAAGACGAGAGGCGTTCATATCAGGCTCGAGTTGCTTGCTTAAGTCCATACAGAGATTTTTCCAAGAAGTAGACGTACTCTAGGTGTGTGGAGCTTTCAAACCCTGGAGGTTGTTGAACGTAGACTTCCTCCTTCACCTTACCATTCAAGAAGGCCGACTTAATGTCCATTTGATAGACTCTGAATCCTTTATGTTCAGAGAAGGCTAAGAACAAGCGTATAGGTTCTAGCCTTGCTACTGGCGCAAAGGTCTCGCCATAGTCTATGCCTTCTTCCTGGCAATAGCCTTTCGCTACGAGCCTAGAAAGTTTACGAATAAACATTCATTAGCCGTGGCAGCCCTAGTCTTTACACCGCTTGAAGGTTCACCAATGATATGGTAAAGAGGATGATCCTTAGTCCATCTTGTTCTTGGGACAGATACAGAGGTAGGGGACATTCAATCATGTTCCATAGGCATATTTGGCATTGAGCTCGTTGATGGTGAAGAAGGTTCTGCTTGCTCCCCTTCGGATGATGGTAAAGAGGAACCATGTGTAGAACCAGAGATATTATGCTCTGGCTCTATGAGACTGGGCTCTGATGCAGAACTGGTTTGCTCTGGTTGTGGATTGGCATGATCTCCAGAAGAAGCAGGGGTGTGTGAAGGACCAGAGTCAGATGTACTTGTCGTTTGTGGTTCTTCACTTGCACTTGCAGATCCATCTCTTGGTGCACATACAGAGATATCTTTGTCGCCAAAGAAGTCTTTAGATAAGAGTTTGAGTTCCAATTCCCTTGACTACATTTGAGAGTCGAACGAGACGTTGATGTTTTCCATGACCGTCTTTGTTTGTTGATTGAAGACTCTGTATGCCTTGGCTTTGGTGGAATAACCAAGGAACTTGCCTTCATCTGCCTTCTTGTCAAACTTGCCAAGTTGATCTCGATCATTCAGGATGAAGCATCTGCAACCAAAAACATGCAAAAATTTAACGTTAAGCTTTCTTTGGTTGAATAATTTATAAGGCGTCTTCAAATGCCTCTTTACCACCGTTGCTCTATTTTGAATAAAGCAAGCGGTCGAGATGGCTTCAGCCCAAAAATGGGTTGGAAGACCAGAGCTGGCTAGCATGGTTCTTGCTGCTTCGACCAGAGTGCGATTCTTTCTTTCTACCACACCATTTTGTTGTGGTGTCCTTGCTGTAGAGAAGTTCTGAGTTATGCCCTCTGTGTCCAAGTACGCATCAATCTTGGCGTTCTTGAACTCTGTACCACTATCACTTCTCATTTTTTGAATGTTTCTCTATAGAAGTACTTGAACCTTGGTCATCAGCTTGATTAGTAGCTCTAGGATATCTGATTTCTTCCTTACAAACTCAATCCAAGTATATCGTGAGTATTCATCAATTAAGACTAAGATATACTTTTTACCAGACAAGCTCTGCACAGAGATTGGACCACAAAGATCCACATGAAGCATATGCAGAGGTCTGACACAGGACATATATGTCTTAGTTTTGTGGGACGCTTTTTTGAGCTTTCCCATTTCACATGCAGAGCAGAGATGGTCCTTTTCGAACTTTATGGCAGGAAGTCCGTCAACCAAATTATTCTTCACAAGCTTCTCTATATTTTGGAAATTGAGATGAGACAGCTTGTGGTGCCAGAGCCAAGCTTCTTCACACTTGTGAGACACGAGACATAGAGTCTCTGAGTTATCTCTTGGTGAGAAGTTCATGAGATAGAGATTGCCTTTTCTCTTGGCTCTTAGCAACTCCTGACCTGATTTTGACATAATGGAGCAAGCTTCCTTTTGGAACTTGACATTGTAGCCAGAATCACATAGTTGACTTATGCTCAAGAGATTATGTTTAAGCACAGAGACATAAGAAACCTTAGAGACAGAAACCTTACCTTGTAGTAGATCTTCATATCCCTTTATTTCTCCTTGCATGTTATCCCCAAAGGTCACTTTTCCTCCAATCTTCTCTTTGTATAAGGAAAGCAACCTCTTATTGCCTGTCATGTGTCTTGAGCATCCGGACTCAAGATACCAAATGTCCACATCCGGTTTCTACAAAACAAATTATAGGGATTTAGGTACCCATTTCATAATGGGTCCTCGATGATTAGGGACAGAGATTAGCTTTTTAGGCTTTGGGAGAGGCTTCGTCTCTTCACCTGAGTTAACAGACTTGGCTTTAGAAGCCTTCTTTCTCTTGTCTTCTTGGATTTAGTCCTTGATAACCTAGAGAGAAGACAGTTAGGATCAGAAAAGTGTTGCTTTTAACTTATGCAGCAGAGAAACACATTCACAATTATGAATACATTTTGAATGACAAAACGATTTATTAGATTTAAAGAACAAATTATTACAATCATTCCTAGCATTGGTAGTTCTAACCAACTTCCTATCTAGATCTGATTGTTTTAACAGTGAATGAGTCTTCTCAGATTTCTTCTTCCCTACTTCTTTGGCCTTTAGAGGCCTCTCTAAAATAGAAGAATTAATGTTAGAGCATGCAGCGGATTTTCCCTTCTGTTTCGGAGTGAATTTAATTGGCTTTGATTTGGAAATTGATCCCTTTGATGCAAAAGAAACAGATTTTGCACTCTTTACCCTGTATTCAAACTTGGGAGCGGATTTAGCACTTGTCGTCATGCTTGCACAGCCAGAACCTAGGAGTTTCTCAATAGGGGGTTTTGCAACCTCTGGTTCTTTGACAACGACCTGTGTCTTAACTTGCTATTTAAACGAGTCCACCTCTGACTCAGAGTCAGAGTCAAGAAAATCCTTGGGTGAATATCGAAATACAGAGGTATCATTAAAAACTTGAGATTCTTGTATGCATGAGCTAGAAGCTTCGTTCGTCTTTTGTTTTGTGGGACTTTAAAAAGTATCTGAAAAGTTACACTCAGAAGAATCTGGATGACCTTTAGGAGGATAATTCAAGGCCTCAAGCAAGTCTTGCTCGAAAACTTGTGTTATCGTTTCTGTAAAGTCATCCATTAATTTAGGATCCAGAGTTTCAAGAAAATTTCCTGTGGATGAATTCTTGATTTCATCTGGTTCAGGTTTGACAACCTCACTATCAGTCTTAAGATGTTCGAGATTCTTACAGCCAAAACAAAAAAATCTCATTTGTCTTCTGTATGCATTTTAAGTCAACTTGCGGCACACATTTTGAAGAGTAAGAGATGTTTTTGAATTTCAACCTTGGAGTTCTGGCTCCACTTTCAAGCCTACATCTTTTGAACGGTGAAGCTGTATGCAAAATAGAAAAATCTGGTTTTTGTTTTTTGCCCAACCTAAACATGTATTCAAGAGTATTTTTCTTCTTCCAGGTGAGGTCTAGGTCTATATAACCTATCCCTACTTTATCCTGTTGAGAATTTACTTTTTCGTACACCTGCTGAGCATCTTGATATTTCTTAATCAATAGCTCTTTTCTTTGTAAGCTCTGGTGTAGGAACTCCCTTTCCTTTTGAAAATAGTCTTTTAGGGCCTCAGACTTTAATCTGTCTCTTACCTTTTCTAGAAGCTCTGTTTCTTTCTTCTTAATAGCCGCTTTTAATTCTAAGCACTATGTTTTAACACTTGTTTCAGTGGACAATTTTGTTTGTAAAAGTTTTTCATTTTCCACTGATAACTCTTGTTTCTTTACAGTTAGCAGCTCTGTCTCTCGTTCAGAAAATAGTTTTTCTTTTTCCAAAGATTTTCTTTTGGATTTTTCGACAGAGAGCTTTTGTTGAAGATTAACGAAATCGTTAGTCAAAGCAGAGATACTCTCTTCCAAGTCAGAGTGAGAATAACCAGAGATAGAACATACCTGGGAGTCGGAGTCAGATCCAAACTCTTCTCTTTCATTCTCGACAGCCATCCCCCAGAAGTTGGCTTGGTCTTCTTCTTCAGACGAGGAGTCAGAGACCCAATTCTCCTGTTCTGCCATGAGGCTTCTTTCTATTCGATTGTACTTGTACTTATTTTTATAGAGAGTTCATCTTTCACTAAAGGGCCTCTGCACTCTTTGGAGTAGTGCCCCATCTTCCCGCGTCTAAAACATCGAACACCTTGCTTCTTCTGGTCCGATGGCTCTTCCTCTTTCTTGTTAGAAACAAAAGGAGGGTTCCTTCCCTCAAAAGATCTACCTCTGATTCGATCATTTTGTGTTCCTCGTTTGTCGAAGACTTTCTTCCCAAAGTTCCTTTGGAATTCTTTGGTGATCAGGGCCAAGGATTGCGCAAAGGAATTTATGTCATCGTCTTTAGAGCTGGAAGCTTTGTCTTCTTCATCATCACTCTCCAAGATGAGAGCCTTCTTTCCCTTTCTTCTCCCTTTTCTGGGTCTTCGTTATCTGTGTGGCTGGCTTGATCCTCTCTCTTTTGAATCAGAGACAAGAGCCAGAGGTCCACCCAGAGCGACCTTGGCTTTTTGCACCTCTTGTTCTTGGGCCTGCAGAGTCCCGTACACATCGTGCAATGTCCATTGCTCCAGGTCTTGGTTTTTCTGGAGAGACATCATTAGGTTTCCCCATTCTGAGTTCAATCTCTTCAAGAAGAGCATGTTGTTCTCCTCTTGATTTCTGATCACGTCACATTTGCGACATTTCTTGATCAGAGTATTAAAGCGGTGATAAGTCTATTCTAAAGACTCATCAGGGAGTGCCTGGAAGCTGTTATATTCGTTCAGGCATTGGGCACGACGATTCTTCTTTATCTTAATGCCTTCTTCCAACTAGTTAGCCAATTGATCCCACAAATCCTTGGTGGAGTCTCACGCGTCAAGAGATTGAAAAATCTCATTGGGAAGCGCCATGATCAAAAGTCTTTTGGCCTTTTGATCCACTTCCACTCTGCGTTTATCTTCATCGTTCCAGTCATGACGAAGTTTTGAACTATATCACCAGCAGCAAGATTCTGAGGTATGATGGTGGTAGGGATGTATAGGCCATTTAAAATCGATTCACAAAGTTCTAGATCTAGACCCTCATAGAAATTTATCATCTGAATCTATCATTGGGGATATTCTTTCCTAATGAGAGTCAGAGGTTTTGTCAGGGAACCGGCACTATACATGGAGTTCCATGATTGAGACGACGACATTTTAAATCAAAATTTTGAGAAGAAAACTTGACGAGAAAGATAATCGACAGAAAACGATTTCCAGATTATGTAAAAGCGTAAAAGCAAACGTTTTAAAATCGAGAAAAATATGAGTGAAAATTCTTTTAAAACAAATAATCAAGAAAAATTAAGAGTAGAATCCAGTCGGATATCGATCGACTAATCAATGAATTTGATTAGTAGGCTTTGATACCAATTGTTGAACCCATAGACTCTTAATCGGTAGAAACACAGTTTATAAAAGATGAGATTTAAACACAAACAGTGTAACTTGAAAGATTAAACGAGATATTCAAGATCAAAGTAAGAACAATAAGTAAACTTGAATATGCCGAATGCTTTTATTGATAAAACGATGAACAATTGAAGCAAAACGTAAGCTCACAGAAAATGCGTATAGTATAAGTCGGTTCCTTCAGGTAATTTAAACCTGAGGCGAAAGCCTCCTTATATACGCCTAGGTCTAACAAACTATGCTATAAAGTAGGCGTGAAAACTCTGAGCTGACCGGTCTGCGTCCTTATCTTTGACTTCCCTTGAATAACGGAGCAGACTTGGTCAAGCCGCCTTAAATTTGTTAGACGCTTGCGAGAATGTCTAGGCTAACATGCATGTGTTCCGTGGAGAAGGTAGTCAGAAGCTCTGCATGTACTATGCAGAGCCTCTGGATCTTGGAGTTGTAGCTTTAAGTCAAGTGCTTATGCTTTTTGGCGCACAAGGCTTAAGCGTCCACGGGAATAGAGCGTGGTCTCTGTATGAATGGAACCTTCACTCTTGAGTAAGAGCTCTGTTCTTGATCGTTTACACGAGAGCTCTTAGCCAGACAGCTTCTATAGACTAAGTCCTATTGACTAGAGTAAGAGACTTCATACTTACACTTTCACAAGTTGCGGTCTAACAGATTTGTCTCATTTTCAAGCTTGTTTCTTTATTGATATTTAGAACCTAGAGCTTAGCTCAACCAGAAGAAGTTCTAGAGGAACTCTGGTTGGCTTGGTCTCTAGGTGAATTATTCAAATTATTTGTTATAGTCTTTGAGAAAATGTTTGAATCTTTGGTAGAGGACCAGAGAGACTCTGTTTAACCTTTATGTTTAACTAGAGAGCCTCTGGATATATTTAAAACCTAAATCTTTTAAGTTCAAGTCAATTCTTATTTTTCAGAAGCTTCAGTCATTGACCAAGAGTTCTGATTGGTCATTAATCCTTGGTTTTTAAATATTGAAGCCAAGAGCTCTGGTTCGTCACATATCCTTGTGTGTTTTAAAAGGTTGAAACCAGAAGCTCTGGTTGGTAAGGCCAGAGGCTCTGGTCGACTATAGGAGCTCTGGTTGACTTGACTAGGGATTCCTTATGTTAGCTAAGTGACCAGAGGAGCTCTGGTTGATACTATAATATGGATATATCATTTTCAAAATGATCCAAACTTCAAGATTAAGTCTTTAGTGACTTTGCGTTGTTTAGCCTTGCTTCGGATTAAGAAACAGAGGAGCTCTGTTCCTTAAAAGGCAGAGGAGCTCTGTTTCTTAAAAGGCAGAGGAGCTCTAGGTAATCACCCACAGAATGATGCAAGGACCTGAATGGCCACATTCCACGTGCGACAAAAAAAATTTAGAACACACATTTGATCGTGATATTGGAGTTATATTTTATTAAGAGGTTATATATATTTGTATGATTACAAATATGATTTGCAACAGATTTTGGTGATTTTCACCCTGTAATTGCATAAAAAAGGATTTCTCACTAGACCTCAAGGTCTAACCCTCATTTTGTGTTTCAAAAATGTGCATTGCAGGTCAGACTTTACCAAGGGATAAGGGGAACGGGAAAATGTGAAAGTTTCCTTTTGTCCTTACAAGTGATTATGAAGAACGACATGTTAACTGCTGGTTTTTTGGAATACTTGTTACATATGCAAGTTATGTACAAGAATGTTATGAAAAAATTTGGTTGTCAATTATGTAATATAGTGTCTTGTACTATTGGAACTGAATGTGTATTATTTGTATTTCTTGATATATAAAATACATGGTTCAATGTAAATGTGGATCTTGGGGTGTTACAAAGGTGGTATTAGAGCTTGGGTTTAAGGGATTTAGGTATTCACCATGATGCCTAGACTTAAACTGTATTATTTGCATATTTAGGGTCCCTGACATAGATAGAACCATTGGGATAAATATGATGGGTTAAGAGGACAGTATGTACGGTAAAATTAAATTACTACTGGCTACTATAATTAGAAATTTACAAGTACATATTTGTACTTAGACACCCTATTATATTTGGGAAAGTGATTTTGTCGATATCAATAATGAGAATTTGTAAATGGTCAGTCATCCTCAAAGGTCTGAAAGGATCGCCCTCCCCAACCTGAATGAGAGGGAAAATCCACTATAAAATATTCCTACCAATTTATCGGCAGACAGAGGCAGAGGAAAAGGTCGGGGTAGAGGTCGTGGAAGAAGTCGGGGTAGAGGTCGTGGAAGAAACAATCAAACTGAGATTCATCCAGACCAGGGTGAATCGGTTTTTGGAAATATGAATCAAGAACCTATGCCAGAGCCTGAGTATGTGACTCAGGATGTATTAGTGAAAGAAATGAGTAAACTGAGAAACACTCTAACATTTATTCTTGGAGTACCAACCAGAATTGAAATAGAAAGAGTTGAGGAAAATCCACAAATTCAAACAACAAACAGCAGGGGGTGATATTAAGATGTTTTTAACTTGTAAGCCCCCAACATTTTCTAGAGAAAGAGAACCTGTAAAAGTAAAGTGTTGGTTGAAAGAGACATAATCTATTTTCAACACCAGTAAATGTCCAGAGGAAGATAAAGTCAGATTTGCAGTATCGATGTTGAAATCCATTGCCTTGTATTGGTAGGATATGGAATCTTTAGCCAAACCAGATATCTTGCAAACTATGTCTTGGTTAGGATTTGTCGATTGATTTAAAGAATAATTTTGTCCAAAAGATGCAGTTAGACGATTGGAGGAAAAAATTTTGAACTTGGAATAGGGTAATTAGACGGTACGGGAATATACTGAAAGATTTATTGAACATTTCGATTTGCAGAACATTATATCTCTACAGAATCTCGAAAAGTTGAAAGATATATTTGGGGTTTAAAACCTTCAGTATGAGAGTTTGTAATTGCCATGAGTCCTGTCGCTTTTCTTATGGAAGTAAATGCTGCCAAAACTACAGAAAGAAACAAAAAACAGGCTGGAAGAAGAGAAAGTGATTGAGAAAAGAAAGCGGGAAGGATCTTCAACTGGTTTCAAAAAACCAAAATTTATAAAAATGGAGAACCTTCTAATTCAACGTTCTAGTAACTGACCATGCCCAAGATGTCACTGAGTTCATCTGGGTGATTGTAGTATTGATCAAAGGAAATGTTATCTATGTGGTAAGACAGGCCATTTATCCAGAAACTGCCCAACTCCTCAGAAATGTTTTCAAAGTAAATCCCCTGACCACATTCGACCGAACTGTCCTCAATTAAGAGTTCCAAGGCTAACCATGAGAGAAAATGCTCCAAGTACATGTGGAAGACCTAATGTTCAGAGAGGAGGTCTGCGAGGGGCATGGGCCCGATCTTTTCAAATAACCAAAAAATGAAGTCGAGGAAACTCTAGACGTGGTAACAGGTACTTTTCTCGTTAACTTCGCATATGCTAAACTGTTGTTTGATTATGGTGCAACTTATTCTTTTGTATCACCACTATTTGCGGGGTGTTCATATATGTCTGTGTCACTTGACTATATTTTAGTAGTTGATACATCTAATAATAGTCAATTACTCGTTAGCTGTGTTTTCAATAATTATCAAATTGAAATCAAGGGATGTGGTGATCGACAGGATCATCATACCAGTTTGTTGTCTGTCATGAAAGCCAAAAATTGTTTTCGAAAAGGGTGTCAAGGGTATTTAGCTTATGTGATTTATTCAAAGAAAGAAAAGAGTAAGCAAGAGCCTATTCATGTAGTTTGTGAATATCCTGAATTATTTCCAGAAGATCTAACTGGTTTATCACCGGATTGATCCATCGAATTCAGAATTGATTTAATATCAGGGGCAGTACCCGTAGCTAAGGCACCTTATCATCTAGCACCATCTGAATTGAAGGAAATGGTAACATAGTTGAAAGAATTGCTTGATAAAGACTTCATTAGACCAATTACTTCACCTTAGGGTGCTCCAGTTTTGTTTGTTAAAAAGAAGGATGGATCTTCAAAAGGGTCGCTATATAACAGTTCAATGCTGCTGGAATGCTGCAGCATAGAGCATAGTGTTTCCAAGTTAAGATTACATCTACTCAAATGTGGTAAAGACAAGTTAATCACTTAATTTAACTCCAAGTATAAACAAATGAAAAATAATGTAATAAAAAGGACTCAAGGTTGGTATAAAAGAAAATAAACTACCTAATAAGTAAAGAAATGAATGTTTTATGCATTGAATAATCAATGCATATCAGGATCATATTGGTAAATTCAAGGTTAAATGAGGATTCTTCTCGTTCTTTTCAGTAGATTGTAAAGGGAGCCGTAGGTGTGTGTGGGTTTTGAGGAGGAAATGATTGCTTGAGACACTTCTGAAAATTGAAGCGGCGTTGTGCTTGGATCCTCATTTTTGAGGTAATGTAACTCTTTAATGGTTAATTTTCCTCCATTGATGATCTTTCATCTAGGTTAGAGTTATCCATTTGTGTTCGTCTAGCTTGAGGGAAATGGTGGTTTATGGTAGAATCATTTCGGTCATCTACTTTTAATGTAGATATAGGAATTGTTAATATGATATTTATTATAAAACCATTGAATTTATGCAAATCTCCAAGTTTTACAATACATTCATTTTGAGAAAGAATGATTTATGATTGGGGTTTAAATAGGATCATCCTGGAGAAGTTTTTTTAGGTTAATCTAGATGTTAATGGCATTTTAAAAAGGTTTTGGATGAATATTCTTTTGATTTGGATCATCAAATTCGTTAAAGAAGGTTTGGGTGAGAAATTTTTGGGTTTGGTTTTTTTTTTTTTTTTGGGGTTTCGGAAGGAATCAGCATGAACAGGTTGGTGCGACTTAGAGTGTAACTTAGTTTACGATAGAAGTCGCGTGCACTACTATTTCGGCGCTTTCTCTATTGCTTCGTTTCTCAATTGAGGTCAAGGTTGGAGCATGATTTTAGAGGGGTTATTTAGAGGGTTATAAAAGGTACTTGTGGGAATAATTGAAGTGGTTTAACACCTTTCATATTCCAATTAATTCAGGTATTCAGTTTGTGCTTTCTAGCCGTTAGCACTCTTGGTCAATCGATAAGTGAGTTATTTTACCCTAATTTTATAAACATGTGATCGTTGTGAACGTGTTAAGGCATTGATGATGGTTTCTACAATTCAATATCTTTATTTTGTCAATTATTGTCAAGCATATTCGATAACTGATTGAGTTATACTTCGTATGTGGTTGGATTTGCACATCAAGAATAGGGAACCTTGAGATAGTGGAATCTCTTGGGAGTGATATATCAGTGTACCATGAATTCGTTTCTTGAGCACGTCGGACAGGCATTTACTGGGGGCTTTGGATGTGTATGTCATAGTGGAGTGATAGTGTGGCTACTAACATTGTGCAAAGTCCATGAGTTATGTGTGGAAATCTGCTTGGAAATCTATGTTTACTTTGGTGATCTTTTATTATAAATGATTTTACTCGTTGGTCGTGAAAGTAAGTGAGTTCACTAGACCTTTTGGTCTAACCCTCGTTTTTCATAAACAAAACCATTTTTAGGTAAGTTTCATGTGGAGAGTTCCTCCAAGCAAAAGACAAGTTGTAATGCACCTTTGGAGTTGGTTAGTGGCTCAGTCATAAACTTGTCTTCAGTTCGGTATTGAACCCCGACTGAGAATATTGTTTCCCCGCTATAAACTTTTGAGGTGTCAGTTTGACCATTTATATCATTTGTCATCATTTTAGAATATTGGGTTGTTACACTAACCAACTCAAATTAAACTACAATCAAAAGAATATATTAGAGTAAGTATATAAAAATAGTAGTTGTTGCAAACGTGTAAAATTAATAAGTCTAACATGCACTAGTAAATATGTTAAAAAAATTCACATTTGTAAGTATGTAGAACTTTTCAAAAACGTTTATATATATATATATATATATATATATATATATATATATATATATATATATATGGGCTAATCAAATGAGAACTAATTAATTTGTGTTAACTATAAGGTCTAATCTCAACCACAAATCAATAGATAAATTAGAAAATTTATAACTTTGGTAATTTTGAATTAAAATTTTAGTTCAAGAACATCTTAGGTATTTTTTCTCCTTTCTTCTCTCTCCGTCCCCCGGCCTTCATCCTCCGGTGATACCATAGTGGTATCACAATGCATCTTATATGTTCTTGGTATCACACTGAGGTCGTTTGTGTGGTCGATCGGAGATGTAACACAATGCATCTTATATGTGCTTGGGTATCACACTATGTTTTTTATTTAACATAGTCAATAATTTTAGTTATCACAGTGATATCACTGGAGGACGGAGGGACGGAGAGAGAAGAGAGGAGAGAAAATACCTAAAATGACCTTGCATTAAAATTTTAATTCAAAATTACCAAAATTATAAATTTATTAATTTATCTATTGATTTGTGGTTGATATTGAATCTCACGGTTACCACAAAACTAGTCAGTTCTTCCTTGAGTGGCCCCTATATATATATATAGAGAGAGAGAGAGAGGGGTTGGTTCAAAAGTTAACCAAGATTATTGTGTTAACTTTGTTAAACAGTTTTCGCAATTGATTTTTACAATAAACGATTGTGATTAATCATGATAAAAAATTAATTTTTTAAATTTACAATTTCAAAAGGCATATGTAAACAAAGGGGAAAATGTATTTAGGTAATTTTTTTTATGTAACTCTCATATCATTAATTGGGAGTTACAAAATCAAAAAATCTCATTATTTTTGTTAATAGAAGAATCATATTAACACACACACACACACACACACACACACATATATATATATATATAACTGTGTCAAATATGAACAAAAATTGACATATATATGAACTTGGACTGTAGAACATTTATGAACACAATATGAACATAATAAGAATAACTACTACATGAAAGGAGATAAATAAAAAAACAGATACGAACACAATATAAACAGCTTTTGAACAATAGTTCATTCATTGTGAAAACATTCAGGAGCATGCCAATATTGAGATATGCAGCTAGTGTACATAAGAACACAATATGAACACTTGTGAACAATAGTTTCTTCATTATGAACACATTTAGGAACGAGCCAATGTTGAGATATGCAGCTAGTGTACATATGAACAGAATATGAACAACTTGTGAACAATAGTTTTTTCATTATGAACACATTCAGGAACGAGCCAATGTTGAGATATGCAACTAGTGTACATATGAACACAATATGAATACTTGTGAATAATAGTTCATTCATTGTGAACAATGGGTTTATCCATAATAGCTTGAACGATACCGAAAACTTTACTACCGAGTTTCTTCTACCTATCACAAATTCAAAAACATTATAGATAGAAAAATCAATATTATAAAAAAAACAAGATCAATAATAAATTAACAAAAAAATTAAAAATTCAATATTAGATGTCTTGATTCATGTCTCTACTATAACATATATGAACACAACTGAACGTATATGAACACTAGTTGCAGTCTATGGCAGGTCAAGCATCACAAGCAGTTGATGGAGCCGAATGGTTATCAAAATTGGACTGCATAACAAATTAAGTTGACGATGAAATCATTCCATTTGAACATATGAATTAGGCTCATAGTATTAATTAAAGAAAAATCTACCAACATAATATGAACTATAAAAAAACACAAAAATGTCATAATCAACATAATTTTGATTAAAGAATCATTTGAACACTTATGAACACACACATTTCCTTAGATGCCTTGATTCATGTCAACACTAGAACATATATGAACACAACTGAACATATATGAATACTAGTTGGAATCTATGCCAAGTCAAGCATCACAAGCAGCTGATGAGCCGAATGGTTATCAGAATTGGATTACATAACAAATTAAGTTGACGATGAACTCATTCCATTTGAACATATGAATTAGACTCGTAGTAATAATTAAAGAAAAAGCTATCAACATAATATGACTATAAAAAACACAAAAACGTCATAATCAACATAATTTCGATTAAAACAAATACAATAACATATTAATCCATTACCAATACAAACGCTTTGATTATTATCTTCACTTCCGGAACTCGAAGTCCGATTGTCATCGTAAACCATTTTAACCTTCCCATTGTTATCGAGTTGTTTTCCAATGGGTTTATCCATATTAGCTTGAACGATATCGAAAACTTTACTATTGGGTTTCCCTTAACAATCACAAATTCAAGAACATTATAGATAGATAAATCAATATTATAGAAAAACAAGATCAATAGTAAATCAACAATAATTATGGGATCTTTTGATTTTGTAACTCCCAATTAATGATATGGGAGTTACATACAAACTAAAATTACATATTTACCTTTGTCATTAAATTATGAGATGAATATGAACCTAGATAAAAGATGAATTTTCATTGGTTGAGCTTGGTTAACAAAGTTAACACAATAATCTTGGTTAACATTTGAACCAAACTATATATATATATAGGGTTGGGTTCATGTGAGACCAGCATGTTTTTGTGAGACCCGTGAGACCATATTTTTACACATAAACTTCACAGCAAAAACACTGTGAAGGTTTAAAAAAAGTCGAACCTTCACAGCAAAAACACTGTGAAGGTTAAAAAAGTTACCTTCACAGCATTTTGCTGTGAAGTTTCAAGTGTAAAA
>NC_037531.1:5652131-5656287 GCF_001531365.2 Cynara cardunculus var. scolymus
AACCTTACAAACTAATCACATCCATCCATTTTTTTGATGAAAGGTCAAGATTGAAACAAACTAAATAAGTAAAGAAAAAAAATCATATTGGAGACACAGAAGGGCAAAACGGGGAAAAACACGTTCTATGAACATGTTTTATTACAGCTCTTATACATATGAACCTGATGCAATCATATATGACCTATACCACTGTTTCATTACAGCTATTATACATATAAACATGTTTCATTACAAAATTTTACACATACCTATGACTATGAACCTGCTTCATTACAGTTGTTATACATATGAACATGATGCAATCATATATGACTCTGTTTCATTGAACAGTTTGCGCCTGTTTCATTGAAAATTACCATGTTTCATTGAACAGTTTGAGCTTGTTTCATTAGAAATTATTACGATTTTTTTAAACAAAATTATTCAACATTTTTTAAAAGGACAATATTGTCTTTGGGTTATTTTCAGATAATTTATTTTTTTACAGAAGAATATTGTGCTTCCTTTTTTTAGTGCAAACCGTTATGTTTGTGATTATCTTTCTCCATATTATTCTTCATTGCTATCTTATTTCTTTTAGGGTTAATGTAACACCTCATTCCATACATTGCATGTATCACATACTTCATACATAAGAAATACATGTTTATAGACACATTGGTCCCTTAGTACAAGAATCTACCAGTACAAAATACATGGTCCAAAAATTTCAAATACAATTCTTGCACTAATCCAGTTTTATCTATCAAAACTATACATGCTGTCAATAAATCTTCACGCAGATAATCACATAGGGAAAATGTTACATTTTTCCATTCCCCTTACCGTCGGCACTTCCTGCAATACATATTTAAAATCACAATACGAGGGTTAGACCAAAAATACCTAGAAAGTTACCCTATTTATGTTATTACATGGTGAAAATCACCAAAACTTTTATGTAAAACAACTTTTCATATATATATTACAAATATATGAACAAGTAAGAACATAATATCAATGCTTTATATTTCTCAAGCCAATACTTTCCACTTGCAAATAATACATCAAATCCCAACAGGTTTATGCTAATCACATTATTATAATGCCACTTTTTAAACCTTTCAAATAAAAGAAGGTTTATTCAAAGTTTCAGGCCAAACCTGTTTTCTCCTTCTCAATAACATCTAGACTATGATTTCCAATAAGAACCTTGATCCTAAATCTTTAAATCACAAAGAAATAAAGATTCCAGAGCACGGTAATCTTAAAGGATATAATAGTAAGAGTTATATTACATAACACACACACAAATGTCACCCTTATATCCAAATGTACACCTATCCTTGATATGCCACCCTTATCCCATGGTACACCTCTCCTTGATATGCCACCATTATCCCATGGTACACATCTCCTTGATATGCCACCCTTATTTCCCCATCAAAATATTTCATAAAATAATTCCATTTAGAATAGACCGCAGTCAATGGAATTATTATCAGTTCAAATTCATTTTTATCAAAATTCCCATTTATTGTTCCATATCTTGACAAGTGAATACATAATCTGGTAAACCTTGTCCGGATAACAAATCCGGACAATACTTTCACAAAACTTGTTTGCTTTAACACTTAGGCTTAAACCTTATAATCTTGTCCGGATAACAAATCCAGACAACATTATTCATATTCCTCCGGTTTAAATAGTCTGGATACCATAACTCAATCATATTCATAAATCGCCTAACATATGAACCGGTTAAAGCATGACCGGTTTAGATCTAATTGGTTTAACCATCAACCGGTTTAAGGCTATATCGCTCATGCCTTGGGCGATTTAGTCTAAATCCGCTCAAGCTTTGATCGATGAAGTAATAAACCGCTCAACCCTCATCCGGTTTAAGACATGTCCAGTTCATAACTAGTCCGTACGTCCCTTAGGCGATTTAAGGCTAGACCGCTTAGCACATGGCCGGTTTATATTTAAGTCGCTCAACACATGCCCGATTTAAGTTTTAAATCGCTTAATACTCACCCGGTGTAAGACTAATCCGGATAACACTTGTATGGGTTAAACTTCAAACTAGATGAGAAATTTACATAAACAATTTATGCATTTCAAAGAGAGTAAAACGTTTAAATCACTCACCTTGCGCAATTCTTTTGAAATCAGATGAATCCTTTAAAATAAGCAATCCGATCAACCCTTCTTAACTTTAGATCGCTCACTAGATTCACAAAAATAGCAAGAGAGCAGAATGGAGGCTTAACCCCTCATTTTATACCCTTCCTTTTAAGGAATGGCGGCTAAAGTAGCCTTCATGTGCATGCATACATACATATTTTAATTCATGTATGTTATATATATTAAACCATGCATACTAACACATTTTGCCATATATATATACCTTATGCATACACACTTATGCATAAATTTTCACATGCTCGCATGATCAAATATATCAATTTATCATGCTATCACGAAATCATTTAATAGATAATCACATATTTATTACCTCAGGTGATAACCAGGATTCAGTTATTATAGTTAACAACTCTTTTTTTTATTTTTCTTCATGGATCCATCGTTCCTCAATGATTCACAAGTTGGTGTCGATTGGTTTATTGATATTGGAAGTGGGGTGAATGATATTAATCTCAAAGACAAAGGCATGAATGATTCTAAATCTCGAAGACGAAGACATGAACGACACTTGAATCAACCTGTTTGATGAAATCAATTTAACACATAATGATGTTCATAGTTCAATTTACATGAATCATATTGGCTCATGAAACATGTTAGGTTGTAATGAAACAGATTCATCTTTATATTTATGTTCTTTAAGCATATTAAAATTCATGAAACAAAAATGGATTCATGAAGAATTGCTAATAGCTATTAAGTTGTCTTTCTTACATATGAACAACTAGGCAATTCGACTGTATTCTTAAAGCTACAAAAGGAGTACTTCATCATTATTTCGTCGCTCCTTTTCATGACTATTGATATCGGAAAACCTTAATATGATTTTGGATTATAAAAAAACCTTTAAGATTGTGTTCGATTATGATGAAATCTTACTTCTGATTCTTTCATTGTTATTTAAAATTTATAATTCACTTTTATTCTATAATTAAATTTTCTTCATTAGGTATTATTAAAAACATGAACAAAATATTTTAAAATGTGTATTAAATTATATATATTATTCTTTAAATATGGGTAAAATAATATATTTTTTATCATATTTACATTTACATTAATATACCTTCAAAATACATAATTAAAAGCATATTTAAATAGCATGCAATATCTAAATTGTGCTTTGGAGTACAACGTGGATGGTTTATGTGGTTTGACGGTTGGAAGAACACCCTTAGATTTGGTGTAGTCTGTGAACACTAACTAAATCAATATAACTAAATTTAAAACTGCCACTTGTAAGTACCATGTGAACCTTGTGTGTGCATTGGCTTAAGGTTGTTTACAATGTGTTCATCTTGTGTGCACATTTAATTGTCTATGTATATGTGAAGGAATGAGATAACATTTATTATTTTAAATTAGTGGCTTAGAATGAATCTTATAGATCTCACAAAATTTGGAGTTCTTAAATGATTAAGCCCTTATATATATATATATATATATATATATATATATATATATATATATATTTATATTGGGTTGGGTTCCCATGAATGACAAATATCAGTGAGATAGGTAAGAAATGATCTCCACCCTTGGATCAATCTTAACTGAAGATTAACACTAATGAGATGCACCAAATCAATTATTTTTTAAAGCGCAATTTATGGGTGGGCATGAGACTAAAAGTGATCAAGGGTGAAGGTCTCTTTTTAAGCTTCTCACCTTAACTCTTCTTCTCACATGTCCTAAGTCTATATATACATACATACATACATACATACATATATATATATATATATAAGTGAGAAGGAGCGTTAAGGTGATAAGTGTAAGAAATAATCTACACCATTGATCACTTTTAATATCTTGCCCACCAATAAATTGTGCTTCTCACGGCAATTGATATGATGCATGTCGGTGCATCTCATTAATGTTGATCTTCAATTATGATTGATTCAATAGTGGAGATCCCTTCTAACTGGAGCCCAATCATATATATATATATATATATATATATATA
>NC_037531.1:5656612-5660669 GCF_001531365.2 Cynara cardunculus var. scolymus
GTTTTTATTTGATCACTCCTATATATATATATATATATATATATATATATATATATATATATGTTTACTAAACTTCTTTCTAGGACCAAACAATATGTCATATATAAATTTCTAACAACAAGTTGATACCACTTTTATGCGCACCCAAATAAGTTGTTTAATTCATTTTTGAAATAATACAATTTATTAGTCTTTTTATATAAAATTATTTGAAATTTTGTCTTGTAAAAATTGTGTTTTTTTCATAGAATACTTATCAAAAGTGTCTAATAAAAATACTAGTAGGTTTTATTTTAAACATATGCTCAAAAACTCGTTTAGATATACAAAAACATCATATCAATTTTTTTGTAAAATTTTTACATATCACCCATAATTGTTTAGTCTTATAAGCTTAAATCGTATAAAAGAGTACTATATTAATACATTTAGACGTAATAATATATTCAGGTATATTTAATGTTTTATAAAACCAATTTTGTTACGTTCTTATAAATAATATGTCAAATTATATTTATGCATGGCACCTCAGAATTAAGATCTTTTTATGTGTCTACATGTATATAGTAAAGGGTTCAAACGAGAACACATTCATTTACGAGAATGTGAGAAAAACCATTTATTATATTTTATCACATATACACATCTGATACTAAATCAGAGACGCGAACAACCATTGGAGCGACCTAGGTTGCGGTCACGTCATCCGTAGACCACTAGGCCCCCTTACGTGTGATAAGGGGTGTAATAGTATAATCCATCACCTATAGACTACCTTTGGCGCGATCTACGTTGCAGGGTACGTCATCCGTAGACCACGAGGTCCCCTTCAGGGGCGGAACCCCATAGGGGCCTTTGGGCCCCCCCCCCCCCCCCCGCTTTTCTACTTAAATACTATAACTAAGCTATTAAAAACATAAACATTAAGTAGCTCAGTTGGCAATGATATATCTCCTACATATTGGAGGTTGCTGTTTCAAATCCCATCCCAAGCAATTGTTTTTGCACTTTATAAAAGTTATTAATATTTAATTACATGTATTAGTTTTTATATAATATATTAATTATATGTAAATATAAGTTTTTAAAGTAAATTACATCGGTATCACTATTTCTCGGTTAATACTTTGAATGTTTTAGTTTTTAGAGTGAATAATATAATATATTAATTACATGTAAATAATGTTTAAATTGGTATTACTATTTTCCTGTTAATACTTTGAATGTTTCAAATTTTAATATTACATTAATCAATMTTTTTYGAAAAATTTAATAGTCTAAAAACAAATCATTTGGATTTACAAATTTTTACAATATTATAGCATCTTCAACATATTCTTYAAAAAATTTCCAAAATGGATAATTAAAACTCTATTAAAACCAAGCTCGAGCTCCCCGCCCCAGCCAATCTCTCATTGGCAGGAAAGTCGTTTCGATCCAATCCATTCTTGGGGTCAAATAAAGACAAAAAATGATATGTCAGTGACGTATAAACCATTAATATCAATGATTATTAACGGTGTGAATATGATGGAAAAAATGATTCTCTCTCATTGTAATCAATTTTTGTTTACACTCTCTCATGTTTTCTCCGTTTTGGAGAATTTTGGAGAGTCTGTTGAAGCAAAAATATGCCTAAAATCTCCATTTTCTCAATTTTGAAAAATCTATTGAAGATGCTCTTATATTTCGGTCCCCCGGACTACAACGGTTGTGTTCCGCCCCTGGTCCCCTTACATATATTATCACATTTAATAAGGATAATTTTATGTTTTTATAAAATAGAAGTGTTCTCATTTGAAATATATATATATATATATATATATATATATATTAAATTGCAATCATCCATGATTTTGGCCAAAAATAATGGAAGTGAAAGAGAAAGAGAGAGATGGTTCCTTTGGACAGAAGGGTTTGGTTCAGAGTCCACGTGAGGTGCTCTTTTATATCATTCAATCATTCACAAGGACAATGGAGGATCCCACCTTCGATAGTCATAAAACTACAACTCTCATCCAACCCAAATGCATGGACCCAATTCAATCTCTATAATTCAAATCTTTGGCTTTTTTTCATGTTTCTTAATATCCAATTTTCATCTCAACATTCCTATTAAAATTTAAAATCTCTTCTATGAATGTTCATCCAAATTTTATCTTCTTACAAGTCTTAGAAAAACTGGGTGATCTTACTTGATCTCACACATATACGTATGTCTCTACATAGAATAAATTGCATTTTTGGTCTATGTGGTTTGTTGATTTACTCGAACCAGGTCGCTGCAAAAAGAGCTCATGAATGCGTAATTAAAATTACTTGGTATTAGGAGGGTTGTAAATTCTATTCGTTAAGTGTGCGATAATTTGGTCTTTTTTATTTATATTTCATTTGAATTTAAGAATACATAAATTATTAGAGTGAGTTACATTTTTATGAACTAAAGTCCATGTGCTTGCATTTTCTAACGATCTAATTCTGTAATGCAACCATATGCACCCAATTCGTTAACTTACACATTGAAAAATTACAACCACATGGACCAAGCTAGTTAAAAATGTACCCACAGAACTTGTTACAAAATGTAACCACATTGTTGAAAAAATGCAACTAGAGAGGTACGTGCCGTTAATTTTTCAAAATTGGAATGGGGTCGTAAGAACACCAAACAACACGGAATGAAAAATGTATTTCACTCTTGTTGATCCAAATTCTCTCAGTGAATTGATGATTACCTTTTCTACTTAGTGAAAAATACTTAGTTCTGTTTTTGTTCAGTTTTAGCGATTATCACTAAATTTGTTCTGTGATCGTTGAACATGTATTATAACAGCCAACAAACTTAAATATTCCTCTAAAAAAACTCACACCAAAAGAACCTTCAGCGATGTGGAAAAAGTAGTTGAAGAAAGAGATAAGTATGTCTGTAATTTGAAGCGGACTTAGTAATAACAAGACTATCTACATCAAGTGTGAAATCTGAACAAGACTCGGCGATAGCTGAAGAGTAATCAACAATTCCTCACTATTAGTGATCAAAGAGTCTTATACAACAAATTGGTTTTTGTCTTATCCTATATGCACAAAAGGACAACCCTCATGCTTAACACAGAAAGATACATGTACGGAGTTGCTTTTGTGTGTCCACAATCACTGATCAATCTTCATATTAAGCTCACATCAATGGCAGATTCAAGATAAACATTCAAGAACACTTTATGAATATTGAGAGAGAAAGTCAATCCTCTCAATTCAGTCAAACCTCTTATTATCAATCTGAATATTACAATTAGCTCACTTACCCTAATTACAAAGATTACCAACCTATTTATATGGTCAACATATTAATACAAAGTCAAAGTCAAACTAGTCTAAGAAAGTCAAACACGCTGACTTTTACAATTATAGACTAAAATTAATCTTTCAAGACGAATACAATTAATACTGATTTTTCAGTCCTAACATTCTCTCCCTTTGTATTCAGACTTGAAAGAAAATTCTGCACGTTTTGAGAACTTGTTTGAACTTTGAAACATTATGCACAAAATGTCATCTTCAAAAGAAATCTTCAACTTGTAATCTTCAAACGATCAACTGTTGAGAAAGATCTTCTAGCACTCCCCCTCAAATGTAGAATCACGGTGATCTTCTCTTTTGACAATGTAAATCAAAAACGATCTTCAGAAACACTGTACACAATGTGATCTTCAAAGTATCTTTAGAATCAAACTTCAGTAAACTATTGTGAAGAAGATCTTCACATTCAACATCTCTCAGTCAATTTAGCACACAAATAATCTTTTGATAATGAACTTCAGTCGCACTTCTTCTTTTGAGTCTTTTGCCATTCTCAAAGTTACTCCCCYTTGATCTTTGCATCAAATCCCCTTTTAACAATGTTCGGAAATCAATATTTCATTCATATTACATATACTCCCCCTTATGATGAAATGAGGATCATTCCATCATACAAAAAAATAAATGAAATTTTCCGAGTAAGCCGTCAAATCATGAAACTGTAAGTAGATCTTTGCAAATCCACTTATTTAATCTTTTC
>NC_037531.1:5661380-5662592 GCF_001531365.2 Cynara cardunculus var. scolymus
TTTTCAATATTAGTCTCCAAAGAATCGAGAACTAATAGATTATGTGGTATGCCCGGATTTTGTAGGTTTGGAACAAGATTTCGTATTCTTTTAATCCTGACACAACTCTCATCAATTCTTTTAGCTCACAACAACTACCCCTCTCTTTTCCATTTTAGTCTCAGCACACAAACCCTTTGTATCTAAGCTCACTCAGATATGGTTGTCCTCTTGGGTAGGTCTGTCGGTTTTGACATTCCATAGAGGTATTTCTGATAAGCACTCAGTCCCTCCTAAAAGTTTAGAGTGATGCACATATGATCATAATGGATGATCAACAATATTATTTCATTAAAGCACAAAGATCAGATAAAAGTTTGATCAATTAATTTTGGCTTTAAGCACAATCAATAAAGAATGAAGCGACAACGATTATTTGATATGTATGAGAGAAATGAATGAAGATCTGTAAGAACAAGTTTACAGATCCTGATATTCAAAAAAAATGAATGAATGTGTATCAGTTCAAAAAAAATATCAGAAAAACAATGTTGAATACAAACGAGTGTATTATCACCGAAAATGATTTTCGTATAAGAGACGTGATAATAACAGTTTGAAGAATAGCTGAAACAGGTATTGGAATTTTGTACGATGAGAAGTTACGCAAGTAAAATCTCAAGAAATACCTGTTCAGAGAATGTACTCGTTTTCAAAAAAAATCAATTTCCAAAACCAATTATTGAACTTTCTAAGGAAACTCCCCCTAGAAAGTAGATTTAAGTAATAAATCTTTTAAGCTCAAAAAAATAAAAAGAAAACATTTGAAGCACGGGTTCTAAACTGGGTGTTTAGAAACCACACTCGGTAAAGCACGGGTCCTGAACTGAAGTGTTCAGAAGCCATAATTGTTCAGCTCGGGTCCTAAACTGGATGTTTAGAAACCTTAGTTTGAAATARTGTACAACTCCCCCTGCATAGGTGTATCACAGAAAAATGATATTCTGATCAGCATAAGATGGACACACCTGCAAAACCAAATCAAGTAGATTTTGGTACCCAAACGRACTTGGGTCCTAATATGTTAGAATTTGGTTGGGGTATGTTGTAACTTCCAAACTATTTCTTTCGATAAGATGTATTCTTTTCAGCACTATGAACARGATGACCAGGATTAAAATATGAATTATATAAGTAATTGGGATCATACCTGTTCTTACATTTCCAGTTGTC
>NC_037531.1:5662932-5684284 GCF_001531365.2 Cynara cardunculus var. scolymus
AAATTGTTTCTTCTGATTTAGTAACTCGCTCTTCTCTTCATCTGAGCTGCTTTTGTCATTCTCCAAAGCGATGTCAAGCCACTTCCTCTTCTCAGTAAGCTCTTTTGCAATTGCTGTATACTTCTTTGAAGTATTTCTTTTCTCTGTAGCAAATTGCTTTTTCTCTTCGTCYAAAGCCTTTTGCTTTAGATCAATGCTTTTAGACAGTTTCTGGAGCTGGCTCTGACAGTCTTCGGAGATGTCTGTCTTTTCTTTAATATGTTTCTCTCTTTCCAAAACAATAAGCTGCTCAAAATCCGAGATTTGCTTTAGAAGCATCTTGGCGTTCAGCTCGAGAGAGTTAATCTTCTTCTCGTAAGATTCTCGTTCAGCTCCAAACTTTCTTTCAACTTCGATTATCCTCTTCTTTTCTATCTCCATCTCATTCCTTTCATCTTTTAAAAACTTTTCAGTCTTTAAAACCTTTTCCTTCTCTAATTCAAATAATCTTCTAAACTCAGTCAACTCATTCTCAGTCTTGTGGAACTTGTCAGTTAAATCCCCGATATCTGAATTGCTCCTTGAAAAGTTCTTCTTAATGAAATATGCACTTTTAACCTCTTTGAGTTTATTAAAAATATCTTTATTCACTTTATTCCAAGAMATCAGGTTATCAGTGAAATCTTTTTCTACATAACGAATAGTGTTCGCGAGTTCTTCAAACCTGGACTCAAATGCCTTCTCCATGCTCTCACACTCTTCTTTATAATGTTTCTTTAAAACATTTAGAAACACTTCCTCCTTATAACCTTCAACTCTCTTTTCYAGAGCAAAAATTATCTCTCTGAAGTTTTCAGATACAACTGCCATTTCAAAATTAGATTGATCAGATAAGAATCTATGCAGTGAAATCAGATAAAAAAATACGAACAATTAAGCTCAAAAAGAAACCGAAAAACATAAACACTGAAAAACTCACGCAAAAACAAATATACAATGATCCAAAAGAAAATTTAAACACAAACAGTCTAAGAAACTAAAAATAGTCCAAAAGAAATCCAAGTCCAAAAACTTGATACAAGCCCAAATACAATACAATCTATGCCGTAAACAGTGAACAATTATCAATTCCAAACTAGCTTGAGTTGTCCTTGATACTGTATGATGCGACAACTGATCAAAAATAGCAACCAGCAACAAGTAGTATAAAACACTTCAATCTGCTGCACACTTCCAAAACCAGGACGTTTCAATGACTGTACAATCTCAGCTTAAACCTGTGATGAACCAATCAATATGGCCAAATCTGTTCCAGTCCTTAAGGAAACAGCAGGAACAAAACAGTCCGATCAAATCTGCTTAAACCTGTTATTGCTGCTGTATATCAACCAAAAACAGAACACACTATTGGTTATATCTAAATCGAATGAGACAAAAGGCAACCACTATTGGACAGCTTGTTTACAACTAAAACACGAACTTGGACAAAGCTGGTGAACGAAGAAACCAAGTCCTGACCGAGGAAGGCTAAACCAGTCGACTATGTGCGAGAAACATAAATCCGTGAAAGTCTGTGTGCAAGAAATGATAAGCTCGCGACCAAGTCTGACAAGAAACTAAAAACAACGTTGCACCCTTGCAACCTAGCAACCTGCTGCTGCTTCTTCAACCTGTTAGTGTAGAGCTGCTGTAGCACTTCTGTCACTTGCACTTGAGCTGCTGTCACTTGCACATTCTGTCACTTGCACTTGAGCTCAATCTGCACACTCTGCTTCAAATCAATCTACTAAGCTGCTGTTAAACCTGCTACTGCACACTGCTGTTATGAACCTGTTGCTACTTCTTCAATCTGCTTCAAATCTGTTTCAAAACAATCTTCAAATTTGCTGTCAAGATGGGTCAGATAAAACAGATTGAAAGCAGGTCACTAGCCTAAGAGAAGCTAGCAAAACAGAAGCTAATGAACACTAGTGAAGCTGTTAACAAAATGAAGCTGTCAAGATGAAATGAAACTGTTAAAATAAGAGTTACTGACAAAATCTGTATAGCTATGTTTCAAAACAGCCTGCTGCTGTCATAAAACTAAACACAATACAACGCTTCCCTGCTGCAATGCTTTAAACCTGCAAGACTGTTATGACAGATTAAACAGAAACTGCTTGCTGTTTTATTAATTCTGAAAATTAAGACCTGCTGTTTGCTGCTTTGTGTATGCTGTTAAACAATATCAATTACCAAACAAACAAATAAGCAAGTCTTAGTACAATATCAAAACAATTAGAAATCCCTTAGAACTGGTAAACCAAACTCATTTATGCCATATGCATCATGGATTGTTGCTGCTGCTGTAGAACTTGCAGTTCTGTTAAACAAACTCTGTTGTAGTTCCTCATACGCTATGGCCGTGGTGGCTCTGTCACAATGTACACTTCTGTTCCAAATCAAAAACCAGAAACTAAAAGTTGTTGCTACTGCTTTCTTCTCCACACCAACAGCTACTGCTAGTTGCAAAATCAACACTGCACACAGTTGATGATGCTTTGCTGTTTCGCTGTTCTGTTTCTTATTGCTGTCTTCTTGTTGCTGTTTTTAATCCAAAAGGCAAAGTCAAGACTGCAACCATCAAACAGCATTGTTTATCTTCTCTCGATGACCCTTTCTGCTGCATCCCTCAATCACCTGATGTGAATCCGATGATATGGTATCCGGTGTATCTTAAACCGCTCAATAAATCCGATCAAGAAGTGAACGGTTTACCCTAAACCTGCTGAACGAATCAGAACCTTAATCCGATCAAGTGTTGACTGGTGTAGATGAATACCGTTCAAGGCTTCTGCGGTGTAGATGAACACTGGCTGATTGAAGGCTTCAAGTGATAAGCGGTGAAGATGAATACCGCTTGAAGTTTACCTCTCCGCTCGATTTACTTGCAAATCCGATTGTCACCTTCGATTTCCTCCTCTGTTCAATTGTCCAGAACGATGAAGATGACTTGTAAGCGGACTCTTAGTCCGGTCTAACTAATGGGCTAAAAAAAATTTGGGCCTTAAAATTTTTTTGGAAGGTTTAACAAACTAAAACAAACAAAAGAGAATAAAAACATATCAAAAACTATTAAAAACATAAAAACAAAAAGAAATTTAAGAGAAATTGGATCAAAAACACTGGTTTACAAAAAAAATTTAGAACACAAATTTTTTTTTTAAAAACCTAAAAACCGATTAAATCTTGATTTATTTTGATCAAATCACAAAAATTTGTGAATAACAAAGATTCACAATTCAATTTCGAACATTTTGATCCTGTTTTTAACGCAAAAACACATGATTTTATGAGAAAATCGGATCAAACAGGAAAAAAAATCAAAAACACGAAGAACACGAAGAACAAAAAAATTCAAAAAAAATTAAAAAAAAAACTTATCTGATCGATTCCTTTTTCTGATTTCTTGCATTCCAGCTCTGATACCAATTGTGTGTCCACAATCACTGATCAATCTTCATATTAAKCTCACATCAATGGCAGATTCAAGATAAACATTCAAGAACACTTTATGAATATTGAGAGAGAAAGTCAATCCTCTCAATTCAGTCAAACCTCTTATTATCAATCTGAATATTACAATTAGCTCAGTTACCCTAATTACAAAGATTACCAACCTATTTATATGGTCAACATATTAATACAAAGTCAAAGTCAAACTAGTCTAAGAAAGTCAAACACGCTGACTTTTACAATTATAGACTAAAATTAATCTTTCAAGACGAATACAATTAATACTGATTTTTCAGTCCTAACAGCTTTATTGTCTCTAAATGTGTTTATCAATTTTTCAAACGCAACTATTCATATGCGGCTAAAATCCTGCATACCTGAAGTACAAAAGACAAGCCTACAGTTTTATAGCTTGCCACGTGAATTGTACCATAGGACTTTCATCTAATGCAGTGAGTATAAATAACCAAAAAGAGTCTTCCTCTTTGAAAAACCCTCTTGCTTCTTATCTTAGAAGGTTTCTTCTTCCTCTAATCTTTTCTACTTTTTTTATTTTTATCATATTTGTGTATCTACTTAATGATTCTCATAGATTGTTTAGATTAGATATTACCTTATCTTATTACGTAACAATCTATAAATTATGTATTAATCTTCTTTTATCAATAAACGGTTTTAAAAAATGAAATTTGTGTGTTTATATTAAATCCTCCTCCACCAAATTCTACAAATTGTTATACCTTTATACTCTTGTAGAACCTTATTGGCACCAACAACTATAATTGTTATATTATTAATTGACACACACACACACACACATACATATATATATATATATATATATATATATGAAAAACTAAAAAATACCTTATCAACCTTTAGATTAATTATTTAATGAATGCGAATAAGATGGTGGTTACAACAATTTTTTTAAACTAAAAAACCTCCCCCCTAATTTTTTTATTAAAAAAAAAGTAATAAAATTCGAGTGAAATAAATAATATAAAAATATCATATTTTTCTTGTTAATTTGACGTATATATTGATATATTTTTTTCATCCATTTTTCATGGTTTTTCGTTTTTTCATATGTTTAGCATTTTCCCCTTAACTTAACCCCATATGAAAAACAGATAAGTAATCCTAACCCTTCCAATTAAAAAAATTAACGGTCAAGATTTCAGGGGATAATTAAAGGGGTAGTGTCATAATTTTTACAAATAGGTGGGAAACAAAATCATAGTATGTGCATATATGGACTCATGTGATTGACATACGAACTAAGTGATTTGGTTGATATGTGAACCTGGATGATTAACATATGAATTATTTAATTTTTATCTGCATATGTGAACCTGAATAATTCACATATGAACTATTTAATTGATTCACATAATTCTTAGATTCACATATAACATTGTAGTTTTAGGATCAAAATCAACATTTTGCTCAAGATCGCTTCCTAATTTCTATTTTCATTGTTATGTGCATATGTGAACTCGAATGATTCACATATAAACTATGTAATTCCTTCAAATATGAACTATTTAATTGATTCACATATCAATGTTAGATCCATATATAGTAGTATAGTTTTAGGATATGTTGGTTCATACCGGATCTACAATAGTTTATTGGTAACAGTTTGTAGAATGGGAGGATGGATACAAACACAACAACTTTCACTATTAAAAAAACATATATTGATAAACAAGATCAGTACAGATTTTTCCAGATTGTTTGCTGAAAGATAAGATACAGAACTTATCTAAACAATCAAAGAAAACACAAATTACAGATAGCAAGAAGAAAATACTTTCTACAAGAAATAGGTTAAGATGTATTGTGCTTTTCATTTATTACAATGAAAGTCTTTCTCTTAGATAGAGAACTAGAGGAAGGAGTATCTTATTGGGTAAAATCTTCAAATCAAGGATGCTTGGATATGAGATTCAGAGGTCTAACTGAGAAGAAGAACTTCTCAGCTATTTATACTCATTGAATTAAATGCAATTCAGAAGGTATAAAGCACATGACAAGCTTTAAGAGGTGAGCATGTAATTTGTTGCAGATATACAGTCTTTTGGCCGTATATGAACAGTCGTCTTTCATAAAGTAGGTAAGCATGCTTGGAGACAATAGAGTGACTCCGTACATTACTTTATTTTGAAAGGTATGGGTTTGTCTTTTGTGTGTAGAAGGACAAGACAAAAACTAATCTTGTTCAACAAGATTCATTTGATCGTTGATACTGGAATGACGCTGAAGGTCTCATCAGTGTTCGTTGAATCTTGAGTAGATTTCACACTTGTGTAGACGAGCTTGTTATCACTGAAAATCGCTTCAAATCACGAACTTGCTTGTCTCTATATTTAGCTTCTATCTTCGATATAGCTGAAGGTTATGTGGTTGTAAGTTGTCTTTCTGAAGGATGCTGATCTCTGAAGGAATTACAATACATGTTCAGTGATCACTAAACAGACTCAGTGATGATCGTTGAAGCTGAATATAGAGATAGTACACTTTGTAAGGTAAAAAGGATCATTATCAAATTACTGAGAGAGAGGATCAATAATCTCCCCCTATTTGATGATGACAAACAACATAAAGAAAATTGTTTAAGGTACAACAGTAAGAAAAAGATACTAGTAAAATACTTGTCCCTTTTAACTGTTTTGGGATCTTTTTCAGTGATACAATTTATCATGGAAACTTACCTTAATTGTAAAGGATTACAAGGAAAGAATAAACTTACACAATCTTAATAACTGAATGCTGAAAGCATATTCACTAACTAGAAAGGTGTCAGCGAATGTAAGAATAAAATAGAAATCATAAGTACATGTTTCATTTACTCTTTTCATGGATCCTTTTTAGTGAACCAATCATTTATTGAAATATTTTACAAGGGAAAATATTACAATGATTACAATCAGTTTTGGTAGGCTTAAGACATAAAAGCTATACAATCAAAGAAAACATAAGAAATACAAGATATTACAAGACTGAAAGGACTTCTAATCTAGATTGTTGAAGTTGATGTTGTCAGGGACATCTTCCCCTAGCATCTTCAGTCTAAGCATTTTATTTCGAATCTTGCGTTCCATCATCTATCCAAATAGATCGTTATTCAGCCAAGTTCTTAGATATTCAAAGTGGTCTATTGGGCAGAGATGGAACTCGGATACTCACTGAAACCTGTATTGACCATCATAGTCAATGAACATAAGTCCATATTCAGGTTTCATATCTCTGTGTTGGGCATATAAGGACCCTTCTCAGGCAGTGACAAGTTCAACATTGAGATATTTGGCTTCTTTCGATTCTTGGGGAGTTCATCCACTGAGAATTTGGTTTCATGATCATTCTTGTGGGATGATCCATCTTCAAGTTCAGAAAGGTTCTTTATTCGAGAGGGTGACTTCTTTGGTAGAGGAGGAACCTCGATGATCTTTGACACCTTGTTGAATAATTCATTCATAATTTCTTCAATGTAAAGCTTGTGCTTGGATTTGGATTTCTGGATAGCCTGTCGAATCTCAAGCCACTCATAGAAGCCATACTGACTGAAGAAGGAGGGATACTCAGTGACAGCATGTTTATTCTTTAGGAATATGACCACTCAAATGAGTAGAGCACCATCTTTCATACGACCACTGATAGTGATGTTTGAAATTTTGTGAGGGTTGATTCTCTTTTCGATCCTTTCTCTACACCAGTTGAGGTCATGATCCTTCAGGTTTAGCACTCGTTGACGTTCACGTTCAGCTTCTGCTAACAGTTGGGCTTGAGCACTGAGCGGATCTTTTCTCTTGAATTTCCTTTCAGCAAGTTCCTGATCAGCTAGAGCCTTGGCTAACTCCAAGCTGTCTTTAAGTTATAATTGATGGTTCTTCAGCTCTTGTTCAGTACAGAGGGATTCTTCTCGTTCAGTTTTTGAAAGAAAATCAAACTCACCACATCCAGAGGTACGAAAAAGAATTCTTACTCTGGATTGGTCGAGCTGACTTACCAGCTGAGCCATCCTCTAGTCTTCTTCAACTTCTGAATACGCAAGTTGTCTAGATGACTTCCTGGTATTAGAGTGTTGGTTTCACCATCATATCCATCGTCCTCTAAGGGTTTCAAAATATGGGAGATTAGTTGAGATACTAGGAGGGTTTGTTGCTAAGAGACATAGAGAGATGGGGGTAGAAGTTTCAGTTCCTAAGGAAGGAGGTACAAACTTGGAGGTGAATGCATCCTCAGATGGACTGATTGTTCGTAGTACTAGGGCAAGGTTTTCTTCATCCACTCCTTTGCCTTTTCCAGTGAAGTGTTGGTTCCTTGATGACTTCTTCCCTTGGGAAGCAAGTTTCCTGAAGGATATTCCATTAGCCCGTCGCTTGGAATGACTTGGATGTAGAAAGCATCATCATTATCGTCACCACCAAGATCAGTACCTACATCTGGAAGTTGAGGTTCAGAATCCTCCTCCTTATCATCATCTTCTTTTTCATCATCACCAATAGAAGTGGAAGGATGAAGGTCTTCATGGTCAGCAGTAGCATCAATAGCAGTAATAATGGCATTATCATTACTGATGGAATCATCATCATTGATGGCTTTAGAGATAGGTTCCCTGGCATCCTCAATAGTAGGATTCAGAGCATCTGATGGAGGGTTCAGAACATTTTCATTCATCATATCTTTAACTGTCTTTTCACCATATCATCATTTTCCCCTTGGTCCTCATTAGGTTTCTCCCCCTCTTTGTCATCATTAGCATTAGTACCTGAAAGAGGGAGACAAGAGGTAAGGTCTTCTAGTTTATGCTCGATGAAGGAGATTGCTTCATTTTGAAGACGATTGAAATCAGAGACTCTGTCTAGTTGTTGACGATCAGCTTCTCTGAAGGCAAGTTAAAGGATAGATGATGGTTGTTGAAGGAATTGGAAGATCCGTTCAAGGAGCTCACTATACCTGGTAAGCTCGGCCTGAACTTCTTCAGCTTTGCTGCAGAGTGTAGCGACGACTTCAGAATTGAGTTAGACTTCCATTTTCACGGCGTTTAGCATATCTTTGACTTCATGCACCTCATCTTGGACAATAGAGAGGTCGTGAGTCAGATATTCCATACAGGGCATTGCCTGGTGCACTTCATCCATCTTGACGACGACATTTGGCGACACCAGGAAACAACAACTTGACATCCTCAGCCATGTCATAGGCTTCAGCCTCTATGACTGGGGGTTCATTCTCTAGTGGACCTGTAGAGAGAGAAGAGCATTGAGCATAAGAAGGCTCAGGGTTAGTAACTAAAAAAGAAATGGAGGTTTGGTGTATACCTGAGGGGTCATCAGTAGTATCTGAAGGATTATCGTTGGGCATCTCAAATGTGTTGTCATGAGGATCAACAACACGTATCTGAGAAATTTCATAAGGAGCATCCTCGGGTTCTATGGTGACGGCTTCACCAATAGTGGGGATAACCACCATAGGATCATCAGCATGTGTAGTATAGACCAAAGAAGGAGATGAGGAGAGAATGGTTGAGAATAGAAGTGGAGGATTAGCAGTGGCAATGCTGGGAATCACACATTCAGCGATTTAAGTCACTGAAGTGATTTGGGTAGGAGCTACAGATACGATCGCATCTGAAGAGATTGCTGAAGAGATTAGGAGGGTTTCATTAATTGCCTCGGGGGTAAGGAGAATTTTTATAGTTGAGACATGTTTAGAGGCCACAACTAGATTGGTTGGCTTCTTCTTTTTGGCTTTCTTAGCCCTCTTTGAGGGACTAAAAGGGGCTTCAGACTGAGTCCTCTTACGAGAGGATGAGGTTATAGTGTCCGGGATAGACTGAGGGAGGTTTGCCAAAGTCTTAGCCACTGAAGAAGTAGAATAAGAAGGAGGAGGAGGGGCATTGGCTATTCTCAGCATGAGAGCGAATAGGCCAAGGCTTTGTCTTGGGATCAAGAATTCTTGATCCAAGTCGATAGATAGGGAGGTCACTCTCAGTGGGGTACTTGGTAGCAAGAATCCTGACAAGAATTCCACTGAGGAACTTGGTGTAGGGGACAACTTTCTCATGGTGACGCTTATCCAACTTCAGTACCATATCATCGAAAATCAGCTTGGCGGAGTTGACGTTGATTTCTCTGATCACTGAGTAGCCGATGTTCGGCGCCATGTGGCTATCTTCATCTTTTCTACCTGTCTTTCCACCCATGCACTGAATAAAGTGCGAAAATAGGCACTGCCAGATAGCAGACATCCCGTTCTTCTCAATCTTCATCAGCAACTTGTTGAGGTCAGAAGTAGAGTCTTTCAAAGGCCAGTTGTAGCCAATATAATCCAGAATCTTGACGATATGCTCAATGTTTGGGTCTTTGGCGTAGGTAATGGACTTGGGTAGTATGAGAGCAGTCCACACGGTTGAGAAGCCAAAAATCACTACAATTTGATTGATCTCGCAGAAGATCTGGACAATGGAGATTTCATTCTTGTCTTGCACCGTCTTTTCCTCGGCAGTGTACCAGAACTGCCATAGGATATCTTTCACTATTACCGGTTCGAAGGTTAGGGCTTATCCTAGTACATAGTTATTTAAGAACTCAGCAACATCTTCAAATTGTTGTGTGTATGTAGGAATGTCCGGGAATGCAACGTGGTTGTTTGGCTTGAAGGTGATGTCTTCCAAAGAAAAGTTCTCGCTTTGTGTAGCCATCATTTCTGTTTAAAAAAGAACAGAAGAATAGGATTTTGCACATATTAAGGTTAGAAAGCACTTTAGAACAAAGTTTGAAAGAAAAAACTTTCTTTTGAAAAACCAGAAGAAAAAATAGGGTTTTCAAGAAGATTAGGATTTTAGAAACTTGGTTAATAAATCTAGAAGAATATGGATTTACAACCTGTTGTTTGTATTTATAAGAAAGAAAGACATTTTTAAATAACAAACACGTTTCTTGAAGATTAACAACCAAAAAAGAATTACAAAACTGTTTCTTGAAAGAGAGGGAAGAAACTGGTTCAAAAGGTATTCAGGAGTTCTTGTTTGCACAAAGTTCTTGAGAGTATTTGTGTAAGCGTATATGAAAGGGTAAGAGAGATATATATTTAGGTGAGATGAGAGAGAAAGAGGAGATATGAAAATGGCACTTCGAAAAGATGTACAATGATGAATTTCTTTGCACGTCATTTTACTGTGATTGGTAGAAGAGAAAAAGGACCACGTGTAATACCTTAAAAATCTTAATGACGTCATAAAGAAATGACTGTTCATTATTCTTTTTCTTTTAAAACAAAGATCATTGAATACGAAAAGTTCAACGAGAATTGTAAGATTCTTTTAAAACAAAGAATCACTAAATAAGAAAAGATTAGTGATAGTTTTAAGATTTAAGAAAGGAAAGATATATCTTAAAAATATACGTTTACTGAAGAGTTCAGTCATAGAGAAGAAACGTTGAATCATTTCATCTTTAAAACATTCTAATCACTGAATAAGAAAAGATTCAGCGACAGTTTTGTTTTAAGAAAAGAAAAGTAGATATATCTTAGAGATATATTTACTCAAGAGTTCAGTGATAAAAGAAAACACTGAAACCTCTTTTTAAAACATTTTGATCACTGAATAAGAAAAGATTCAGTGATGGTTTTAAATTTTTAGAAAAGAAGATAAGTAGACATAACTTAGAGAGAAAAAAACATTTACTCAAGAGTTCAGTGATAGAATAAGAACACTGAATCACTTCATTTATGTATCACTAAGTATTGCTTAGAGCTGAAGGAATTAATCATGCGTTCAGCATTCCAAGTTCGCTAATTAAAATATTGAATATTGTTTCATCAAGAGGCTCTGTAAACAAATTAGTGAGTTGCTACTCAGTGGGTACGAAGTGATGTTCAATATTATCATTCATAACATGCTCTCTGATAAAATGATATTTGGTCTCAATATTTTCGTCTTAGAGTGGAATACAGGGTTGTTTGCAATTGCAATGGCGCTAGTGTTATCGCAGTAGTTAGGGATCTTTGAGATTTTAAGATCACAATCGCTGAGTTGGTTTTTCATCCAAAGGATTTGGGCACAACAGCTTCCAGTGGCAACATATTCAGCCTCAGTAGTTGATGTGGACATTGAATTTTGCTTCTTATTTGTCCAACTCACCAACTTTCCACCTAAAAGTTGACAGCCTCCATTGGTGTTTTTCTTATCAATCCTGCAATCTATAAAATTACTATTTGCATAACCAATTAGGTCAAAACCTGAGACTTTAGGATAACAAAGGCCCAGATTAGGAGTACCCTTAAGATATCTGAATATACGTTTTACAGCAATCAAATGAGATTCCTTAGGTTCAGACAGATATCTTGTACATAGACAAGTAGAATACTTGATATCAGGTCGGCTTGCTGTGAGATATAACAAGGAGCCGATCATTCCTCTATAAGAAGTAATGTTTACAGGCTTTCCATTTGGATCCTTGTTCAGCGAGAGAGGAGGAGCCATTGGAGTCTYCATAGATGAACTGTTGGTTAAGTCGAATTTCTTCAACATATCCCTGACATACTTACTCTGATTGATATAGATGCCTTTATCAGATTGTTTAATCTGAAGACTTAGAAAGTAAGTCAGTTCTTCCATCATTCTCATCTGATATTCTTTCTTCATGTGTTCAGCAAATCGAAGACACAAAGAGGGATTAGTAGAACTGAATATAATATCATCGACATAAATTTGGACTAGAATGATATGACCCTTGAATTTCCTAAGAAATAGGGTCTTGTCAATCTTTCCACAAACAAATTTTTCAGAGATGAGAAATGAAGAAAGGGTGTCATACTGGCACGAGGGGCCTGTTTGAACCCATAAAGAGCTTTATCCAATCGAAAGACATTATTAGGATATTTTGGGTCAAGAAACCTTGGAGGTTGTTCAACGTAAACTTCCTCCTGAAGTTTTCCATTCAGAAAATCACTCTTTACATCCATTTGGTACACTTTAAAGTCCTTATGGGCAACATAGGCTAGGAAGACTCGAATAGCTTCGAGTCTAGCCACTAATGCGAAAGTCTCATCGTAGTCAATGCCTTCTTCTTCCCTGTATCCCTAAGCAACAAGACGAGCCTTGTTACGGGTTACAATTCTTTATTCATCCAACTTATTGCGATAAAACTATTTGGTGCCTATCACAGTTTTATCAGATGGATGCGGGATAACGTACCAGACTTTGTTCCTATCAAACTCAATGAGTTCTTCTTGCATGGCAGTGACCCATCTTGGGTCAGTGATAACCTTATTGATTTTCTCAGGCTTAACTAGAGAAAGAAAGTTGACAAAGAGATAGATATTACCTAGACCACGACAAGTCTGAATACCTGCACTTGGATCACCAAGAATTTGATTGATGGGATGGTCTTTCGTCCATCGCTAAGCTGGTAAGTGATATAGATTATCACTTTCAGAGTTTGGGGGCTCAGGTAGAGAAGATGAGGCTTCAGCAAAAGAGTCTTCAACAACAACTTGAATTGCCAAAGGAACCTTAATGAGCGATTCATTTACCGATAGAGGTTCAGTGACTGAAAGAGATATAGCGACTGAAGGATCAGTATTCGATAATTGTTCGATTTCTCATTTCAACGACCTCGTTTTATTGTGGAGTTCTCACAGCTGAGAAGTTGTGTGAGATTCCCTTGTTCACAAGGAAGTCATCAATGGTACTGTTTTTGAACTCAGTACCATGATCAATCCTGATATATCATACTTTGATGTTGTTCAGTACTTCTATGCGCTTGACTAACGAGATGATTTCTTCAGGTTCATCACTCTTGGATCTAAGAAAGAAAACCCAAGTTTACCTAGAAAACTCCTCAACGATGATGAGCGTATATTTCTTTCCAGCTATAGATTGCACATTGACAGGACCAAATAAATCCATGTGCAGTAGCTAAAGTGGAGAGGTCACTGAAGAGACTTCCTTTGACTAAAAGCTAGCATTTGTTTTCTTTCCCTTTTTACACGTTGAGCAAAGAGATTCCTTTGCAAAAGAGTGCTGAGGAAGGCAGTGACAAGATCCTTTCAAAACAGCTTATTCAGCGTCTTGAATTTGAGATGAGAAAGTCTTTTGTGCCATAACCAGTTAATATTTGAAGAGACTTTAGAGAGAAAATAGCTATTCTAAGTGAAGGGAGAATCCATGTTGATGACGTACATGTTCTCTTCATGAGAACCTGTAAGAGCGAGGTTGTCATCTTTGTCGAAGACCTAACATGAGTTCTTAAGAAATTTCACTGTGAAATCTTTATCACATAGTTGACTGATGCTAAGAGGATTATGCTTCAGTCCTTCAACATATTCAACACGTCTGAAGGTGGTTGCACCATTTGTTAATGCACCAAAGCCCTTGGTATATCATTTTCCATTTCCTCCAAAAGTCATGGAAGGGCCTCTTTCATCTTTGTAGTCTGAAAGCATGGATTTGTCTCCGGTCATGTGTCTTGAACATCCACTATCAAGATACCAGATGCCTTTGACTTCCTGCAATAGAAAACTGATTAAGATTTCTTTGGTACCCATTTCTCTATAGGTCCAGTAGAGTTAGATGCGACATTCACTGGCACTAAAAGCTCAGAGTCAGCAGGTGTCTTTACTGATCCTGAAGAAGAGGCTTTAGCGGTCTTCTTCACCTTAGTCGTTTTCACAACTTTAGTGGCTGATTTCACTTTGGCTGACTTGTCAACCTTATTTCTTTCTTTACCTTGGCTGGCGGATCAGATTTGGTAGTTGAAGGACACTTACTAGCGACATGAGTAGTCTCACCATAGTGACGACATTTCCTAAAGTTTTTTTTTTGTAATGGTGTCCGGGCCAAAGCCCGACTAATCCCCGGTAAATTTGGAGGCTAAACATGGCCCCACTTAAATGTCGCCAACACTCCCCTCCCAGGGCTCGAACTCGGGTTCATGACTATGCCATGCCTAAGCCTTTACCACTAGGCTGGAGGGTGTTTGACGACATTTCCTAAAGTTGAAGGGAGCTTTAGGGCCAAAAGAGTCAGAAAGAAGAGAAGAGGGACAAGCTCCAATAATACTTTTTTTCATTTGTTCAATGAGAAACAACTGAGGGTTTTGATACATTGGGTGAAAGATTTACTTTCAGCTTTGGCTTAGATCTCTGTGAGGTCTATTTGACTTGTGGTCCTTCTTGGGAAGAGGATGAATGCTGACAAATGATTTACATTTGTCTTTGCATCCTGAACTTAGAAAAGTTCCTTCAAGATGAGTTTCAGTAGAAGAGTACTGAGAGAAAGAAGTGTCAAGAATATAAGAGACAAAAGTATCAAACTTAAGCATGAACCTGTCAATTACACACTATTCCTGATCATAGAAAAATCCTAGACCACTATTTATCCTGGTAGGGATCTAAGCGTTGATGATCTCAGTGACCTTGATAGAGGCTTTGCACCATCCTGCAATGGTAGCCTTCTCAGCCTTGATTTCAACAATTTCTTGCTCACGCTCAGCGATAGCCTGCTCGCATTTGATGCTAATGGTCTGGTTTACAATGACATGATCCTTAAGATTTTCTTCAATCTTGGTTAGCTCTTTGATCTTTTAATGGAATCTATCTAACTATTCTTAAAGATCAAGATTAAGCTTTTCAGTTTTGGATTTCCATTCAGGGCATTGTAAAGGTCAATCGTCAGCGTATCTAGTGTAGATAGGCTATCAGATGAAAAAGAAGAAGGTTTATCTAGGTTACATATCTGAGTAGAGGTTGATGGCGAGGGATAACTGGAGGATGATGTCTCAGATGGTTCATGTTTCACATCCTTGGCCATGATACAGAGATAGGTTGTGTCTTCCTCGTCCGAGGATGATTCATCAGAAGAAGCAACTCAGTCATGCTCTTCAGTGATAAGACCTTTGCCTTTATGCTGAAGATTCTTCATCTTCTTGTATTTCTCCTTCGGTTTCAGGTATTTGTCTTTTGAGGCCTAAAGAAGGATGAGAGGTTGGAAGATGGTGTCGTAGCTTTTTTCGACATGCATTCACTAGGAAAGTGACCTTTGCGTTGAAAGTTGTAGCAGTTAGCTGAAGCCTTGTCAATGGGATTTAATTTTTGCTTGTCAGCTATGGTCAGGGAAGGACATCTACAGTAGTTGATTTTTCTGGCGAACCTCCTAAAAGAGTTAGTAAGAAGGGATAGCGACTCATCAAACTCTGAAAGATAAGCATCGGTCAAGTTCTCAGAGTTAGAAGGATCTAACTCTGTGATAGAAACAGAAGAGGAAGGAGTAGAAGAAATAGAAGGGTTAGCTGAAGGGCTATAAGAGATCAAAGCTAAGAGAGATATTTTCATGTCTTTCGAGTATTTTAGAAGATTCTTCTTTACCTGATGGGATTGCTCATGATTAAGCAATATCCTATAAATAGAACTGAGGGAAAGGGAGGACATGTCCTTAGACATCTTGAGACACATGGTATAATTATCCCATGATTCTGGCTAACATTCAAGGAACTTTATCAGCGTCTCTGAGTTGAAATATTCTCTTCCAACTGGCCTCAAATCAATAAGAAGACAATTAAAGCGTTGATGTACTTTAGACAAAGATTCAGATCTTCCAAAAAGAAAACTTTCATATTGTCTTACTAAATTTATCTTCCTCGATTCTTGTACTTCAAAAATACCTTCATATTGCACACAAAGAGTATCCCACATGGTTTTTGAGGTTTTAAGCTTCATCACAAAGTGATAAACCTCATCAGGAAGAGCCATGGCTATTATAGATATCGCATAAATATCTAAAATATTTTCTTCTTCTCTTTGTCACTCCACTAATGAGGGAGTTTCCGAATCTGCCTTTCAGGAATCACTGTAGTCGTAGCAGTAATAGGAACTGCTAGAGAAATTGCAAATGGAACATAAGATCTATTCTCAATGTAGTATGAAATCTTAGGATCCACACCTTCCAAGAAGAGAGACATACGGTTCTTCTAGAGACTGAAGTTGTCTCTAATGAACCGGGGAGGTTTGGCAATAGAGCCATTATAATGAAAGTTTGTGCTCGTGTTTTGAAAGGTAAATAAATTATATAGAAAGAAGAGATAATAAAACACCAGTAAAACAACAATACAACACAAAAACAAACACTGCCCTGATACCACTTATAGATTGTTCGCAAAAAAGGTAAGATATAGAACTTATCTAAACAATCAAAGAAACACACAAATTACAAATAGCAAGAAGAAAAGACAGTGCTACAAGAAATAGGTTAAGAGGTATTGTGCTCTTCACTTGTTATAGTGGAAGTCTTTCTCTTAGATAGAGAGATAAAGGGAGGAGTATCTTCTTGGATAAGATATTTAATGCAAGGATTCTTGGATATGAGATTCAGAGGTCTAACCCAACTATTTATACTTATTGCATTAAATGCAATTCAGAAGTTACAAAGCACGTGGCAAGCTTCAAGAGGTGAGTTTGTCCTTTGTACGTGGCAAGCTTCAATAGAGTGATTCCATACAGTACTTTACTTTGAAAGGTATGGGTTTGTCTTTTTTTTTTTTTTTTTGTAGAAGAACAAGACAAAAACTAATCATGTTCAACAAGATTCATTTGCTCGCTGACACTGGAATGACGTTCAAGGTCTCATCAGTATTCGCTGAATCTTGAGTAGATTTCACACTTGTGTAGACGAGCTTGTTATCACTAAAAACCGCTTCAGATCACGAATTTTCTTGTCTCTATCTTTAGCTTCTATCTTCGATAATGCTGAAGGTTCTATGGTGTGATTTTTGTCTTTCTAAATGATACTGATCTCTGAAGGAATTACAAGACATGTTCAGCGATCATTGAATAGACTCAGTGATGATCGTTGAAACTGAATACAGAGATAATACACTTCGTAAGGTGAAAGGGATCATCATCAAATCACTGAGAAAGAGAATCAACATGATCAAAATCAACATCTTGTCAAGATCGCATTCTGGATTCCAATTCATATTGAAAGAACACGATATTTGATCCATAAATAATTAAAGAAATTTGATAATTTTGATAACCTAGAATTGCGATATATGATCGAAAAAGAGTCGAGAAAAAATCGATGATAGAATGGCCATAAAGTCGGATTTCATTCCTTAGAATCATTAATGTGATCAGAGATCAAATATCACTGACTAGACTTTTGTTGTTGTCATTAACGATGATAGTGTATGATCATATATCACCATCCCTTTCTGCTAATTACGATATTACCCTTCATTTAATAAAATTTTATCATTTAATATAATAGTTGGATTGCTTCTCTCTTTCTCATATATTTAATGCTTCTCATTTGAACCTCTCCCTGTATATATTATATAGAGAGATAGACGAGGAATTGTATGAGAATCACAATTATGATGAGAATGATAAGAACATTTTTTAGTCTTTGGGTTAGTTGATTTTTCTAACTTAATTTTTCTTCAACTACTTTTAGTACTTTCAACTACATTTATCTACATTTATCTTCACTTTTATGTAATTTTCACGAACTTTTACATATATTTAATAACTTTCACATGCATTAATTTGTTAAAGTTTTAATCATGACGGTAGAAATAGATAAATAAAGATAGTTGAATATAGATGAAGATATATGAATGTTTTATCATCACATTCTCACTATAAGCTTGTTTTCTTTGGAATCCAACCATACACACACATATATGCAACATTTGGTACATTTGGGAACAGTAAGAACCAATTACAATCCATGAATTGTTTAATATAAAAATTATGATAGATATTTATGATAAACATTAAGAATAACGAAAATGAATTACATTCACCAGTATTTAGGCATATACACACACACACACACACATATATATATATATATATATATACTATCTTATAAAGTATTTAGATGAAAGTTTTAAATATAAGTTTTTATGCAATGGGTACTACTAATTCGTGCATATTATTTAAAAATCTCTTAATTACACTTTTAAAGTAGAATGTACACTTTTATAATGCATGAGCTTTATAATTGCAAGGTTTATCTTCCCAATATGGCTTTTCAGCTTTTCCAAATCGAAGGTTGCAATTCAAAAATTGAAATTCACTGGTTTCTTTCTCTTGATATGCATGAACTTGATCTAATCGACCCCCTGGCCTTTACCAAAAGCTTTATATGTCTAATGAAGCTTATTATTATCATGATAAATTTTATTATCTAACATCACAAAATGGATGATTCGAAGAGTTTGGCGACTTTGAGAGGGTCTTTTTCTAAAAGATGAAAAAGGTGAAAAAGAGGAGGAGAATGTTCATATTGTCTTTCTTTAGGAAGCAGGTTGTTCTATAAAGTTATGTTGCCTTCTTCGTTTTCATTGATGGTAGGGGACTAAAGAGGATTCACAAGAAGATCTTTGGTCGAGGGATTTTCAAGGTGTCGATCATTCTCTATCTTGCTCAGTCTGAAGAACTCCATCTGCTACTTCTCTCATATGCATTCATTTCATTTTCTCTTGGCCAATGGTAAAAGCCCATTTCTAACTCTTGGGTTTTCCTTTCCTTATTTGGTTGATTTAGGTTTCAGATATGCCACGGTTTGAGTTCCCATTTTCTTAAGTTTTGTTTGTTTAAACCTTTCAGTTTGCTTACGTGAAGTGTTTGCTAGGTCTTTCTAATATTTATGATCCATTGGATCCGTTTATTGAGTTCCCATTTACCTCAAGGGTTTGTTAGTTACTTTGTTTTACAACCCTGTGATATCTAAACATTTTCACCATTTTTCAAGTTTAACAGGAGGGCTATTGACATTCAGTACCTTGATATCTAAACTTCGGCTATTGAAATGTCTTACCTATGAGTTTAGGTTTTTGTTGTTGAGTTTAATAAGATCAACGGTGGTGCCTGGTTGGTTTGAGCTTGGCTCCAAAAGTCAAAAGTACCAGCAGGTCTCAGGTTCAAATCCAAGGAGGAATAAAAATCACCTTATGGCCACGGAGGTTCAAATGCGATGACTCCAGGCTATCTGCAAAGCAGGTGGTCCTGAGATTAATTGGCCCGCATAGCGGGTTGGATATCCAGGTTAATAAAAAAAAATCAATATTGAGTTTGAATTTCTTGAGATCTTGATTTTCAGATTGGTTTAACCCGATTCAATTGCATATTTTGATTCGTTTTTGGTTAAATTTGAATGAAAATGAACTAACTAGGATCAATGTCGTGTTTTTGTTAACCCACTTACAATGGTTGTTTAAATGCTTTATAAGATAGTACTGATTAAGAGACCTTAAGGTGGCTACAGATGAATTATTGATAATTTTAAAAAATTATAGATATTGCATGCAAGTTTTACTCTTCAGTATGGTGTTGTACTGTTGTAGAAATGTGCATAAAATGTGGAGTTAAAATAGATAGTGAGTGTGGTGTTACATTTGGATATATACACAAGGTTATTTTTATTTTTATAAAGGCACATGTGCCGTTGGTATGTAAATTATTGAACTGTATAACCAACGAATCTTCTGATATTGATGCAGAATCTTATATTGAGATTCAATAATAATTGCAGATATTCTGCTTGAGTCATTATATAAAACACTTGCTTACTTTCTACTAACATTTTTTAACAAAAACCTATTACAAATCTTCTCGAGTACAAAAATCTTTTCATCTATTTAAAATCTTATCTAAAAGTCTCATATTTAATTTGTCATTTTAAAGTGCACATCATATTTTCGAAACCAGAACTACTTAACATTAAAATTCAAATATCTAACAACATTACAACAACTGATATTTAAAATTTACTTGACACTTTTTTTCTTTTGAAATGAAGTTTGTATTTTATTAAAAAGAGTAAACAATTATAAAACTCACTGATACAAAAATATAATAGAAAAATAAATTCGTTAAAAAAAAAATGAAAGACGATGATTTTTATATTTTTAGGGTATTCAACATCGGTGTTATTTCGATTGTCTTGACAAGAGATTTTTAATAATGTATTTTTTTTAAAACATATTTGGTTTTATTATTGATATTTAATGAATTAAATTAATTAATCAAAATGTATAAAGGTTTTAATTGAAAATTATATTGAAAGAGGGGATAAAATAAAAATGTAAGGGAGTAAAATAAAAATAGTTACTATTCCAATAACAGATTGGTGTGGAATAAAAAGCAACGCATTATCTTCAATGGCAATAACCCTTCTCCAATAACTTTTTAAACAGTAAAAAACTTTTAATGAGTTATGCATTTAAGATGCTCTTACAATTTCTTATAGACATGACTATTTGGCATTTATCCCTTCGAGCATTGTAGTTCGATTATAGTTGAATATCTGGTAAAGTCCATACTTCTTCACTTGCAAATTGTTGTCACTGAACTTTGGCTTCAAAATCATTTCAGTATTCACTGGATTTTATACAAATCTAGTAACACCTGCAATTTTGGGTTTCCCTTTTATGCTTAATCACCCCATCAATAACCGTTTTATATACTAAATATTGAAGGTTCCATCAAATCATATTAGGATCTTCGAAGAATTAATGAAACGGTCCTGGAAAATGGAAAAGAGGCATGGAAGTATGGAGTTACTCGAGCTGGTGTGCAAGCTAGAAGTCTATCTTGTTGTTAAGCATGGAGTCCACACTTAAGACTAGTGAATGTTATACGGAGCTATTAGCCTGCTGTGATTAGGGTTGTGCATTAGGCGTATCAGACGGATTCGGGTGGGAAAATCAAAAACCCGATCGGATTTTGGATATGGAAATTAAGCCCCAACTTTTAGATTTTGGATTATGGATTGCTTGGGGTTCGGGTTGGTCGGGTTTCGTGTAGAGGTCGGTCGGGTTCGGGTTTAATTATAATGCAATATATATATATATATATATAT
>NC_037531.1:5686899-5696991 GCF_001531365.2 Cynara cardunculus var. scolymus
CTATATATATATATATATTAACATTCTAACTTAAACAATCCTAACGTTTGCCCAACAAATGGCAACCCAAACTATATATATATATATATATATATATATTGTTAGGATCAAGCGCTTACCCACTACACCAAAAGCAATTGCCTTTGTGAAGGCGCAACCTTATTTCCCTTATAGTGTAGCAGCCAGCGCCACATTTCGATTTAGGAAGATGCTGGAACCGTGACCAACATATATATATATATATATATATATATATATATTAACATTCTAACTTAAATAATCCTAACGTTTGACCAACAAATGGCAACCCAAACTAGATAGAAAAATATATCACATACACTAACATTTTAACTTAAATAATCCTAACGTTTCTCCAATATACGACAACTCAATATAGAGTTTAAAGTTATATATAGGTATTGTAAACTTACCGCAACCCGGCTACACCTCGAAGTCACGTACTCTCCTCGTGGCTTGCAACCCGAAGATGACTCTGTACTCGACCTCTTCTTATGCGTATGATGGAAGAGTTCCACAGCGGACGGTGGCACGCCATTTTTTGCTTTCGTCTACATATTAGCACGTAATAAAAACATGTGTTAATTGTATCATTTTAAAAATTCAAGCTACTAAAGTAATCGATTTTAAGGACCTACCAGGCGAGCACCATGCATGGCGAATGTGATCGATTTGCCGGTGTGTTTGGCTATATCACCTTCCACCATAGTCATTCGGTTATCATATGCTGTCTTGGAAACTACACCCTTCCAATGGGGCGTGTTCCAGCGATCAATCATCTCACACCAAATACGAGGATCTAGCCACTTAGGGTGGAAGCCTTTTAACATATTCATATCCCTATTTGGATCATTTTCTACATAGGGCATCAATTGACTTCTGGCTATTTCTCCTGCCCTTCTCCTAGCAGAATTCATGCCATCATTGTAGTTTTTCGCACCCCAGGTTTCCTATATTTGTAGCATCTTGGCGTCAAGTGCTGAATCCCAACAATAGTACCCCTACACATAAAAGATTAATTGCTTGTTGACTTCAAAATAAAACTAGCAAAAATATAACAAGTTAAAAGAATACTACAAACATGGAAACGCTCCCACATCCGTGTCTTCACCTCCTTAGGGATTTCCGACCATGTGCACCATAGCCCCTCAATCATTGACCGAATAATCTGAGTCAAATGATGGGTCGTGTGGATGTTGTTAAACCTATGTAATGAGTTGAATTATTATCGATACCCAAAAATAATTAATTTGATCAATTAGTTAATATAGCACTTACTCGTTGGATGTAACACCAATCCTCGTTCTCTCGGCTGGAAGATGTTCTGGAGCATCGACGCCATGGACATTTGCAAACTCAAACTCATTTGCTTGTACAGAAGCACTACTAGATCCTGGAGTAGGTGTAGGTTAGCTAGTAATAGGTCGGGTATGTGTAACAGCAGATGGAGTAGGAGTAGGTGTAGGTTGGCTAGTAATAGGTCGGCTAGGTGTAGCAGTAAATGGATTAGGTGTAGGTTGGCTAGTAATAGGTCGGCTAGGTGTAGCAGTAGATGGAGTAGGTGTAGGTCGACTGGGTGTAGTAATAAATGGGGACGGAGTACCTGTAGAATCGCCCCTACCTCCTCCACGCCAAATACGCGGCATACTGTAACAAGTCTACAAAAAAGGGGTTATTTAAACAATAAAGATTTAAAAGATAAATTCACAAAGATAACATATAGAAGAGTACACGTGTAAACAAAGTTTATTAACACTAAAATCAACCTAGTATTTAATCATCTGATGAATGATCAGACAAGTCATGTTCTTCTTCGTCTGAGTCAGTATCTGAGTCTTCAAACTCTTCTCCTTCGTCACTACCCTCATCAACATGCCAGTTGTCATGACCATCTTTGGAAACTTCTATGTTATCTTCCTCCATGACGAGATAGATGGGTTCATACACTTCTTCGTTTGTACCTATGGATGGTATTCTATCATTTTCTTGAAAAAATTGTTTCTCATCCACATTTTCATCGGAAGGTACTTCGGTTACACATGACGCTAAGTCATAGACCCCTCTTGGCTTTGTTTTCACCATAGACCTCCAATTCTTTAACGAGTTCGATGGATATGGTACATAATATTCTTGTTCAGCTTGTGATGCTAGAATAAATGGGTCGTCTGAACGAAGTCTTGATCTATGTTTGACGTCCACAATATTATATTTTGGGTCAAATCAAACGCCATTAACTATATCAAACCATGTGCATCTGAATATCGGTACATCACAACGGCCGAGTCCATACCCATGATATTCTATCTCTAGGACTTCATCCAACAATCCAGACTCATACTCTGAGTAACAAGAGCCTCTCACGCATACTCCACTGTTATGAGTGGTGTGACCGGTACCGTGAGTTAGGGTGTGGAACTTGTAACCATTTACGAAAAACCCAGGGTGTTGAATAGCATAACTGAGTGGTCTTGAATCCAAAAAATTTAGACGATCGGTAATGGGGTCATACCCAAACATAACCTATAATGACAAATAATCATGTAATTTGTAAAATTCTATTGAAGACATATAAATAAGGATGAATAATCACAATATGTATATACTTACGTAGGTCTCAAACCAACCCGCAAAATCTTCACTTCTTCGTCTATCGAGCCCCGCTTCATCAATATACGGCTCGTTACGTTTAACCTCTTCATCGAACACTGCAATCAAAGGAGATATTTCTTCACAATTCAACAAGATGTATGTGTGAGCCTTATGTAGATCTCCATCTTGTAGCCGATAGTGTGTTCCAGCCATACCATATAGTTTTCGAGACGGGGTCTTAAATATGCTTAACCGCATATGGGAAGACAAACATTCGGGGGAAAATTCTGAGGCTCACGATTTAGCCGCGTTTCTAATGTTGGTTCAAAATACAACGAGCAATAGGTAGATAGTTCGTTAACCAAATATAACTCCACAATCGACCCTTCTACCCTTGCTCTGTTTCTCACTGTCCTTTTCAAGGACCTTAGACGTGTTTCTCTCGTAGAGATACATCCATCGATACTGAACTGGACCACCAAGTAATGCTTCACGCACTAGATGTACCACAAGGTGTTCCATAGAATCAAAGAACCCCGGTGGAAAGACTCTTTCTAACTTGCATATAGTTTCAACTATTGTCGTCTGCAATTGAAGCAAGTCGTCAACATGGACCACTTTCGAGCATATTGGATTCGGTACCATCCCTCTAATGGAAATAGGGAGCAACCATTGCATGAACACATGACAATCATGACTCTTGAAGCCATAAAAACTACCATCTTCAACATTTACTAATCCCCCTATGTTGGAAGCATAGCCGTCTGGAAATTTCAACTTCTTCAACTAACCACGCACCTTTCGTACTTGCTCTTTGTTCAATGTGTAAGAGGCTTTCGGTTTTAAATACTTTATTTTGTTCCTTACGTATATGCAACTCCAGTCGGTTGCAATATTCTTCTATGTCTTTCCTTGCTTTTATGTTGTCCTTTGATTTTGGTTTATCCATAATCGTGTGAAATAAATTATCAAACACATTCTTTTCAATGTGCATTACATCCAGGTTGTGCCGAATTAACAAAGTATGCCAATAGGGCAACTCCCAAAAAATGCTCCGCTTTACCCAATTGTGAGTTACTCCAAAACCTGTGGGCATTCTATAGTGCCTTGATCCATGCGGGACGACATCATAAACTGTAGGAAGTCTACAGACTTCTGCCATATTTTCTCTCCCGTTAATAGCGGGGGTGCATCAGCTTTTTCGGCATGTCTAACACCAAAGTGGTTCCGATCATGCCTGAATGGATGTCTGATAGGTACGAACTTGCGATGACAGTCAAACCAACAAGAGTTCCCTTCGGTTCATAATTGGAATGCACATGCATTACCCATGCAATAAGGACAAGCTAATTTTCCATGCGTGCTCTAACCAGACAACATGGCATAAGCAGGGAAGTCACTAACTGTCCATAACAGTACGACCTTCATTGTGAAATTCGTCCTCCAAAAAGAATCATATGTAAGGACATCATCGAAGAATAATGTGATAACCGGATTCTAGTTATCACCCAAGGTAAATAATATGTGATTATTTGATTAAATGATTACGTGATAGCATGATAAATTGTTACGTTTGATCATGCTGAGATATGAAAATGTGCATAATAAGAAATGCATATATTATGTGTTTACATGTATGCATGGTATATATGTATATATATATATATATGAACAAGGTGTATGCATGCATGCATGTGAGTTTTGTAAAAAAAAAGGGGCTGGGTTAGCCGCCTTTCTAGTTTTGGAAAAGTATAAAAGGGAGGTTGTGCCTCCATATTTTCTCTTCTTGCATTTGCTAAAAGTTGTGCGATTTAAAAGAGGAAAGATTGACCGGATTACTCTTGTAAAGAAGATTCAAGTGTCTGATTTCAAGAAGTTGAATCTCATTTGATTGCATAAGGTGAGTAGTTTCTAAAACTCTTTTGCATAAAAATTATTACTGGTTTCATATGAATTTTTGTTTGAATATGGATAGAAATCAGTCTTTTTGCTCTAAGTGTTTATSCRGATATYAAACCGGACAAGGTTTGACCGGATTACTTTAAATCGGACAAAGGATGGACGATGTGTTGTCCGGACTATTTTAAATCGGACAAAGGTTAATCGATCTATTGTCCGGATTGTCTTAAATCGGTAAGTGTTGATCAGGTTATGATTCGTAAGAAAAGTTATCTTTTTAAACGAGAAATAAGAATACGACCAAATAGTGGCCGGATTATTTTAAATCGGCTAATTAATGAGCGGAGTATTGACCGGACATGTTATCCGGACAAAGATGGTTTATATTCTTAGTGATAAATCGTTCAAGCTTTATGCGGGGTATTGACCGGATTTGTTATCCGGACAAAGTTTAAATTTGTTCAAGTGTTAAATCGGACAAAGCTTAGGATGTGTTGTCCGGATAGTTGACCGGATTTGAAGTCCGGCTAAGTCAAAGTTGACCGGATTTGATGTAAAAATGAGAAATGTTATTTTATCATAAAAATGAAATTTTCAAAGAAATATTTTTGTATTGATAATAATTTCAATGGTTGCGGTTTATTTGAAATTATTCTGTGAAAATATTTTGATGAGGAAATAAGGGTAGCATATCAAGGAGAGGTGTACCATGGGATAAGGGTGGCATATCAAGAAGAGGTGTACCTTTGGATATAAGGGTGGCATTTGTATGAGTGTTGTATGATATAACTCATTCTATTATATCCTTTAAGACTACTGTGGTCCGGAGTCTTTATTTCTTTGTGACTTAAAGATTTAGGATCAAGGTTCTTATTGAAAATCATAGTTTGGATGTTATTGAGGAGAAAATGTCAGGTTTAGCCTGAAGCTTTAAATAACCTTGTTGGTTAAGAAAAGATTTAAAAGTGGCACTATGTGGAACCTGATTGGTTCAGAGTTTTGAGATTTGAATAAGCAGAATGCTTTGCTTGATAAATGGAAAAGATCTGGTATTACGTTTCTATTTATTCATATATTTGTTATATATATGAAATGATATTTTTCCCTAAAGGTTTTGGTGATTTTTTTTCACCCTGCAATAACATAAATAGGGTATCTCACTAGACCTTTCGGTCTAACCCTCGTTTTTTTTTGTGATTTTAACTATGTGTTGCAGGAGGTTCGGACAGTAAGGGAAAGGGGAAGGTGTAATATTTTCCTTTATGCGCTTCTGCTTGAAGATCTGTTTTGATTGATTAGTACAAGAAATGTATTTCGAAATTTTAGACCTTGTAATTGGTCATGTTAGATTCTTGTATTAAGGGACCCGAATGGAATGATATTATGTATTTTCTTGTATGAAATATGTATTACATGCAATGTGTGGGTTGGGGCGTTATAGAATGGTATCAGAGCCTGAGTTTAAGGGATTTAGGTATTCAACAGCACGATACATACACTTAAACTATTTTATTGCATGTTAAGGGTCCCGGACATAGTTAGTTCCATTGGAAATAAATATGATGGGTTGAAAGAACAGTGTGTAAGGTAAATTTTAATTACATCTGGTCAGTGTAATTATGAATTTACAGGTACACATCTGAACTTGAATACTTCATTATATTTGGGAATGTGAAAATGTGATTATTAATACTAAACTTTGCAGATGTCTAGTCGAACTAGAAGATCTGAAAGAGTGGCTCGTCCATAATCTGAGGAAAGGGAAGAAACACCCATAAATCTACCGACTAGCATGTCTGGAAATAGAGGTCGGGGAAGAACAAGGGGACGAGACAGAGGAAGAAGCCAGTCTCAGTGAAGGGGTCGGACCGAAATACATTCTGAACATGAGGAATCCCACTCTGGGAATGTTCAAGAAAGGTTGGTGCCACATCCTGAATATATAACCAGAGATACGTTGGCAGAAGAAATGGAGAAGTTGCGGGAAACTCTGACATCTATCGTGGGAATACCGACTAGGGTGGAAACAGAAAGAGTGGAAGTTCATCCCTTTGTTCCAATCACTCACAACAAAGAAGGAGACATTAAGATGTTTTTAGCATGTAAACCACCAACCTTTTATGGGGAGAGAGATCCAGTGAAAGCTATGTGCTGGATTAAGGAGATGGAATCTGTGTTCAACACCATTCGGTGTCCGAAAACAGATAAAGTTCGATTTGTTGTTTCTGTATTAAAATCAAATGCTTTATTCTGGTGGGAAGTTGAATCGTCTACCAGAACGGATGTTTTACAGACTCTGTCTTGGATAGAATTCGTGGATCGATTCAAGAATCAATTCTGTCCCAAAACAGCAGTGAGACAAATGGAGGAAGATTTCTTGAAACTAGAGCAAGGAAATGGAACAGTTCAGGAGTATACTGAAAGATTCATTGAATACTCTCGTTTTGCCGAACATTATGTTTCAACTGAATCCAGGAATATAGAGATGTATATTTGGGGTTTAAAACCCTCAATTAGAGAGTTTGTTATTGCTATGAACCCCAATACCTTTCCATCAACAGTAGAGGCAGCTGAGGTGACCGAACGAAATAAGAATAGACAATCAGAAGGAAAGGTTGTTGAGAAAAGAAAATGGGAAGAGCCTTCATCTTTCCGAGGGCCAAAAACTATAAGATATGATAATAGATCGGAACAAAAGATCGGTGAGAAAGCCTGCTCACAGTGCCGACAGGTTCATTAGGGTGAATGCAAGATGGATCCAAGGAAATGTTATAAGTGCGGTGAGGCAGGTCATTTATCCAGAAATTGCTCAGCTAACCGAAGATGTTTTAATTGCAATTCTTCGAATCATATTCGACCAAATTGTCTCTTGTTAAGAACTCCACAGTTAACAATGGGGAGTAATGCGTCGGGTACACGGGGAAGATCTATTGTGAATAGAAGAGGGCAAGGAGGGGTGCGGGGATGATCCTTCCAGATGACTAAGAATGAGGCAGAAGCATCACCGGATGTAGTAACAGGTACATTCCTCCTGAATTCAATACGTGCTAAGGTGTTATTTGACTCGGGTGCAAACTTTTCGTTTGTATCACCATTGTTTGCTCAAATTGCATGTCTGAATTCTGTGCTACTTGATGATAAATTAGTAGTTGATACTGCTAATAGTCAGGAGACTGTTACTAGTGTGTTCAATAACTGTATTATTGTTATTGAGGACTGTGAATTTCTGATCCGGTTATTTCCCATGCCAATGAAAGAATTTGACGTAGTAGTGGGTATGGACTGGTTGGCAAAGTATCAGGCTAGTATTGTTTGTAATCAGAAAATAATCGGGATTATTTTGCCAAATCAGATAACAGTTGTTATTTATGGTGATCGTCATAATCATCATACTAGTAATTTGTCGGTAACGAAAGCCTAGAAAAGTATTCGAAAGAAGTGTCAAGGATGTTTGGCATATGTAATTGATTTAAAGAAAGAGAAGAGAAAAGAGGAATCGATTCCGATTGTTAGTGAAGACTTAAAATGAGATGTTTATCCTTTATGTTTATCTGGAGTTAGTTACACGAATTCAAACATAGAACTTTAATAGTTGTACTTATGCACAATTTACTTGTAATCTTGAATTTTAAGTAGTATGCATCAATAAACAGTATTTTATGCATAAAAAATAGTTTTTAAGAGTTTTTGTCAAATGCTTTATAATATAGTATATATATATATATATATATAGGGTTGGGTTCATGTGAGACCAAAGGTTTTTTGTGAGACTCGTAAGACCAATTTATATTCATTGATTAATTTTATAAGCTAATGATCTAATGGTCTAAAGTTGCACGGTGGTAATTTTGTAATTATTGAGAAGTCTCGTGGCGTTTATAAATGCTCAAATTGTCAGATTGTAGATCTAATCCAAGGGTTGAGAATTGGTCTTACGGGTCTCTTGAAAAAACCTTTGGTCTCACATGATTCCATGTATATATATATATATGTGTGTGTGTGTGTGTGTGTGTGTGTGTGTGTGTGTGTGTGTGTGTGTAGGAGCAATCAAATGCAAACCACCCAATTTATACAAACCGTGCAAACTACCCTCATCCGTTGATTTCATTGTTTAATCTTATGAAATTTTTTCATGAAATTGTTTAATCTTGTGAAATTGTTTCATATAATACTTTTTTTTATGAAGTTGTTTCATATATGGTTATGAAATTGTTTCATATAATACATAATGAAATTTTAATGAAACTGTTTCATGTATTTCCCTAAATTAAAATAATGAAGATGATAATATCCATGATTAACACCTCCACAATAAAAATGATTAATTAACATCTCATAGTTACAAAAAAATGAACAAAATGAAAAGTTATATTGATTGAATGAGGTTTGTACGGTTTGTACAAATAACGTGGTATGCAAAGTAAACCTCTTATATATATATATATATGTGTGTGTGTGTGTGTGTGTGTGTGTGTATTTAAAGAAAAGGTGGTGATGGTTAAAATTATTTTAAACACATTTTTCAAAACTCACCCCTCAACTTATATTCAATAATCCAAAGTATCCCTAAACTTTGTAACCAATTACCCGGTTATCACATTATCCTCCCCGCAAATGAATTTCGTCCCAGAATTCAATCAATCAAACGACTGAGAATATTGTTTTCTCAATTTTTACTCTAGTTTCCAAGTAGCCTCTTGTCTCTTATTAAATGGCCATTGGACTTTCACCAGACTAATTTATTTACTTCTCAACGCTTTAGTCTTCTTGTCAGTGACGACCTCTGGAGTTTCTACAAAGTTCAACTTTTCATCAATCTAAATCTCAAGTAATGGTACAACCATATTTGGGTCAGCCAAACACTTTCGTAAATTCGAAACATGGAAAGTATTGTGAATAAAGTTGAGTTCTTCTTGCAACTCTACCTGATATGTTACTGTACCAACCCGTTTACTGACTCAAAATGGCTTAATGTACCTTTGACTCAGTTTTTCTCTCTTCCCAAAACATACAATATCTTAAAAACCATTTTTTATGCATGAAGTACTGTTTATTGATGCATATTACTTAAAATTCTATATTACAAGTAAATTGTGCGTAAGTACAACTTACTAAAGCTCTATTCTTGAATTCGTGTAACTATGCGGATAAACATAATCAAATATAGGATAAACATCTCATTTTAAAATATAAAAAATCTAAAATATAATTAGGATAATTATTGAGTTCTAATAGAATACTTAATTATTATCTTTATAAAAAATATATTATTAAATCTAAATCAAGTTTGTGAAGTCCAAGATTCGTACAAAAATGATAAAATCTTCAAGAACAAGATGAATGTAATAGTAGAAAGAATAGATCACCCAAATGTAATTGATTTGATTGAGAGAGAGAGAGAGAGAATTACAGCACTAATTCTGATTACAATATGCTAATGACTTGATAATGACAATTACAAGGAAAATACTATTTATACTAAGGAAATAGTAAAGCTACACTATTACAAAGCATGTAAACTAAGGAGAAACTTGAATACAACAATAAAGCTCTTACTCAAACCCAACATTCTCCCCCTTTGGATTC
>NC_037531.1:5697131-5701406 GCF_001531365.2 Cynara cardunculus var. scolymus
CTTATCGTACCATCTGAATATTTGTTCAACTCACTAAATCTCATGAATTTCTTCACTTGAAGTTGAGCAAAATATATGACCCCGAACTCTGGCTTTTCAAGAATCATATAGAYAGGATAAGCATCAATATCTTCTAATTCTTGATTTGGTCTTTTCAGATTGATGATCCTTTGATTGTCTTCAAGGCCCATTTGAACATCAATGACCATAGTCAGCTTCACATGACATCGCATAAATCTCTTAATAGCATCAAGAGCAATCAGTTCTCCTTCCTTCCTGTTTGTCATGTTTCTAATTTCGAAGTACATATACTCTAGATCTTCCAAATATAAGCTTGAAAAATCTGCTTCACTGAATCTCCAGATCTGACCATCCTGTCTAGTCATAGTAAATACAGGATACTAGATCCTCAGAAGCTTTTGAGCATCAATCTGCTTAATCGTGACAATCTGATGCTGGGTACGTACTTCACTTATAGGTAGGTACTTGGCTTTCAAAAGGTGTTTGTATTCTAAGCGAGAGTCTTTGGTCTCCCGATGGATACCAAGAACTTTATCACCGCTCAGAACTTTTCGATGTCGGATAAAAATTCCACAGTAGACATCTTCTAGGTATGGCTCTCGGATTCTTGCTCTATCATAACCAGGAAAATTCGCTCTGATATGGAATGGCACATAATTTTTGGTGAAGATTTTAGTAGGATCAACATGTTCTCATGGAGCAGGGATGTCTGACACATCAGGTACATCTGTAGTGGAAGATTCTGGAATAGTCTGACGGTCTTCTTGAACAGGAAAAACTGGATCTTCATCATTTATATCAGCTTCAAAATCAAAGTAAATCCCAGTCGACTCGTCAATGTTGTCAATGTCCTCTCCAAAATCTTGCTCTCCACCCAGAGTAGTAGAGAACACATCATTGAAACCTACATTGGCATACAAGTCCAATAACATCCTTGTTCCTACTGTGGAGTCCGCCGGCTTTTCAACCATTGGCTCGATCGTAGGACTTGTCTCCATTTCTTCTTCTTCTTCTATCACAATAGCCTCAAATGTTCTTTCCCGAACAGATTCCAGGGCAGAAGCTTCAGCAATTACGTCTTGAGTAGATGGCTCATCTCCAACCCTTGCAGCTTGTTCAGATGTCTCAGCCACACTATGTCTCTTCCTCTCCCCCTCATGACTATCTGGATCATCCGGATCGTCATGTCTTCATTTAAGAGAGATGGCCTGAGATCTGCAAGTTTCTTCTAAAGTAGACACCCGTTCAACAAGGGCATCCATTGAACTTGTAAGATCTTGGGTTTTGGATGTGATTAACTTGCTAACTTTGGAGAAGCTAGAAGTAACCATATCTTGAAAAGCCAAAAACTTTTAGGCTCGAACAAAAGGGTTAACGTCCAGTTGTTGTCTCAAGAGGCCAACCAAATCTGCATCTTCAGCATCGGGATTTTGAGATGCCATCAATTTTGCATATAACAACGATTTAAGTTCGTCCACCGTTTGTTCTTGTACTGACGGCTCAGGTACATGTGGTGGTGATGGCGCAGTTGGTTGCTCTTCTTCTACCAATTCCTTCCCCTTTAGAAGTCTTTTCAGACTTGCCATTTGTGCATCCATATTATCTTGAACAGCCTTTAGGGCGTCGTCCAAATATTCCCTTGACACGAAGTCGGGTAAACTCACACCTGGATCACTTAGATTACCAGTTGTAACAACAGTTGAATAAATTGTTGTGCCTACGTTCAATGTTGACATGATATTAGCATTGGTAGGACTTCCGACCTGTCCTTGTGAAATGTCAAGTGACACCACTCCGGTCGTTCCGGCAAGTTCACTGAGAACTGCACTTGGAGCAACAGATGCTCTAGACTCATGTGTACCTATGTGTATGGGCGCTAGACTCGAGGTGCACAGAATCGATGTCGTAGGCTGGGGCAGCGGCCTACTAGTTTCAATAACTACATTCTCCAAATGAGAAGTAGTTAGCAGATGTGCTATATCCCCGTGTTTAACTGAAACAACTAGTTATTGAGAACCAATTGAGAAGATGGGTGGGGTGTGCATTTGCATAGCTGGGCTAGCTATGTCTTGTTTAATACCAACATTCAACGAATGAATGTCAGTAGCAGATGTGGTTGCCCGGCTATGTGTTTCAGCTAGAAAGGAGCTTGATACTCTTTTTCTGCTCCACTCTCACCCTCTCCATATTCTTCTACGTCCCTTTCACTCAATCTCTCAACATTTTTAACTACAACTTCCTCATCTCCTTCTATGTTAGAAAGATCTTGAAGAATACGATCATAATCATCAACATTGAATGACAAAGAATGTAAGCTCGGACAGGGCTGTTGAATTGAATATTCTGGAAAAATGTCATCTATGTCATCAACCAGTGTTCCAATTGGAATATTCTGAGAAGGAACAGTTGAAACAACAGTTTGAGCATGATCTTCCGCTCCATCATCATTATTATCATCATCATCATCATGATCACCAGAAACTGCCTCATTATCGGTTTCAGTAGCTTCCGAACTTGACGAAGTTATGGAAGTACTAGCAGATGAAGTACTTTGCCGATCAGACGCTCCCCCCGCTTGTTCACCCCTCTCTATTTATTTTTCCCTCAGCACACTTTCCTGTTCAGATAACCCCTGTTCCTGAACTCGCTCTTCTATTTCTAACTCCTCTCTCACAACTGAGGCATGGGGTGATCCTTGGGAAAGTTCAACCGGTTCTGGTTGAGCTATTGGATCTATCACTCTCCTATAATCTATAACGCACTGAGCGGTCTGATCAGCTAAGGCAATTAGTTCTGGTGGTACTGGCATTATAGAATCCAAATCTTCTACTTCTGTATGCTGTCGAATTCTGGTCATGACGAATGTCGGCCCTTTTCAGAATTTGACCTGGCCGGAATATCTTCGTTAGCATTCATCATTGTCATAATAAACAGTTGCAGAAACCTCTGGAAGGGCACAAATTTCCGAGCTTTAGACGGGAATCTTTTTGCATTGACCAGCTCCACCAATTCATTCCATATGACTAAAGCATAGTCATAGTTTCTCGAGAAGACAATGCCATGAAAGAATTTGAGAAACAAGCTATTGCAAGTATCTATGCCCGCTGTCTTTGACGTCAGACATCTGTTCAGAATTGAGAACAACAAATGCCAGATTGATGGTAGGAATCATCTTTTGAATTGAGTTGGATTATTCAATTCTGCCGAGTATCCTAAACGTTTGATGTCCAAGCACAGTTGTTCATCTGAAACAAAATCTTCAAAACCAGTAGAGCCTGGTCCGGGCAGACAGAGAATTCTTCTTAGTCGTTTCAATGTCAGACGACTGACATATTCGTCAACTTCTCCTTCAAAATAAATGGTGTCCCCGTCTTTTTCCAAAGTAAGCGTACTCCAAAATTGTTGTAAATACACCATTGGAACAGGTTTATTGGCAGATAAAGAGTATGCTATGGGGTGTCCTTTCAGAATTTCTAGGATGATAGGGTATTCGGCTGGCATATCAAAAGAAAAGACATGGTTATTAGGCTTTATATCTAAGTATTTTATCTGAGGGAATAAAGTTTCGGAAGGAATGGGTTGGCTAGGCTGGTGAATTGGGATATTATCTTATCTGACGGAAGGAACGTGAGATTCCTCGTCAGATTGATGTCTCTGATCCGCCATTAACCTGTAAAATTGTCTAAAAAAATTAGAACCCATTTTTTTAAGAAATTTGAATTAAAAAATAACAACACAAAAAAAAAACAAAACTAAAAAGAAAAAATTAAAAAAAATAATAATACTCTAAAAAAATAAACTAAAAAAAATCGCTAAACTAAAAACAATTAAAAAAAAAACAAAAACAAGAACAAAAAAAAAACAAAACACTTAGCCTAAAACACTTAGAGAAAAAAAATTGGTGACCGGATTAGAAATCTGGACAACAAAGAGAAAAACAACATTTAGAAAAACAAATTTGTTGAGTGACCGGATTTGAAGTCCGGTCAACAAAGACAAACAATCCAAAAACTTAAGAAAAAATACTAAGTCAAAGAAAAAGACTAATCCGGACAATCATCAACCAGATTAGGTTGATCGGAGTTTACCGGTGAGAAATCCGGTCAACACAAACAGAAATCTAAAAACACTAACACACAAAAAAAAAATCAAAAAGAAATAAACGCAAACACTATTTGAAACATAAAAAACTGTTAGCATCAAATTGATCCTAATAATTATCTCAAAAAGTTTTATTAAGCAATCGGGGCTAAG
>NC_037531.1:5701506-5709213 GCF_001531365.2 Cynara cardunculus var. scolymus
GGAATCCATAACAACCCAACCTTCATCACCCCAACCAACCAAAGAAAACTCACCCACTACCCAAACACAACCAGCCGAGACACAACCCATGGTGCACGCGAACATTCCTTCTTCCTCAAGGAATCCTCCTCAAGGCCTGGTGGACGAAATAATTCAAAACATGGAGTCGTTAAGAAGAAGACCTCAATTACAGCCCAGGGAACCAATAATGATGGAAAATATCCATCAATACATGTACCGACAACGCGAAGAAAGCTTGTCAACCAATCCTCCAATCCTATCGCCAGAATCTATGAACGTTCTACATCATCGTTTCATAAGACAGACTACTCAACCACCACATGCTGTCTTTTCTAACGATGGAATAAGAAGAGTCATAGACTTGAAGATAAAGTCATTTGCCAACAGAGCCATACGCTACATCGAGTTCAATGTGGAGAGAGCCCATGGGGTAGTTAGCGTGTTCAACGAAAACGACCTCATCAACCTCAATCCATATGACTTGATTGAGTTATATGCCTACACTGCTCAAAGGCAAGATTATGGGATACGATTTGGAATGGCAAACAGAGCTATTGTCAAGACAATGGAGTCCCTGGTAGAGCTCAGAGCCAAGACAGATTTTGAAATTGCATTCARGCTAGGCATTGAGAGATTATCCTGCACTCCTCCAAATGAAGATTTCCAGGGCCTACAGGAGATTCGTTCTGCTTCAGTTCTTTCTCAACCTGAACTCGGACTTGTTTACAAGAATGAGTTTGGGGTTAAAAAGTTCTTCAGATTGACTGAAGCCTTCAAGTATTCAAHADATAHACTTGAATGGTTTCAGAAAAATATTAGAGAAAGACTGGGCAAAAACCACGTGCCAAGGGAAGAGGGAAGCCATCTCCTTCAAGAAATCTCAACGGTCATTGCATATAGAAGATTACTCATGCGCTTTAGAGAGATATACTCGGGTAATCCTTGAAGAGATGGAATTTTTGTGTTTTTTTGCCTTGATGTAAATTTGTTTCCAGTCTTGTACAGAAAATTCATCATCCAATGAAAAATTTGGAATTTGATGTTTTTCTTCTAGATTAGTGTCTGTTCTTCATATGTGTTTAGATTAGACTTTGTTATTTCATTACTTAGGGGGAGATTGTTAGAACCCATAACGCAAAATATAAAAAGTAATGAAAAACAATAAGTGATGAAGAACCAGAAGACCAATGGAGATATCAAGGCAGAATCGACTAAGTCTGGATCGATGGACAGACTATCCAGAGCATYGATGGAAAGACCAACCATTGGACCGATGGACGAAGTTCAACCAGCGGACCGATGGATGATGCGATGGAAAGTGTTCTCATTGATACGATGGAHAGACTAACACTTWGAAGATTTTCTAAGCATTCATCCAAGCGTGCAATGAAGACTTGAAGATAAGGATGAAATCACCACATAGATAATGACAGCTGAAGATGACGAATCAACAGCTGAAATTATAGTTTATCTTGTTTATAATGATTATCCATGTAAAAGATAAACCTTATCTGTTAGCTAGACTATTTGCTAGAAAGTAGCAATAGATAGTTATCTTAGCATTAGCCATCTAGTATAAATAGACGACTAGGTCTATTGTAAAAAGAGAGCATAAGTGCGTATGTGATAGAGGCTTTTACTCTTTACGTTTACATTTTATTATTTATAAAAGTAAAACCTTTGAAGCTCAAAGTCGTTCTTGAATGTTCTTATTTTATCTTTGAGACTTCATAACTTWCTTCGTAAAATCACTATAATTTGGTTATTTAGAACTAGATTATTAGTGTTATTGAGAGATCTGGGATCAACAGATATCAGGACAACAAAGACAAACAAGCTCACACAAATCACAATATATCTGGATGAGAAATCCGGTGAAATCAAACACTTAGTCAAATTTTGCACAATTAATAAAAATGAATATGGACACAAAAAGTCAACAAGTCAAACAAACAAGGCAGCAAGTCAAACAAAATGAAATCCGCACAATTCAATATACGATCAATTAATAGTCAAACAATTAATCCGCTCAATCAAAGTCAAAACAATTCAATCCGCTCAATCAAAGTCAAACAATTCAATCCGCTCAATCAAAGTCAAACAATTCAAATCGCTTGACAATGAAATTCAAAGTCAACAATCCACACAATTATGGTCAAAGTCAAAATACGATCAAGATTTAAATCGCATACAACACAATATGATCAAGATTAAATCGCACAATATCAATCGGATAATATAAATCACACACTTAATCGCACAATGTTACAAACGATTTATAACTTAATCGGACAACGTTCAAACGATTTAACTCTAACTCGCACACACCAATAACCTTATATCGCTCATAGCTTTACCCGGTTTATCACTAAATCGCACAACAAACAAATATCACAGATTCACTAAGTTTTAAATCGCACAATGAATTAAGAGGTTTAACCTAAATCGATCAAGAGTTATACGATCAAAATTCAACCACAAACACAATTTTAACAATTTTTCACCAAAAATTTGGATCAAAACATGAAAAAATTATGAATTTTTAAAGAACAGAAACTTTTTTCGTAAACACAAAAATCAATCAAAATCGGTTCAAAACTTGATTAAAACTCTAAATGGTGTGAATCAAAGATGTTCAGAATGAAAATGTGAATCTAGTAGTGCAAAATTTAACAATTAACACTCAGAATTGACAAGATTAGAGCATAAAATGTGAAATCCGATCAAAAATTGCAATGAACACTCAAGAACAGCGATGAACAGTTCTTAAAATTCACTAAATCCGTGCAAAATTCCTCGAAAAATTTGTAATCTTTCTATCAAATTGTTGTAATCTGAGCTCTGATACCAATTGATAATCCCAAAATCATATACAATCATATTAGTCCTTCAAGAACAGATTTGAGATGAGTAGAGAGAGATTTTCACCAAAGTTGAATTGATATTTCTTGAAAGAGTTTTTACAAAATGATTAACAGCAACTAATCTGAACTAATTACAATTAACCAGCTAAAACTTATTTATACTAGGAAATTAACAAAGGCTAACTATTACAAAGCAATTACAATGGGGAACTTGAATACAACAATTAAGCACATTCCAGTAATTTTCTTACTTTAATCAAATTACTCTCACATTATGAAATTTCTCTATGGAATCATCAGTCTCTGAATGTTTCCTTTCAGAAGAGTTTCTCTCAGCATTTAGTTTATTTTGAACTTCTTGGAGTTTATTAAACAGATCTTTATTTGACTTACTCCAGGTTTTAACTCTTCATTTGTGTCTTCCCTGATAGAATCCACAGTTTTCTCCAGCTTATCAATCCTATTCAAGAAATCTTCTTCAAATTGTTCCATGGGTTCTTTATGCTCTTGTCGTAAATTTTGAAAAATTTCCTCAATTTTCATAGAACATGTTTATGTATTTGTCTTGATCCTTTATGCTCTTTTCTAACTCAGAAATCTTATTTTTCAGTTTCTTATTCTCCTTCTCAAGAAAAGCTATCATTTAAAATTTTCAAGATTGATCATAGAATCTTATGCAATGAATGAAATCAGTCAAAGAAAATCACAATCAAAATAAAATCCTTCAAAGAAAATCAGTAAGCTTAAAGATTTCAGAAAAGTTCCAAAACTGTTCAGGAATCAGAAAAACAGTGAAAACCGTCAAAAATCAGTTAAAACAGTTAAAACTGATCAAAAACAGTTCACGCGACACAAAACAGTTGAAAACAGTTAAAACTGCTCAAATATCAGTAAATTTGGTGAAAATCAGGTGAAATCGTGAAATCCAGATAAAAAGGATCAAAAAATAAACGAAATATGGAATCTGGACAAAAAATTGTTTCGAAATCAAAATTTGGCTCAAGAAAACTCAAATCGGGGAATTTTTTTTGGCTAAGTCTAAAAAATTGAACAAAACCAGTCAAAATGGGAAATTTGGTTAAGTCACAATCAACTCAGGTCAAGGTGGTAGGCGAGGATGGCCAAATCGGGTAAAAATATTGTCGAGGAAGGTTGAAATTGGACATGGTAATGGGCGAGGTTGGCCGAGGAATGTGCAAGTCCGGATACGGGGAAACTCAAATCGCGACTAAGTGTTTAGCCGAAGTAGGTATTCGAGTGAGCCTAATCCGGACAAAGGGGTTGTTGAGGATGGCTAAGTCGGACACGGAGATTGTACGATGAACACAAGTCGCTGGCCGAGAGTGATGAAATCCGGACGAGGATGTATCCGGATATGGATGCGGGAAAGAACTAAGTCGCAACCAAGAGAATTCCGGGTAACTTGAGCGATGACCTTGAATACGGACAAGCTTGTTATCGATGTAACCTAAGTCGTGCGAGCCTATGTACGAGTTACCCTCAAATCCGGACAAGGCAACGTCCGGATTACAAGATCGAAAAATTAACTAAGTCAAATCCGGTAAGCCTTTTGTGTAGGGGTGTTCGCAGTCCGGTTTGGACAGTTTAACCCCTCAGAGCACAAACCAAACCGTAATGGCAGTTTATAAATTTTTCAAACTGAACGGTTTAACATCAAGTGTCCAGACCAGTCAAAACAAACCACGAAAAGGCGGTCTGGTCTGACCGGTTTAGGCGGTTTGGATCTTTAATGAACTTTAAATATTAAACTTAAAAAAACATATATAATTTAGAATTTTAGATTAAATATCCATTTTAACAAAACAAAAATATCCAAACAAATAAATGTAATAATTAAGTAGCTCTTGAATCCAAAATCCAAGTAATCCAAAGTCCAAACAAATAAATATATAATATATATTAGAAAACAAACAAATTAACAAAGTTACAACTCCACTGCGAATATTGAGTAACAAAATCCACGACTTCACAACCTTCAATTCTTGAGTGTTGAGTTCTTAACAAAATTGATAGATTGATAGAGTTCTTGAGGGATTTCAAAATTTGAAGACCGTCAATGTCAAATGTGTCGATATGTTTACTGGTTTAGGGATTTTTATGCACCAATTCATTTGGATTTGATTATGTTAGATGTCAGACTTTATGTTGGGCTTAGGGATATATTGGGGTCATAGACCATAAGTTAAAAAATTGGGCTTGCTAATACTAAAATAAATAAATATTATATATATATATATATATATATATATTTGGCGGTCGGTTTGGTCCAAACCGCCCAAAAAAAGTTCCAGACCGTAGACCAGACCAGACAGTCCGGTTTTGCTATTTTCCAAACCAGACCAAACCGCCAGACCGCTTAAACCGCCAAAAAACGGTCTAGTTTGACTTGGTTCGGCAGGTTTGAGCGGTCCAACGGTTTTTTTTAGCACCCCTACTTTTGTGCGATGAAAGACAAATTTGGCGTGCCTTTGTCCGAGTTATATCAAATACGGACAGGGCTGTGAGCGATGAATGCGATCAAGACTTGAACCCGGATGCCTTATTGACCGAGGATAGTTGGAACACAGATGACCTTGTGAGCGATGAACACCTTGAACTCGGCTAAGAGATTAAGCGAGCAAGCCAAATCCTGACATAAGGGCGTCCGGATAAGACTTTGAAATCCGGCCAAAAATGCACAAACGACTAAGTCTTTGTTGAGCGATCAAACCTAGACCCCGATTACCTTGATGAGCGATTTGACCATTAATCCGGCTAAGATAAAAAAATGATCAAGACAAGAATCCGATTAAGGCTGAATCCGATCAAAACATGTCAAAAACACAAAAAAATCAACTTTTTAACAAAAATTTTGATCAAAAACTAACTTTTTCATGGGTTTTTCAAGAACATCAAACTTTTCAAACTTCACAAATTTCATCAAATCTTGAAAATGGATTATCAAATCATAAAATCTTGTGAATAACAATGATTCACGATTCAAATACGCATACTTTGATCATCTTTTTAGCACCAAAACACCAAAAATTAAAAAAAAAAATCGGATAAAAGACTTGAAACTTTGAAGAACACTAATGAAGAACAAGATGAATCAGTAAAAAATTTCAGAAAGATCTTCAAAAATGTGATTTTTTTATGTTGATTTCACTGCATATCCAGCTCTGATACCAATTGTTAGTCCACAATATGATCAATTATTCAAATATCTTCATGTATTCATGGCAAAGTCATATGAACATTCAAGAACACTATAGAAGGAGTAGAGAGAATTAGTCAAATAGTCAAACCCTTCTATTTCACTCTCAATATACGTATTACGACAATTGAGCTCCTTTACCTAATTCTCTACAAGACAAAGCTTTATATAGGGTCAAACATTAAACCCTTCTAGTCAAAGTCAACATGACTTTCAAAGTCAAACACGCTATCATTACAATTATAGACAATTATAAACTTTCAAGACGAAAACAATTTAACACTAAAATTCAGTCCTAACAATTATATTATAACAAGATGTGGAAAGGGTTTCAGACAACACTAGTTGAGGTAACCTTTATATGATTATATGTGAAATACGTGTTGGCATGCATGTTGTTTAATTAAATGAATGAATCATATGCGTATGTATGAATGGATGATACTGTGCGTACATGCGTAGGTCTTCACATAGATATGTGCACGTAAATTGAATTACATGTTTGATGGGGTAAAATGCTTAATTGGTTTATTATTAATATTTTATTGTGAAAAGAGGTAAACCTTCATGCTTAAGAAAGGTGATTTTAAAATATTAAAACCCACCGCCCAAAGAGTTTTATAATAGTAAATCCACCACCGCCTCTATTAAGAAATATATATATAGGAAAGTAAAAAGATAAGATCTTATCTTATCTTTTTTTGGGAAAGAAACCTTTTGAGAGAAAATTGTGTAACGAGAGGTGTACCTTCGGTTATAAGGGTGGCATATCAAGGAGAGGTGTACCTTCGAATATAAGGGTGGCATTTGTGTGTGTAATATTATAGCACTTGCTATTATATCTGTTAAGATTGCAAGAGATTTGAGTTCTTACTTCTTTGTGATTTAAGGACTCATAGATGTTGCTCTTATTAGAAATAATAGTATCGATGTTATTGAGAAGGGGAAAACTTGGCCTACGGCCAATGGTTTTGGATAAACTCAAATTTGGAACAAAGTGTTTGATTTATGAGGAACCAGAGAGGCTCTATTTGTTTCTTGAAAGGAACCAGAGGGGCTCTGGTTGGTCCTTGAAAGGAACCAGAGGGGCTCTTGTTGGTCCTTCTAATAGAACTAGAGGGTTCTGGATGATGTTTCGATATTGATAAGTCTTTTACTAAAGTTTTATTAAAACCAGAGGCTCTGTATCTATTAGGTAGGAGCTCTGTGTCAAAATCATATTTTAAAGGATGTTTAAAAGATTTCATATTATTTTAACTTAGAAACTTTTTATACAAATAAAGACAGACCAGAGGGGATTTGGTTGGCCTGCGCATTGAACCAGAAGGCCTCTGGTTGGTCTTGCATTTTGAGCCAGAAAGCTCTGACTAGTAGAACCAGAGCTCTGGTCACACAAGATCTTTTAAAAATGTGTTTTTATACTTGGGAAAGCTATTTTATTATCTATGGTATAGGTCTATGAACATTTTGAGGACTTTTACTTGAGTAAGAGGTTCTGATTGGCCTAACCAGAAGTATGCAATTGGAGATGAAAACAATCCTAGTAAACATTTGATGTAGTTTGATTCTCTTAGTTTAAAGTTTCATTTGCAAGTATTTCTCCTT
>NC_037531.1:5709843-5716871 GCF_001531365.2 Cynara cardunculus var. scolymus
TGTCATTCTACATCTCGAGAGAGTACCTTAAAGAAGCTATTAGTTGTAAAGATAAGTGATTTATAAAGCATGCTATAGAACCATGCTGTAGCATGCTGTCTACTTTTAGATCAGTTTAACATCTTAACGAATCCCTACACCCTAAGCTCTTTTCTAAAACTTGTTCATAGCAGTAATGTTTAATCAACTCACCACAAATATTTCCTCGAATTCACCTTCTGAAATCTTATCTTTATTTTTACTATCAAACCGAACTTTTATTCCTTTTTTCCCGTGGACGATACTCGATATTGTTACCACTCTATTACTTGTAAAAGACGATAGTGGGTTGATAAGTGTATACTTGCACTAGTCTTCATTTATTAGCAATCTGAGAGGTTTATTCTATATAAATCGCGTAACAAGTTTTTGGCGTCATTGCCGGAGAATAGGCAAAAGTTATTTTTAGTAAATCTAAAGATTTGATTTTTCTACCATCTTTTTACTTGATTTTGGGTGTGGTATGCCAAGGCTACCGCACGGGGAGATTTTTGAATTGGATCCGGATATCGAACGAACTTTCAGACAAAGACGAAGAGTACAAAGAGTATTATTATCTACTCTCACCTCTTCCAATATGGCTGATAATCCACTTCAACCAACTCCCCCACCACTGAATGACTCTGAAAAAATAATCATACTGGCAAACTCAAAAGACGGAGGAATTATGGACTGTGCCATTCCTGTTTTTGATCAGTTAAATTCAGGAATAATTAGACCAGAAATGGAAGCCCTCCATTTTGAGTTAAAACCAGTGATGTTTATTATGTTGCAAACCAACGGTCAGTTCAGTGGTTTGCCATCTGAAGATCCACACTCGCACTTAAAATCATTCATGGAAATAACTGACATTTTCCTTATCCCAGGAGTATCTAACGATGCTCTAAGACTCACATTGTTTCCTTTTTCTTTAAGGGATAGGGCAAAGTCTTGGTTTAATTCCTTGCAACCAGGATCTGTGGACTCTTGGAATAGCATGGCAGAAAAGTTTTTAAAAAATATTTTCCTCCAACTCGGAATGCTAAGTCCAGAAATGAAATTTGTCTTTTTAAAGAAATGGACGATGAGGCAGTTCCCGATGCTTGGGAAATGTACAAAGAGCTATTAAGAAAATGCCCTCACCATGGCATTCCATACTATATACAGCTCGAGACATTTTACAATTGGTTAAATCTCACTGCAAAACAAATGCTCGATGCTACATCAGGTGGAGCTTTCACAGCTAGTACCTATAATGATGGATATGATATTCTTGAAAAGATTTCTAATAACAATGGACATTGGGCCGACCCATGTGCACTAGTACCATGCAAAACAGCGGGAGTTCATGACGTAGATGATTTTACAGCATTAACGGCTCAGATGACTGCAATGACTAATTTGATTAAAAATTTAACAAATGGTCAAGCTGCACAAACCATAGCCACCGTGCATGCTCCAACTGTTGAGACAATACAATGTGTGTATTGTGGTGGAGGACATCCCTTTGAACATTGTCCATCCAACTCCGAATCAGTCAATTATGTTGGGAATCAAAATAGATCAGGACCATTTTCTCAAACGTACAATCCTGGGTGGAGACAACACCCGAATTTTTCATGGCACAGTCCTGCTCTAAACTCACCAATGAACAAACCCCAAGGGACTTCACAATTCCAACCACATCAGTCTCAACAACATCATCAGAGTCAAGCCCCAACCCATCACCAAAATACCTTTCATCAACAAGCAAATCATTCATCTTTCCAAAACAAGTCTAACCAACAAGCCGAATCTTCTACTTCTTTGGAAGCAACTCTGAAAGGATTCATAAACCAAACCAACACAACCATGAACCATCAGAACACTGCCATAAGATCTYTRSAAACACAGATTAGTCAACTTGCACTTGAGGTAAGAAAWAGACMTCCAGGTACTCTTCCTAGTGATACAGAGATTCCAAGACCAATGATGAGAGAGCATGTAAAGGTAGTGACTTTAAGGAGTGGAAAGAACCTCATAGAGAGTGAACCTATCAAAAAATCTGTTGAACCCAAGGACTCAAATAAGAGGGATGTCACAACATCTAGTTCAGATATTGTCACAACCACCTTGAAAGATAAGGGAATATCAATAGAAATAGGACCACTTCCTAAGAAAGCAGACTTCCCCTTGTTATTTTCAAATGAAGGCAAAAAGAAGGTATCATTTCATAATGATATTGGAACATATTCTTCTGAAAGTAACAAGAATGTTGAGTCACAAGTCCCTCATGAAGAACCTATCATCATCCAGGAACCTCCTAGTCAGTCCTCTAAAAAACTAGTCATAGCTCATATTCCTCCTTATATATCTTTTCCACAAAGGTTGAGGAATCAGAAAGAGGAGTTGCAATTCAAAAAGTTCCTTGACGTGTTCAAACAGCTACATATCAACATCCAGTTGGTTGAAGTTATTGAAAAAATGCCAAGTTATGCAAAGTTTCTCAAGGACATTTTGAGCAAGAAGAAAAAACTGAACGAATTTGAGACTGTGGCACTAACACAAGGTTGTAGCGCCCTCCTTTCAAATAAAATTCTCCCTAAACTCAAAGAACCCAGGAGTTTCACAATTCCCTGTTCAATAGGTGGGAAAGAAATTGGAAAGGCTTTATGTGATTTAGGTGCCAGTATTAACCTCATGCCCTTGTCAGTATTTAATACCTTAGGCATAGGTGAGGCTAGACCAACCACAGTTACCCTTCAGTTAGCAGACAAATCCATAGCTCACCCAAAAAGAAAAATTGAGGATGTATTAGTCCAAGTGGATAAATTCATTTTTCCCGCTGATTTCATCATTCTTGATTTTGAGGCTGACAAAGAGATTCCAATCATCCTAGGAAGACCATTCTTAGCAACCGGTAGAACTTTAATTGATGTTCAAAAAGGAGAATTGACTATGAGAGTGAATGATCAGGATGTCACTTTTAATGTTTTCACATCCATGAAATACCCTGATGAAAAAGATGAGTGTTCTAACTTGAGTGTCATTGAGTTCTTGTGCCACAAAGAAGGAGTTAAATCAATGTTAGACTTAAGCAAGACTGGAGTTGTTGAGGAGATAAAACATGGAGAGGAAAGTGAGATCACCCTATTGCAAGACACCATTGCTTTTGAGCTATTGGAAATTGAGAGTGGAAAAACCCATGCCACATCTATTAAGTCACCACCAGGGTTCTTACACCATTCCCAATCATCCATCCCTCCCACTTCACAACCAGCCACCTCCACCTCACCAAATCTAGCCAATTTACCCTCATGGTTACTAAGATCAATCCTACCTTGCCCCACCCCTCTTAGAACCGTTAGACCCATCCAACAACCAGTACCCTTAACTCAACCAGCCCCTCTACCTACTGTCTCAACCCAAACAGTCCCTAAACCTACTGTTTGGACACCTCAAATTCCATTATCTACTGTTTCCCAAACCCAAACATCCCCACCCCCTTCCCCTCCACCTAAACCCAAACCCAAACCCCAACCCTGTAGACCAGCCACTAGGTCCACAGAAAGGCATGTCACTAAACCAATGACCAAGGAGGAGGGTGAGGCCATCGATGTAGAAACCTACGTTCCCAAAGGTTTGCCAAAACCCAAGCAAAGAAAACCACGAGCCAAACGCATGAAGTTAAAGGATGAGAGTCAAGATGATGCACAACCCTCGGGAGTCCCACCTCCAGATCAGCCACTCTCCCAAGGGGTTACCAAGACAGAGAGCACAGACTTTGACATATGCCACCACAACCCTATTGTGAGTCTTCCTGATACTTCAATACCTGTGCACACCCGCACCTATGATGCTCAAAATGAGCACCCAATCAAAAGTGATCCTATGGAGCACATTGAGAGTCAAGAAATGCTCGGAGAGGACTCTCTCTTTAATATTGATTTAAATGCCTTTTTCATGAAAGAGGAGGACCACACTCACTTACTTGAATGGCCAACTTCCACCACCTCTTCAGATGTCATCACTCTCATGGATGCACACACATCACATCACCACATTATTGATTCTCCCATGGTCGATTTGGGCATAGTGGACTTGACATCACAGCATTACACTCCTCCACCGATCACCATTGCATTCGACAGATTTAATAACCCATTCTATGCACTTCCTCCTTTTCCTATCTACATTCCCATCTCTCATATGCCTTCTGATGCATATATGTTCATGCCACCCGTCAATCCCACTTACACTGCACCATTGGTGAGTACTAGCTTTGATGCCTTTTTAGATTGCCAGCCTACCTCCATTCCTTCTCCTGCCAGGTCCAATGCAGATAGCAATCGGACCTCCACTGACTTTGGCCTAGTCCCAATTGAGAGGTTCACAAAGAGGCACAGGGCTGAGTCTGACGACTCAGAGTGGACTCCGGAAGAAGACATTCCATTGTCCCAACTTCGGAGATCCACACGCCATCAAGTACCACCTAGCCCGCCCAAGAAAAAAGCATGCACTAGAGCTATGGACAGCCATAGTGAGAACTACCGTAGACCGAGAAATCTTCAGAAATTTAAGACTTTTTTAGGGCTAGGTGAGAGAGGATTTGACAGGGGTTGTATAGAGACCTATCCCTTCATACATGATGTCATTATCCAAAGAGGATGGGAGGCATTTGCTACGGTTAGAGAGCACTATTACCTCACCTGGGTTCAGGAATTTTATGCATCAGTGTCTTCTACACGAAAGACCTCCGTCCATGTCAGGGGTAAAAAGATCTCCTATTCTCCACATGACATAAATACTTTCTATGATTTGATTGCGCCTCCATTCTGTGAGTATCACAGGTCATTGCATGACCATACCGATAAGGATCTAAAGATGGTATTGACTGTTGTAGCGGAAGAGGGAGCCACTTGGAAGGCCCCACAAAAGCGCAGCCCACTCAAGTTTCAAACCAACCTTCTCAAGAAGAATACGACCGTGTGGAATCATTTTTTGAGATACTCATTTCACCCCACCACACATGACTCGAGCACATCATTGGACCGTATGCTTTTACTTTATTGTATTCTTGCAGGTAGATCACTTGATGTTGGGGCAGTCATTTTAGATGCCATTCACGGATGCACTAGGAAACCTATCGGACGATTATACTTCCCGGCATTGATCCACGGCCTAATGAAGAAGGCCAAAGTCCCAATACCACCTAGCGAGGCACTTACCACCAATGCACTACCTATCGAGTGCAAAACAGTTGATCGAATCCACAAGACACCGCTCAATAATCCCGGACAGCCCCCACTTGCTCCGGACAGTAGCCCCATGGAGACTGATTTGATGCATGAAGTTCGGAGATTGATGGAGAAAGTCACCGAGTTGGAGACCACCTTGGAAAAAAGCTCCCAAGCCCACCACACCACCATGGAAAGAGCATTGAAAGCCCATGAAGCGACGCTATTGAAGAAGATGGAGAAACGAGATACACGACTCATGACTGAGTTGAAGGACATGCTTGCCGGACTATCCCGGCGCCCCGCCGACCATTAAGGACACATACTCCACACAAGTAAGCAGGTTTATCTATCATTCCTTTTAGCTCCAGTTTTCTTTTTCCTTTCTTTATTTTTCTTTTTTTCCACGCGTCTGGGAATTGTCCGTGTCAGTCCTTTTTACTATTAGATTTTATTTTTAGATGAAAATTTATGGCATACACTTCACCACCACCGACTTGTGTTTATAGCTTGAGTAATTTAAAAGTGATGTAAGTTTGAGTACTAGTTTACATTGCCATACTAGAACTAGCCAACTCTTTTCCGGGACGGAACTTGATTTAAATTGCCACTACTTAGGATATGATCTAGGCCATCTCTTCTCCATAACCGGACAAAGCCCGATACACTCCCATTGCACCCCATTAAGCCACATATATAAATCACAATGGGGACATTGTTGTCTCTAAGTTGCGGGGAATTTTGTCAAGGAAAAAAAAAGAGCAAAGCTCTTGCAAAAAAAGAAAAAATATATATAGAAAAAAATGCTTAAAAAAGCATTGGAAAATATATATATATATATATATATATGTGTGTGTGTGTGTGTGTGTGTGTGTAAAAATACAAAAAAAAAAAAGAAAAAAAAAAGAAAATGGCTAAAAGAGCCAAGTAAATATTTATGTAAGAAAAAGGCTGAGTTATGTGAGAGAGAAAAAGCCAAAGAGAGAAACCCGACAAGTCCTTTTGATCCTAGTAGGTGGCAATGTTTATAAATCAGACGAAGGAAAAGTGAGGCTAGCCTATGGTATATAAATACGATTGGTACAAAATAACTTCCACTTTGATTTACGAAAAACTATTTATAACAAGAAAGTGGTAGTCGTGAGTATCGGTGTCCATTTTTTCCATCTTATTTGAGTCTTTTATTTGTCTTTTTATGTTGTTTGGGGACAAACAACAATTCTAGTTTGGGGGTGTGATAAGTATCAATTTATTTGATACTTTTGCACTTTATTTACCCATTTTATTTTTCCAAATTTCACAAATTGAGTCTTTTCGTTTTGTTTTTCTATTTTTATATTGGAGCTAAAGTGATGTGATAAACATATTTACTTCATGGATGTGAGTTAATTTTTGGGGGAAATAGCCATGTTTTTAGGTACTTGGCTAAAGCATGCTTCAGCACTCGCAGCAGGACGATCCAGGGGCATTCTTGAGAATAGTACGAGAATCTTTTGGGGTCACTTCTTCCCTTTTTGGCAGCCCATCTCCTGCAGCTTTTGAGATCTCATAGGACTAATTCAATATCTGATTTTTGGCATCTTCTAGGTGGTTTTAACTATGCCCATGGTTTTGTAGAAAAAAGGTGGGTAAAAAGTTATTATTCATTGGATATTACCCTCCCTTCTTCCACTATATAAAGGGGGGGATGCCTAGCTTTAGAAGTATGCAATTGGAGATGAAAACAATCCTAGTAAACATTTGATGTAGTTTGATTCTCTTAGTTTAAAGTTTCATTTGCAAGTATTTCTCCTT
>NC_037531.1:5717521-5735446 GCF_001531365.2 Cynara cardunculus var. scolymus
TGTCTACTTTTAGATCGGTTTAACATCTTAACGAATCCCTACACCCTAAGCTCTTTTCTAAAACTTGTTCACAGCAGTAGTGTTTAATCAACTCACCACAAATATTTCCTCGAATTTCACCATCTGAAATCTTATCTTTATTTTTACTATTAAAACGAACTTTTATTCCTTTTTCTCGTGGACGATACTCGGTATTTTTACCACTCTATTACTTGTAACAGACGATAGTGGGTTGATAAGTGTATACTTGCACTAGTCTCCATTTATTAGCAATCTGAGAGATTTATTCTATATAAATCACGTAACAAGGAACCAGAGGAACTCTGGTCCTGTTGCTTGTTAAAATATTTTCTAAGTGTGGTCCTTGGAACCAGAAGACAGATGAACACAAACAGAATGCGGATTTACATTACATTATGTGAAATGATTTTATTTGAATAATGTTTTGGTGATTTTAACCCTGCAACTACATGGAAAAAAGGATCTCACTAGACCTTCAAGTCTAACCCTCATTTTGTGTTTTCAAATATGTATTGCAGGAAATGCATAGTATAATGATTAGGGCTGTAAACGAACCGAACGTTCAGCGAACCGTTCGTGAACCGTTCGGCGGGAAGTTCGTTTATGTTCGTTTATTTAATAAATGAACGAACATGAACAATTTTTTGTGTTCGTTTAGTTAAACGAACGAACATGAACAAGAGTCTCGTTCGTTCATTTATGTTCGTGAACGTTCGTTCATTTACCGTTCGTTTACGTTCGTTCATTTATGTTCGTGAACGTTCGTTCATTTATGTTCGTGAACGTTCGTTCATTTACCGTTCGTTTACGTTCGTTCATTTATCATTCGTTTACGTTCGTTTATGTTCGTTTATATATTAAATTTAATATACAATTTTTTATTTATTTACTTTGAATTCAAGTAATATTTATTTATGTTCGTTTAGCCCGTTCGTTTATGTTCGTTTAGCCCGTTCGTTTATGTTCGTTCGTTTACGTTCGTTTAGCATGTTAACGAACGAACATAAACGAACACGAACACACCTTATTTCTAAACGAACGAACATGAACACAAAGATTTTCGTTTGTTTACCGTTCGTGTTCGTTCGTTTGTTCGGTTAAGTTAAACGAACGAACATGAACAAGCCTCCGTTCGTGTTTGTTCGGTTCGTTTACAGCCCTAATAATGATAGTAAGGGAAAAGACAAAATGTGAATTGTTTCCCTATGTGCCTTGCTATCTGAAGATTAGTGGATGTGTTTTGGAATTAGATGATATATAGTACAAGAGCATGTATTTTGGAATTTTTGGATTGTGTGTTTTGTAATATAGTTCTTGTACTTTGGACCTTTGTAGGATTAAACATGTATTCTCTATATGAATTATATGTTATATTCAATGTGGAAGTGGGGGTGTTACAGAAGGTGGTATCAGAGCCTGAGTTTAAGGGATTTAGGTATTCACATGCATGATGCCTAGACTTAAATTGTTTCATTGCATATTAGGGTCCCACACATAGTTAGCACCTTTTGAATAAATATGATAAGTTAAGAGATCAGCGTGTAAGGTATATTTGGATTACATCTGGCCAATGTAATTTTGAATCTACAGGTACATAACTGAACTTGGACACTTTATTACATTTGGGTGTAACACCCCACAATTTATACTAACATGTAACACAATAACAACGACATCTGATAACCAAACGTTATATTGTTTACAAAACATGGGCTAACAAAAACTTTGTTTAATACATTTATGTGCATCTAAACATCATCGTTCAAACTTTCTTGTTGCCTTTATCTTGCGATGTATGATGAACTGCAAAACAGGTTAGTCCAACAACTGAGCATTAGACCCAAAAGGTCTAGTGAGTGTACAAATCACACATAAATATCTTACATTCCAAACTAATCAGTTTAGAATCAAACCTGTACAGACATAAGCATTTTATCTATATTTATTTATAGATTCTTCTTCTTTCGCGGTTACACCGTCATTTCATCTCTCTCGCGGTTACACCGCCATTACATCTCTCTCATGGTTACACCGCCATTACATCTCTCTTGCGGTTACACCGCCATTACATCTCTCTCGCGATTATCAAATTCAAACCAAAACCGATAGTGAAATTCGAGCAACTTTAGCCGGATTTGAAGTCCGGTCATCAATTATTATTGATGCTGAACATGGCTAGAGCTTTTATGAGTACATGGCACTAGTGGGCTCTAACTCAGGTCCAGCAGCTTCACCAACACTAGTAGATTAAATTTCAGTCTATTAAGCTTCAGCAATGGCTTAATTAGGTTGAATCAGTCTATTAAAGTTCTCTATCTCTTTGATATTTTTATTGGTGCTGATGCAGTTTAATTGACAGGAGAAAGCTGCTGAAGTTCAAAGTACTGATGATCTTACTGAAACGTAGGTGTTACTTTTATGTGCTTTCTTAATCAAATCTATCTTACTGAAACGTAGGTGTTACTTTTATCTTTCTTAAACAACACAACTCATTTTGATCTCATAGGATTTCTTTAAAATCAATTACAACAGAAGGTAACATAAAACAAGGCCTTTTGTTACGACATGATACACAAAGGGTCCCTGAACCTAGAGGACCCAACCAGGAAAAGCTAAACAAACAAAGCCCGCTCTTAAATGCATACGAATCACAAAATGAAATCCCCTCCAGATATGGTTTTGTGTTTAGAAAATGAAATCCCCTCCAGCAATTAGCATCTATTTTTCTATTGTTCAGAATTTCCCTGCTATAATAAACCACTCTTATTGAGGTGTTATTGGTTTCAATTAGCTTATGATTTGAGTTTGTCTMCTTTTCATTGAGTTTGATGCTAATAAGCTCGTTTCATTTGTTAACCAGTTTCCTTCTTCGTCAATATACATAAATTCAACCATTTGTTCTACCGTGGCTCTTAAATTTGTATTCTATGAATCTACCATGGCTCTATTAACTTCCATTGCCAAATTACTCATAATTTGCTATTCTTTTGTTAAACTAAGGGGCTGTTTACTTGAGGCTTAATGAGTTTTTCTGTTATTCAGACTGTTGATTCAGATAGAAAAGTAAACAACAATATAAATTTATCCAGACAGACAAATTTATCCATACAGGACTTAATAGAAAATTTGGTAAACAGCCCCTAAGTTATGAATGTTTAACTCTGCTTGATCAATTGTGCCATGGAAATGGTCTCTAATCTTTCATGAACTGTCCACTATATATATTAAGGGGCATATCATGTAGTCAAACTAGTCTACTCACCTACTTTGTGTCGGTTTATGGGTATTAAGCTTTATTTTACCTTTGTATTGTTATATATTTTAATCTCCCAGTATCCATCGATTCCTYCTCATTTGTTAAACAACAAGCACTCTATTAGTCTTGTTAAGGTTAATGTCTAAAAGCACTATGTTCTATCATAGTGCATATGTTTTACCATCACATGGAAAGAGGTACTAGGCTAAGAGYATATAMTTGAARGTATCTAAAGAGRTTGGTATCTTAAATGCGTTTGTTGCRCCCATAATCTGGAGCTACTACATCCTACCAAGTACTGTATTGTTTGGTAAAACCAGTTAAGACATCATTGCAGGTGCTAAAACAAGCAAAATTTAACAGTTTAAAAGAAGACAGTATGAGAAGTGTGAACTCAAGGATCAGAAAATTAAAGGAACTTTCATTTAAGTCACTACTTTCATGTTGGGCCACAATTTGACTTTACAATTGATTGATGGTCGAATAATTCAACCACCCCCCCCCCCAGCCCACAAGAGCAGTTCCCTGGACATTTTTCAGTAACACAAATGTGTTGAACACAGGCTAAGAAATAAGCACGACAACATTAATTGTGCTCAAGTATAGATAAACATACAGAGGAGATATGCAATCCTACACCACTATCAATTAACACAAATGTAAATGGAACTAATGGTTGCTACTATGATTAAGCTAAGAACAATTTTAGGTTTTCAATTTCAGCGCATACCAGAAAACCATAAAGATAACTAAATTAATCTCAACATACTGCACAAATAGCTTCCGCGATGTAATCCTTGACACAATCATCAAGATATAAACACAAGAACCACATATAAATCAATTTCTTATTGCAATTTACAACAAAGAAAAACGAAAACCATACAAACTTACTATCGAATCTGATTGATGGAAATGTTGTTAGGCTTCGATATGTGATTGAGTGGAGGCAACAATCTGTGATTGAGCCATTTGAGAGCGTGAGCTTTGATCTGTGATTGAGCTTCAATTCAGTGATTGGCGACGAGATTGGCAACGAGAAGAGAGAAGAGAAAGGTATTATATTTATTATTTAATTTTGATTTATTTTTAATACAAATCTAATAAATCATATATTTTTTATTTAATTTTAATTTATTTTTAATATATATCTTTTAGATACATTTTTAAGAATAACTAAACACTTTTATTTAAATTTTAAAAATCTTAACTTTTTTATTAATCTTTAGAGAAGCATAAAAAAGTGTTCCTAAAAATTGATGCAATTTTTTTGAGACATTTTTCTATAAAAAGTTTCTCTAAAACTTTTAACGACATTTCTTACACCGTATAATTAGCCTATAAATCATTCTTTAAATGTCGTCCAACCTTTAGTTACATTTTTCATTTTGTCATTTAAATTCTTCTCTATAATGGAGCTTTAGATACACTTCTAAAAACTTCTCTGAATATTTCTTCTCTAAAACTCCTTCTTCTTGTAGTTACACAATTAATTTATAAACATCCTAATAGACCACTTTATAGGATTTAATTTATAAAACTAAAAATTAAAGCGTCTATCAAAATACGATGTAATAAGTTTACATAACGATTTTAGATGCCTTAATAAGGTTTTTAGGACGCTTTTAATACTAAATATCGCATTAGCATTTTTATATGACACTTTTGAGAAAGTGTCTTATAAACTCATCGGGACATTTGTTTTTATATGACACTTTTCAAATATTGTCATATAAAATTGTTAATGGGACGCTTTGTATAAAAAGTGTCCTAAAGCCTTGTTAAGGCGCCCAAAAGTGTCTTAAAAAACTTGTTAAGACACCACCAAAAGTGTTTTATAAATTTATTACAACGTCTTTACATAATACACTTTATTTTTTGGTCCTACAAAATTATAGGACACTTAATTTTTTTTAATATTCTATAAATCCGATTTTGTTTTAATGTTATTTTTAGTTCCATGTGTTGATTATTAAAGACGTTTTTTACTTATGAACTTTAGCTTTTTTGCTATTAAATCTTAAAGTCTCATTCTTAGTTGTATAAAAAACATCTACAATATGGCAAACATTTTTGTGAGAATTTATATTTATTTGATTTTATTAGCAAATCATATCGAATTTATGAGGATCCTTTTATGTGACATCCATTTCCCAACTTACTTCAAGAAATTCCACATTTTTTTGTATTTTATTGACTTATTCATATCAAAATTTATGTTCACATTAAATAACGGATTAAAGTCGTACATATAAAAGTCTTTGTTGTGTTGAGTATCAAATCAAAGTTTATCCACCATACAACATGATTCTAAACGAACTCGATCATAAATTGAGATTGTCTTACTGTAAACGCATATGTGTTAAGATGAGCCTTATATGTGTGTTTTTATTGATATTAACATAGAAAGATCAACAAAACTACTCAGGTATTTCTTTTGTTGTAAAAAAAATCCATTTCATGAAATTTCGTACCACCACAATTGAAAGGTTGAACAAAAAATCTTTTATTATTTCGTATTTAAATTGAATATAACAAAATTACCTGGATAAACTTTTAGATTAAAAATCACATCCATTTTCCATATACCCAACAAAAAGGTCAATAATAAATGATTAAAAGAAAACTAACATCTCTTTGAGAATCATGTGTTGCATTGCACAAGCATACCATTGTTTAAGTAAGACAAACAGTACATCCATGGATCAACCAAACACTGTAGCCTAGAAAGCTCAGGAATAGGTTGGATGGTCTTGATCATACCTAGCTAGCTAAACAAGGACAATTAATGAAGATCAAGATTAAACCCCACCACTTAAGACTAATTAGGATCTGGGACCAAGATATATGTATGCTCAATTAACCGATTGGACCCTTAACGATGTTGGATATTTTTGGTGTATCCCAATTAAATATGGATGATAGAAATCTAATCTATAAGCTTAATACTTAACACCCTCCAATCTTTTTCTGTCGGCGTTTGATGTAGGAATATGAGAAACCCTAACAATACTATCATCCCTTACACTACAAGAATGCTTACAAGATGCAAGAAAAGAGTTCTTCCTCATCAAGGTACCTTTTTTATTGCTCTTGGTACACTCTTTGTAAGCAATGAGAAAAGGGTCATCGGCTTTACTCCTTCTTGAACTACTTCTCGAAGGAGGTGGAAAAGCACATGGAGGAAGAGGGATTCGTATATGATGATCATCATCATCGACACAAGTAGCCTTATCTGAATTCTCACATGGTAGCGGTGGTAGGGGGAGCTTCCTCCTCCCTTGTGTGGTGGAGGAGATGTCTTGCACCACCTTCCCCCTCCCTTCTCCGGCAAATATTTTATCTTTTCGGATCCCGGGCTTGTTTTCCCATGAAAAGGGGATATTTCCTTCCATATATGGTTGAATTATAGTGTGATTTTGAAGGTGAATATATAGAAAAATTAGAGGTGGTGGGAGAAGAGAATTTGTTAGGAATTAAAACGTGAAGAAGTATGAGAGCAAATTGCAGGAGAAATAGATGAAGAATATTGAAATGAAGGTTGTGGTTTACGTCAGAAAAGTATGCAATGAGGTTCAGGACTAACAAACAATCTTGACTTGGTACATGGCTTTTATTCTTTTATAGAAATATATATATATATATATATATATATATTAAGACCACATCATCAACAATTGTCGTAATTGTTTGTTTTTTTTGTTGGGGAAATTCATATTTACTTTCTTATAATCATTTTTTTTCTCTAAATAATGATTTTAATACAAGAAATAATGTTTCATTTGTATCTAACCGATTTTTAATTTAAATTATATGAGTTTTAAGATTCAACACCAACAAGATTTACGTATGTATTTCTTTATGTTTTAGTTGTCTTCTAAATAAAAAAGGTTTTTTTTTTCTTTTTTGCACAGTTTTCTTATAATTGATTTAAAATTCACAATTTTTTTTAAACTTTTTTTGTTATGTAAGATTTAAAAACGATTACTATATTATGATCGAGGTTTGTTAGAAGACAAATAGATAATTATTATTCACATGTTTCAACTTTAAATATCATGATATGATATGGTACGAAAATAAGGTTTATGAGTGAATCAATTGAAAAAAATTATTTAAATATTGATATGTAAATCAGAGTTATAAATTATTTATATGTGTTTACATATACATCTTCAAATGCAACTTCTTTTTTGCAAAAGATTCACATATAAACTTCTCATTAACCTTAATTTTCGTAATATTTGAGGGTTGTTTGGTTTGGTTTAATATTAAGTCTCGTATGAATAAAGTTGTTTGTATTAATTAATTTGTGTATATAGATTTGAAAGATTTTTGTTTGGAATGCTTTTTTTATATATTAAAGAAACGTTTTTTTTTTAATTGGTAGGAAAAGGTTTGAAAAAAACTTGTTTTTCTGCATAAAATTTCCTCCTATAATCTCAATGAATAAGTCACTATCTATATCATTATGTCACTACCAATCAGTTACGTATAGCTAAATGAATAAGCTGTAAGTTCCATTAAGCTCATTAAGCTCCTAACAAACGGACTCTTAGTATTCTTACTTGGACCTCCCCTATATATAGGCTCTCTATTTGCAAACCGTCAAAGTAGTATAAACCATGCAAACCATGATATTTTCGTCCTTTCATGTATTGATATTACATTTCTTAATTACCTAATTCACTTGTTATTTTAAAACGCATTACCATGTAAACCGTAATTAAAATTCACAGGTAAAACCTATAAAAAAAATTGTCATTTTTTGGCTTCTTAATGTGTTTCACATACGAAAATATGTCTTTTTAATGTGTTTCACATAATATTTACTCAAATTTCAATATGAAACATTCGAATATTGTCAATTGTGTTATACCTAGGAAATAATACTCATATTTCACATATGGACCATTATTAATATTGTTATTACCTTCATGTTTCATCTATGAACTTTGAGAAAAAAAAATCGGAACAATCAAAATTCATAAATGAAACAATATTATGAACTCTAAACAAAAATTGTTTTATCTTTGAACTTTAAAGAAGTCATTGTTTAAATGGACGTACTACTTTTACAATTATAAATGAGCTGATTATTATCTTCAAAAAATAAATGACAATTTCTTACAATATTGCCCTCCATTTGTTTCTTTTTTCCTTTCATCAAATTATAACATTCCATTCATAACCGCTGATAAAAAAAAAGGATGACTAGGGTTAGTTTGCAAAAGGAGCCTATATACATACATATACAGTGCTTATGGTTTAGGTTTCGATGAGAAGATAAGTTATAGTGAGAAACGTAAGAAGAGATAAGAGATCTTCACCTTTAGATCGATCATAATTGAATATCAACATTAATGAGGTACACCGAGTCAATTCCCTTCTAAAGTCACATCGAAGTAACTGTTGTCTCTCTTATGGTCGATGTTCTCTCCTCCCATCCTCTCCTCTCCCTATCGGTCGCCGAATAGAACTCCCCCGCCCTGGCATAGCGCTTCGCTTTCCGTTCTTTGGAAGAATCAAGTGACTTCTCCCAATTCAAGGGTGGGCATTAGATTAGAAGTGATCAAAGGTTCATATTTCTTCTTAGGCTTCTCAATATAAATCCACTTCCCACACGATCTTTCATCTTATACTTATTTAGTAAATATGCTCCGAAATGATTTTTTTTTTTCCTATTTGGCGTTTAGTTATAGTTCATCTTAATATTATTTTTGATATATATGTATATAAGATTGGATTCAGGTGATAATAAAAGTTACGATGAGAAGAGTAAGAAGACATGTCCATTGAAGATCAACACGAATGCAATGCACCGAGATGTACCAGATCAATTCTCATGATAAACTCGATTCATGGGATGATGTGAGATTAAAAGTGATCAATGGTTCAAAACAATTCTTATGTTTTTCATCTTAACTCATACTAGTGTTCAACATCGCGCTTTGTACGATGATACAAATTTATATAAAAACAATGTGACATTTGGTTTTAATGAATATTTTAAATAAATGGATAAAGTTAGATAACCAAAATAACATTATAATTCAAAAAATTTAACTACTAAAATCTTATTATACAATTCAAACTTTTACCATCTTCCTTTTTGTTCATAAAATTTGATAAAGTTTTATTTTTATATCGATTTTTTTCTCAAGATATGAATCGAATGCATACTTTAGCCAAGTAGTCATTTTAATTTTCAAATGCGTATCTTCTATTTTCATATATTAGTAATCATTCTTCAATCTCTTATGTGATCCATAACGTGAGATAACATAACAATATCATAATATATTTTATACATCTACTATTTTTCTTATATATATATATATATATATATATATATAATGACCTTCAATCTTCATTCCCCCCATCAATATGAATAACGAAAACAAAACAACACCATAATTGAGTATTTTTAATACTTAAATCCTATAATACTACTTCATGTCCTGCAATCTTCATTTTACATGTTTACATATATAGATATAGATCTTTACATAGAAAGATCTCTCAAAAAAATATGTTTTAAACTATAGTTTTCATTATTGATATTTGTCAACATTATGCAAACTTTATATTTAATTAAATAATTTTTGTGTGTGTGTGTATATATATATATATTCTTTTTGCAAAAGGAGAATTGGTCAAATATTATATTCTAATCAACTAATTTTTCAAAGAAATATATACTCTTTTAATGTACCATATATATTGTGCATCAATCATCTTCTCATAATTGTAAGATAAAAAAAATCATACCACAATTAAAAAAAATACTTAAATCTCATAATATCATTTCATATGTCGATTTATCAAAAAAAAATTGTAAAATGAGGTTGGCAAAAGATAACCAAAATCACACCGTACTTCACGATTTTAAAATGCTTAAATCTAGTAAAGATTTTTTTTTATTTTGTATGGTTAACATTTTTTTTTAATAAAAGAGGGTTGGCCAAAATGAGTCAATCCATGAGCTCAGAGGGTCAGGCAAAATGAGTCAATAACGTGAGTTTAGAGGATAAGTCAAGAGGAGCCAACTCTATGAGTTGTCACAAAGACATCTTAACCTCCCTTCATGTATCCACTATTCATTGTAAATCTTTCATATCTCCATCAATGTGGGATACACAAAACTCAAACACAATTCAAAAAATGAAGAATACTCACTCCTCATGATGTCACCTCATTCCTTGTAAGTTTTACTCTAAGATATATAAAGATATAAAGATAAAGATAAGAATTACTAATTGGTTTTGCCATCTAGTTGGCTTTGATTTCAACCATGATTTTTTATTACTATAATTTTCATTGTTTGGATGAAAATGGTTTTGATTTCAACCGTGGCTGTACATTTGAAAAACATCTTTCATACTTTTGTATACACATAAAAAATTATTTCAAAACTATAAGTTTTACCATTTGATTGACTTTGATAGATATCAACCATGGTTTTTCATAACTGTATTTTTTATCATTTGGTTGGAATCACTTTTGATTCCAACCCACGACTAAATATTTGAAAGACATATTTTTTTTCCAATCTACCATTTTCCTACCAATATGGAATAATCAAAACATACCACATTTTAAATTTTGAGAACACCCAAGTCTTATAATGTCACCTTACAGTACTTGGTTGTTCTTTTAATAAGATTTGTTTTATATAATAAACGTTTTTTTTTTTTCAAAAAGAAGACCACAAAAATAAGACAACCCTATAAATCAAACTCCAATAGTTGACACAATTGTCATCACATCCTTCATTCATATACATATCTCTTTATTTCATTCTTTCAACGTCTCACCAAGTGAGATATCTAAAGCTCAACAACAATTCACTATTTGATAATACTCCATTCTCATAATGTCAGCTTAATATCTCTTTGTTTTTCATTTAATATCCTTTCATTATTTGTGTGGTATATTTTAATATACATAAAGATAAAGATGTTTTTATTTTGTATGATTAATTTCTTTTTGTTAAAATGAGGTTGGCCAAAAATGAGAAAACCCATAAGTTTGGAGGGTCGACCAAAATGAGTCAACAACGTGAGTTTAGGGGATTGACCAAAAAGAGCCAAACTCATGAGCTGCCAGAAAACATCTCAAATCTCCCTTTAAAATACCTACAATTCATTGTAAATATTTCATATCTCCATCATGTGAGACACACAAACTCAACTCCAATTCAAGAAATTAAGAATACTCACTTATTAGGATGTCAACTCATTCTTTGTGAGTTTATTTTAATATATATAAAGATTTTTCAAAGAAATACGTAGTGCATTCAATCATCTTCTCATAATTGAAAGATAACAAAAATCATACCACAATAAAAAAAATACTTAAATATCATTTTATATGTCGATTTAACAAAAATAAATTATAAAAGGAAGGTTGGCAAAAGATAACCAAAATTACACCGTACTTCAAGATTTTAAAATACTTAAACCTAATAAAGATTTTTTTATTCTTTATTTTGTATGGTTAACATTTTTTTGCTAAAAGAGGGTTGGCCAAAATGAGTCAATCCATGAGCTCGGAGAGTCGACCAAAATGAGCCAACCCATGAGTTGTCACAAAAACATCTCAACCTCCATTTATATACTCACCATTCATCATAAATATTTCACATCTCCATCAATGTGAGATACACAAACTTTAACCACAATTCAAGAAATGAAGAATACTCATATCTAAGGATGTCACCTCATAATATCATTTTATATGTGGATTTAACAAAAAGAAATTATAAAAGGAAGTCGGCAAAAAATAACCAAAATTACAACGTACTTCAAGATTTTAAAATAATTAAATCTAATAAAGATTTTTTTTATTTTTTATTTTGTATGGTTAACATTTTTTGCTAAAAGATGGTTGGTTAAAATGAGTCAATTCATGAACTCGAAGAGTTAATCTAAATGAGCTAACAACATGAGTTTAGAGGATCGGTCAAAAAGAGTCAATCAATGAGTTATCACAAAGACATCTCAACCTTCATTTATATATCCACCATTTATCATAAATATTTCACATCTTCATCAATATGGGATACACAAAGTCAAGCACAATTCAAGAAATGAAGAATAATCATTTCTTAAAATATCATCTCATTCTTTGTGGATTTTATTTTAATATATATATAAAAAGATTTCTACATAATATACATATTCTTTAATCCTTTTATAATATGTATTGACCTAAGGAAAATTAAAAAACTTTGGTGCCTTGTATCGTTCACTTTAATTGACTGCTTAATTATTGATTTGAATTTTCTTCAAGAATGGTACGTATTTTCTAAACAACAATAATATTATAATAATAATTTATATTGTATGTTCGGTGCCAATTAGGCATGTACCGTAATAAAGTATTATTGGTCCCGTTTCAAATTTAAAAAACAAAAACAACCCACGTGTGATTTTAAAAATTGGAGTTTTTAGCGTATGTATATGATATACAATTTATTTATGAAAAAACTTTAATATAAAAATCTATCCATCATATATATATATATATATATATATATATATAGAAGATAAAAGGGTAATAACATAAAATACATTTTAAATGAGATATTTTTGCATATATATATATATATATATATATCATGAAAAAAACATTAAAACACAAAAAATGAATATATTCATACTTATAACATGCTCACTTACATTATATGTGATTAATTTAAAGGAGAGATTAAGTCATCAATCAACACATTATTAAATAAAAAATAGCTAAACATGGGTCATTGTTACTAAAAAAAGGAGAAGGCTAAATTACTTATATAAACTAGTATGGAAATCGCGTGTTGTGCGATAATATGAGTACTCTGATTAATAATTTAAAGATTGTCTATATAAATATATATTAGTTGTTAATAGATTCATCAACAAATAATATTCAAATAATTCGAAAAAGTTAATAAAATCTAGCTAGTGAAATTTTAATATATATCTATACTAAATTAATAATCATTTAAACCAATGTCTTAAATACAAGTATTTAAGCACAATGTACAACCATTTTATGCAAGGATTTCAAAGATCTCTTAATTGCAACTCATAAAGCATGATGTACAAGTTTTTGATGCATTGACCTTAACTCTCACAATTCAGACTTCTTCTCTCAAAATTCATACGTCTTCTCTAGCAAAACCCTTTTGGTGGTAGGTCAGACGTTACTTTCTTCTATAGCAGGCCCTTTTCTAGCTCTCCTCTTTGAAATTGGTAATATAAATAAAAATATTTGTATTTTATATATTTGTGGATTCCGATTTCATTTAAAAAGAAGATAAATATGATTGAATTTTTTTTATTGAACTACCTCTTGGTCTTATTTTAATATATTCAAAATATATATTGATATATTTTCGATTGTGAAATTTTAATATATATTGATTGATTTTTTATAATTTATTTTTTCCATTGTCATATACATAGAAATTTATGCACATTGATGTAAATAAAAATAAATGTATGTGCATTCTAATTTCATTTGTAAAAAAAAAAAGATAAATATGATTGAAACTTCTCATTGAACCACCTCTTGGTTCTTAATTTAATATATTTTTAATTATATATTGATATATTGATTGATTGAGAAATTTTAATGTATTTTAATATATGTTGATTGATTTTGATGATTTATTTTTTTAATTGTCATGTAATTAAAAATATACATTTATTGATATAAAATAAAAAAATATATAGTTTTATGTATTTGTGGATTCAAATATCATTTACAAAAAAAAAATGAAGTTAAAGAAGTAGGAAAATGAAAGATTTTGCAATTAATGTGCTGATTGTATATTAAAATAAATAAATAAATAAGAAGAATAAAAATAAATATGATAGAGAACTTTTTATTGAACAACCGTGTGTTGCAGAGTGATGAATTTGTTTGTTAGAAAATACGTAATCAAATTAAGGTGAAACGTAATTTCATAATAAATTGTAATATAAGACGATTACATTGATGTGTTTTTGATGCAATTTTTTTTCATTGATATTGTTTCTTGTAACTAAAAAATTTCATACATTTTATATTTTTCGGTTGCAAAATAATGATTCACTAGTGAAGTTCAATTTGTATAAAAATCGTTAGTCGCAACCTGCAAGTATTGTATGCTTAATATTGAGCATTATCATTGGTGTATGAAAAAGTAATATTTTCAATTTAGCTTGTAACACTTATTTTCCAGATTTTTTTAATAAATTCATGTACATATAGTCATCTGAATAATTAGATGTGCAATCACAATAAAAGAAGTGATATAACTAAATTTGTAATATAGTTAATAATACGAAATAAAGTAAGAGTATTTTATACAATTCAAATCTCTACCATCTTCCTTTTTATTCATAAATATTCAATTAAATTTTATTTTTATATTGATTTCTCCGTAAGATATGAATCGAATGCATACTTTAGCCAAATAACCATTTTAATTTTCAAATGTATATCTTCTCCTTTCATATATTTGTAATCATTCTCCAATCTCTTATGTGATCCATAAAGTGAGGTAACATAAACAATACCACAATTCAAATATTATAATATATTTCATACATCTATTATTATTCTTTTATTATATAATAATATTCAATCTATCATTTCCCCATCAATATGAATAACGAAAACAACACCACAATTGAATATTTTCAATACTTAAATCTTATAATACTACTTCATGCCCTACGATCTTCATTTTATGTATACATATATAGATATAGATATTTACATAGAAGGATCCCTTCAAAAAGTACGTTATAAGCGATAGTTTTATTGATATTTATCAACATTATGTCATTTTGTATTAATTAAATAATTTGTGTATGTGTGTGTATATATATATATATATATATTCTTTTTGCAAAAGGAGGGTTGGTCAAAAATTATATTTTAGCCAATTTATTTTGTATGGTTAACATTTTTTTGCTAAAAGGAGTTGACCAAAATGAGTCAACCCATGAGCTCGGAGGGTCTGACAAAATAAACAAACAACATGAGTTTAGAGGATCGGTCAAGAGGAGTCAACCTCATGAGTTGTCAGAAAGACATCTCAACCTCCCTTCTTATACTCACTATTCGTTGTAAATCTTTTATATCTCCATCAATGTGGAATTTCACACTCTATCAATGTATCATGTTTTCATCAATGTGAGATTTCCAAAAGCCAACCACAACACAAGATTTTAAAATACATCACTCTCAAGATGTCGTCTCAATATTTTAAATCATCTTTTTATATGAAATAAGCAAACTTAACCACATTTCAAGATTTAATAAACATTCAAATCTCATATTGACAATTGCAAGTAAAAAGGTTGGCTCGATTGAGCCAAAAACATGACTTGCAACAAAAAAATCACCTCCTATTTTCATATATATATACACCTTTACATTCTTTCTACTTTCTTTTTGTCAATATACTATATTCTTACCAATGTAGGAAAACTAAACAATATTATAATTCAAATATATATATATATATATATATATATATACACCCTTACATTCCTTCTACTTTCTTTTTGTCAATATACTATCTTCTTACCAACGTAGAAAAACTAAACAATACAATAATTCAAGACTTTCAGAATACTTAAATTTTATAATGTCACCTCAACTCCGATTATTATTCCTCTATAATAATAATATCTTCTTACCAATGTAGAAAATCTAAACAACATTATAATTCATGACTTTGAGAATACTCAAATTATATCATGTCACCTCAACTCCGATTATTATTCCTCTATAATAATAATATCTTCTTACCAATGTAGAAAATCTAAACAACATTATAATTCATGACTTTGAGAATACTCAAATTATATCATGTCACCTCAACTCCGATTGTTGTTCTTTCATAATAAAAAAGATTATCACTCCAAAATTAGAGGTCAAACAATAGCTTACATAGTTATATTGCTCTTTTAATTTTCGAACCATCACACGCTTATTTTATATATACCTATCATACTCTATCAATGTATCATAACGTGGGATTTCCAAAAACCAACCACAACACAAGATTTTAAAATACACTACTCACAAGATGTCATCTCAATATTTTAAAGTTAGTTTTTTAATATGATATAAACAAACTTAACCACATTTCAAGATTTAAAAACATACTCAAATCTCATAATAACAATTACAAATGAAATGGTTGACTCATTTGAGCCAACATCATGACTTGCAACAAAAATAATTACATCCTCTTTTCATATATATACACGTTTCATTCCTTCTACTTTTTTTTTCCCACCAATGTGGGATAAACAAATTTAACCACATTTCAAGATTTCAAGATTTGAAGAATACTCAAATCTCATAGTGCCATGTCATTCTAGTTGGTTTCTCCTTTAATATATATATAGATTACAATACACTCTAAATTACAAAACAAACTTGCATAAAATCCTTACCTTAGATCATAATCATAAATTCTCACAACCCAAACTTGAAGACTTCAAATTTTCAAAACTCAATACATAAAAGTTAAAGAACTCGAGAACCTGCAAACCAAAAAATGCTCAAAATAAGTAAAAATTACATAGTGAACTTGAACACTTCAAATCTTCACCTAATACATATGAGTTATAATGTAAACAAAATCATGATACAAACATAAATGAAATTATAATGCAATCAAAATCATGAAACAAATCAATATAAAACTATTATCTTATATTGCAACCAAAAAATCAAAATATTGAATTTGAAGACTTCTTCAAATCTTCATGACATAATGCATATAAAAACTATAGTGCAGTATAAATAACAATACAAACATACATAAAGTTATAGAAGAAGTGAAAAAAAAACAAAAAAAACAAAACTATGAAGATTACCAATAGTAAAATAGAAGAAAAACAAAGAGAAAATAAATAAACTTAGAATGTATAAGACAGAGATATAATTTGAGAGGGTGTGAGAGATGAAGATGAATGAATGATTGTATATATATATATATATATATAGAGAGAGAGAGAGAGAGAGAGAAAGAGAAAGAGAGATGTGAGTTATTATGTCATCCTTTACATTTGTATAACCAATACAACTCAATCTCAACCGTCCATTTAATTTGATGAATATGTGATTTAATAAAAGTTTTGATTGTTTTCTAATATAAAGTATTGATCATAATTAATGAACTATATCATCTTCCATAAATATTCAAATCATAATAAATGAACTCTCATTATTTCCATAAATATCTCGATTGATTGGGTTACATTGGTTGTACAATGGATATGGTTGCATTTGAAATATACCTTATATATATATATATATATATATATATATATATATATATATACAATGGATATGGTTGCATTTGAAATATACCCTATATATATATATATATATATATATATATAAATGATTGATTGAAAAGATGAATGGTTTGGAGTTATGTCATTTGAATTAATAATGAAGAAGATGAATTGTTTGGAGTTAAATGCAAATATTTAACAAAAAACATAAATTGACGAAAAATATAGTAGTGGATAWTGAGAGAATGAAGAAGAAAAAAGAAAAATGAGGTTCTAGATTTTAGAAGATGTCACTTCAAAGACTTATGGTTTCTCCTTTAATATATATATATATATATATATATATATATA
>NC_037531.1:5737332-5739788 GCF_001531365.2 Cynara cardunculus var. scolymus
CTTATCATTAATATGTAAGTTACATTTTAACCAAACCCAAATATGCAACATTATTGGTTGATGTGGGTTAGCAAAGTTTGCACAAAATATTGGGTTAGTATTTGAACCACCCTCTATGTATGTATATATATATATGTATGTATATATATATATATATATATATATACACACTAGGTTCGACCACGTGTATTACACGAGGTATTTTAAATGAGAAAAACTCTTGACATTAACTCTGAAAGAAAACTCTAAACATTAACTCTGAAAGAAAACTATGAACATTAACTCTGGAACACAAGAATTCAGAATTCTATTGTTAGGCTGGAAAATAACTTTGGACTTAACTTTGAATAAGAGAAATTCAGAGTTGTCTTCTAAGTCTAGAAAATATCTACGAGCATAACTCTGAGTCACAAGAATTTTGACTTCTTATAATTCAGAAACGTAACTCTGAAGAGAAGTTCAGTATTGTATTCTAAGTCTGGGAATAAACTATATAACTAAGTTTGGAACAAAACAATTCACAGTTATGTTGTAAGACTGAGAAATAACCAATATCTGATGACTTAATGTTGATGATTTGTATCACTAATGTCATTTAAGTGTAATGAGATTAAATTGTTGACCAATGAAATCATGATAAATATCGAACAAGTAAGGAAGGTGCGGAGTGCACACTTGTTTGAGTTTATTTTGATTTAGGGGCAAAGCCCTTTAATTAAAACGGGGTCCGGGGGCAGCGCCCCCGGTGGCGGGGTCCAAGGTATATCCTAATTCATTATGAAATATAAAACATATTATAATCAACTAAAAATAATGAACACTTTGAATACTAAATAAAATATTTTGTATCATTAAATCAATGAACGAAATTGTTTCACCGTTTATAGAACGAACTCACGTGACTGCCATTAAATAAAGACCGATTGTCATGTAGTGTTGAACAATGAAACATATAAAGAATGAAACATTTTTAAAAATTTAATGAGACATTTTGAAAACTGAATATTTTTTTATTTAAGGTGTGTTTGGTACACAGACAGGACAGGACAGGACATGACAGAACAGGACATGACATAACATAACAGGACAGATGCTCAGCGTTTGGTAATACATGACAGGACTAAACAGAACTGGTTAAAATGACCAATTTACCCCCAGTGAGCTGTTTAGTGTTTTTTTTAACTAAATAATCAATATAAATGTTAACAAATACGATGTGCAAAGTATAACTTACATCAAACCACTACTACTTGCAAAAATATATTTGCAAAAATACATGATCCCATATAGTATCATCACATTCACAAAACTTGGATTTCAGAAAACAACAGAATTCACCTATCACCTGTACAATCACTCCTGTAAGATCAAAATCGAATATTTACTGCTCTGATCAAGGGAAAACATACAAAACTCATCGAAAACAACAAATTGCATGCATGAACCTTACGCAATACGGTTGATGGTGATAAAATCAAGAAAACAATTTATGTAATTTATTAAATTATAATAGAATAATTATTTGTTATAACATAATATATCATTTGAAGTTTTCGTCAAAACAATTAAAATGACACCAAATAAAAAGTTTATATGGTTTTCTATTTTTATTTTTATCTCTTTTCTACATATTTTTTATTATTAATATATAATAAATTACATAATAAAAATATAGAAACCGTATAAAAATAATATTTTGAGAACAGTAAAATGAAAGTTTAAAAAACATAAAATACAATAAATAAAATTTAAAGAATGAATAAAATGTAAAAGAGAGACCTATTTGATGTTTTAGAAGAGAATTAAGTTTTATTTTGAAGTTATATTGGTAAAATATAAGTTTGTTCCACTTTATTGCACTATGTTCTTGTCTATTCCACATAAAATTAATGTCAAACATGAGACAGAGATCCCTGTCCTATTCTGTCATGTCCCTGTCCAGTGTACCAAATTCACCCTTAATGAATAAAACATTATGAAATATTATAAAATTGTTTGATGGTCATTATTAAACATGAAATTAGTTTCATTACTCAAAGTACATATATTTTTTTCAATGAAACGGAACACAAATTTCATATTCTACTACTTTTTAAAATTCATATTTTTATAAAAAAAAAATGGTAAAAAATAATAAAACATATTAATGGTAATATACATAAAGCATTTGACAAAAACTCTCAAAAACGATTTTTTATGCATGAAATACTGTTTATTGATGTATATTACTTAAAATTTAAGATTACAAGTAAATTGTACATAAGTATAACTTATTAAAGCTCCATATTTGAATTCGTCTAACTAAATGCAGATAAACATAATCAAATATTGGATAACATCTCATTTTAAATATAAAAAATATAAAATATAATTAGAATAATCATTGATAACTAACAGAATACTTAGTTATTATCTTTATAAAAAAATATATTATTAAACCTAAATTAAATTTATTT
>NC_037531.1:5740623-5742789 GCF_001531365.2 Cynara cardunculus var. scolymus
ATTAAATTAAAAATATCACACAAAAATTAGGAATTTTAAATAGTTAATTTGATACTAATATCGATATATTTTTGTCAAATTTTTATGATATCTTCAAACTTATATTTTATTCAAAAATAAAAACATCATTGTTTTCTCAAAATTACATAAGACCATATTATAACATCGTCTGAGATAAAAAATAAAATAAAATAAAATATTAATATAAAGATGTATCTCGCTGCATTACGCGAGTACCCTTCTAGTTAATGGTAAAACATTTATATTAAGAAGAAATGATTTACCTCATTCTATATGAAACGTTTTCATTATTACGTTTCCAAAATTAACAGTATTAATTACCTTTCAATATTGGAGATTTTACAAATTTGCCCTTTTTTCAATTAAAATTTAAACTTTTATAATTTTTTTTATTTTCTAATATAAACTCATTTAATCTTGACCATTGATCAAAAAAATGGATGGATGAGATTGGTTTGTAAGGTTTTCAAGGGTGGTTTGCAATTGATCCCCTCTCTCTCTCTCTCTCTCTCTATATATATATATATATGTATATGTAGAGGCGGGTTAGATTACAAACCGTCCGATTCATGAATTGCAAACCATTTTCGACCAATAGGAAATTTTCGTTTTTTTTCTTTAATTTTAATAAAAAAATGGTATAATGGTCATTTGATTGTATACTGGTTAATATTAGAAGGTAATAATTATTCTTAATTATGGAAACATAAATATAGAAATCTTTAATATAGAAGGTGGTAAATCAAATGTTTTTAATATAAAATTATTACCATTATTAGTTTTTATTATTTTATTAAATTATACTACTAAAATACGAATTGTACAACTATACTCCTAAAATCAGTTTGATTAGAAATAATTAACAGCGTGATACTCTTCATGAAATATTTTTATATATCATTGTATGTGACAAGAAGTCACGTTATTCATTCAATAAACGATGTAAATCAAATGTTTTTAATATAAAATTATTACCATTAATAGTTTATATTATTTTATTAAATTATACTCCTAAAATATGAATTGTAAAAGGAGTATAATATGAAATCTGATTTCGTTTCATTGACCAAATATATGTAGTTTGAGTAATGAAACGAATGTCATATTCAATAGTGACCATGAACACAATTTCACTAATGAATTTAATTTCACTTATGAAAATAAAGTATGTAGTTTTCAAAATGTTTCATTTAGTTTTAAAAAATGTTTCATCGTTTATTAGGGTATCCCTTGTTTTAAAATTAGTTTGATTATAAATTATTAAGGGTCCAATCCTACATATATAACCGTTAATGAAATAGTTTCATATATCGTTCACTACTACATATCAAATGGTCCATCTTTCATTGTAGGTGACAAAGAGTCACGTAAGTTTATTCAATAAACGGTGAAACAGTTTCATTCATTCGTTTAATGATACTAATATTTCCTTTAGTATTCAAAAGATTTCATTATTTTTTGTTGATTAAAATATGTTTTTATGTTTCATAATTTATTAGGATATATTTAGTTTCATTGCTCTTTACTTGAATCTATTTTTAATGTGGATGTTATTTTTGTTTTTATGGAACCATATGGGTGATTTGTCAAAGTTGCCTTTTTTTTCCACTAAATTTTAATTTTAAATTTTTTAGTTTCATAATATAACACATTTTAATCATGACCATTGATCAATAAAATGGATAATGAGATAGGTTTATATGGTTTGCACAAAAAAGGATGGTTTGCAATTGATCGTTCATATATATATATAGGGTATATTTCAAATACAACCATGTTTATTTGTATAACCAATGCAACCCAATTAAATGAGATATTTATGAAAATGATGAGAGTTTATTTATTATGATTTGAATATTTATGGAAGATGACTATAGTTCATTAATTATGATTAATACTTTATATTATGAAACAATCAAAACTTCTATGAAATCATATATTGATCAAACTAAATTGACGGTTGAGATTGAATTGTATTGGTTGTACAAATGTAAAGGGTTGTATAATAACCCACATTTATATATATATATATATATATATATATAGGGGAGCGTTCAAATAAAAACCGCCTAATTTGTACAAACCGTACAAACTTCATTCAACTAATCATAATTTTTCATTTTGTTCATTTTTTTTTGTAATTAT
>NC_037531.1:5743544-5762670 GCF_001531365.2 Cynara cardunculus var. scolymus
TTGCATTAATATTTTAATTCAAAATTGCCAAAATTATAAATTTCCTAACTTATGTATTGATTTGTGGTTAATATTGGTTCTCACAGTTACCACAAACTAATTAGTTCTCATTTGATTAGGCCCCTATATATATATATATATATATATATATATTGGTGATTAGTTGTTGTTTAATAAATGTTGGTGAGTTACAAAAAGTTAGACATGAAAGAAAGAGTTTGGGTTTAAATTTGTAAGAGGCTACAAGACATGAAACTAAAAGTTAGAAGATTTGAATAGTTTAAAGATTAAAATAGCAGCTTCATACGATTTGTTTGAGTTAATTGTGTTTATGAGTTGTGATAAATATTATATTTTTTCATCTACAAAATTACATCAATTTTGTTTTGTGCTATTTCAGAATTACATCAATTAATCGTGTGGCTAGGATTTGTATAGATTTAAGTACATGTGATGATGAATTCAAATCTCATTTATGTATTTGATCAAAAATAAAAGATGAAGTTACGAAGTATTATATTATATTATATTTTGATTTTAATTAAGATGAAGAGCCGTCCTAAAATGATTTTGAGTTAAGAGGATGAGAAAATCATAAAATACTTAATTTGTCCATATCATTAACTTTAACTTGGTCAATAAGACTTAATCAAATACATCAAAATTCAAATCCTAATTCTAATAATTAAATTAGATGCTTGCTTTTTTAGAAACTCCTTCTCTTATAATACAATCACTTAAAAATGACTATTTATCTTAATTTTAAAAACATCAATCATCTTTAGATAATCTAAGGGGGCGTTTGGTTCACAGATTCTGAAAGAATCTGATGGAATTGGAATGTTGAATTCTGTTGACCAATTCCATTCCCTCGTTTGGTTCTATTTTTTTCACGAAAGGAATCTTCAAAATCCTACAAATTCCACAAATAAAAAAATTTAACGTTCATTAGCAACTACATGGTATTTTGACGGAATGTAATTCTCTATTTTTATACTATCAAATATGCCCTTAACCCAATATACCATAATCTCAGAAAACCCAATATGACTATCGTCTACCACCTTCAACCACCGTTTATCTGAATCACCATCAACCACCACCATCAAAAACACTGCCAACTAAAATCGATCTAAACCACCACTGATCTGAACCACCCCGAGCACCGCCGATCTGATCCACCATCGATATGAACCACCGCTGATCACCATCATCTGAATCACCATAGACCACAACTTATCTGAACCGCTGTCGACTATTGCCATCTGAATCATTATGGACCACCATATATGGTTACGTGGTATCATGATAAATTGTTATATTTGATCATGTTGGTATGTGAAATTATATGCATAAATGCGTATGCAAAAGGTGGTATGCATCAAATTTGTGTGCATAATTATGTGTTTTGTATATATATAATGGAGCACATGTATGTGGTGTATGCATGGGTATATATGTATATATATATATATATATATATATGCATAATTGGCTATGTACATAGGGGTATATGAGTAAAATGTATGCATGCACATATACGGCTGTGATAGCCGACTTTCCAGAAAAGGAAAGTATAAGAGGAGGGTTAAGCCTCCATTACATTCTCTTGCCATTTTTAGAAGTAGTGTGCGATTTAAAAGAGGAGAGTGTTGATCGGGTTAGTTGAATTGAAGTTGGACTCAAGCTTGCTTTCAAATTTACATAAGGTGAGTGGTTAAAATGTTTTAATCTCTTTGAAATACATAATTGATTGTGTTATAAGATTGTCATCCGGTTAGGATTTAAATCGGACAAGTGATTGTCCGGATAGAAGTATATCGGACAAGGGTTTGACCGGATTGGACTTAAACCGGACATAGAGTTGTCCGATTTAGAAAGACTCCGCTTGAAGTATTAACCGGATTGAGTGATTTAAATTTACGTAAATCAGTTATATCCTTATAACGGAAAAGTAGGAATACGATCAATATTGCCCGATATGTTTTAAATCGAATGATGTGTTGACCGGTTTATATATAAATCGGACAATACTTTGAGAAGGGTTGTCCGGATTCATAAATCGGACAAATACTTGTGTTGTCCGGATTGATAAATCAGACAAGAGTGAATAGTGTTGACCAGATTAGTTAAACCGGCCAAGGCTTAACCGGAAATGAAGTCCGGCCAAGTCTGTGTTGACCGGATTTATACATTGTTTATGTAAATCATTATTTTAATATTATTTTTAAAGAATGGGAATTCGGATAAAAATGATTTTGAACGGATAATATTTCATTATGACATTTATGACTGAGGTCTGTTCTAATTGGATTTATTTTGAGGAAATGATTTATGAGGAAATAAGGGTGGCATATCAAGGGGAGGTGTACTAATGGATAAGGGTGGCATATCAAGGAGAGGTGTTCCATGGGATAAGGGTGACATATTAAGGAGAGGTGTACCTTTGGATATAAGGGTGACATTTATATATGTGATGTATAATATAACTCTTACTATTATATCATTTAAGATTACTGTGATTTGGGATCTTTATTTCTTTGTGGTTTAAGGATTTAGAATCAGAGTTCTTATTGGAAATCATATTCTGGATGTTATTGAAAAAGGGATAACAGGTTTGGTCTGAAACTTTGTATGAACCTTTGATTAATTAAAAAGGTTTAAAAGTGGCATTATGATAAACCTGGTTAAAACGAACCCATTTGGGTTTGGGGTATGTTATTTAAAGCTGAATGATTGGCTTTGAAATTGAAAAGGTATTGGTTTATATTTTACTTGTCATATATATACGAAAAGTTGTTTACATAAAGTTTTGGTGATTTTCACCCTGCAATGACATAAAAAGGGAACTCACTAGACCCTTCGGTCTAACCCTCGTTTTGTGATTTTAAATATGTATTGCAGGAGGTGCAGACGGTAAGGGGAAGGGGAAAATATGATATTTTTCTATATGCATATCTGCTGAAAGATTTGTCTATGATATGTAAAGTTTGTTAGTTGAATGTTGAATAGTATAAGAATTGTATTTTTAATTTTTGGACCATGTATTCTGTAATGGTAGATTCTTGTACTAAGGGACCAATGTGGTGTATAAGCATGTATTTCTTGGGTATGAAGTATATGATACATGCAATGTGTGGTATGAGGTGTTACAAAAAGTGGTATCAGAGTCTGACTTTAAGGGATTTAGGTATTTAACAGCATGATATCTAGACTTAAACTATTTTATTGCATGATAAGGGTCCCAGACATAGTTAGCACCATTGGAAATAAATATGATGAGTTGAAAGAACAATGTGTTAGTTAAATTTTAATTACATCTGGCCAGTGTAATTATGAATTTACATGTACATGTCTGAACTTGAATACTCCATTATATTTGGGAATGTGAATACGTGATTATTAACACTAAAATCTGCAGATGTCTAGCCAAATATGAAGATCTGAAAGAATAGCCCATCATGAGTCTGAAGAAAGAGAAGAGTCACCTGTTAATCTTTCGACAAGTACTTCTGGAAATAGAGGTCAGGGGAGACCTAGGGGACGGGGCAGAGGGAGAAGTCAGTCACAGGGAAGGGGTCGGGCTGAAATACATTCTGAGCATGAAGAATCCCATTCTGAGAATGTTCAGGGGGAACCAATGCCACACCCAGAATATATAACCAGAGACATGCTGGAAGAGGAAATGAGAAAGTTACGGGAAACCTTAACGTCTATTATGGGAATACCGGCTAGAGTGAAAACGGAAAGAGTAGAAGTACATCCCTCTATTCCGATTACTCATAACAAGGAAGGAGACATCAAGATGTTCCTGACTTGTAAGCCGCCAACTTTCTCTGGCGAGAGGGATCCAGTAAAAGCAATGTGCTGGATCAAAGAAATTGAATCTGTGTTCAACACCATCTGGTGTCCATAAACTGATAAAGTCTGATTTGTTGTATTAATATTAAAGTCAAATGCTTTATTCTGAAATGGAGTCTCTAGCTAGAACAGATGTCTTACAAACGTTATCTTGGACGGAATTTGTTAACCGATTTAAAGATCAATTTTGTCCCAAGACAGTAGTGAGACAAATGGAGGAAGATTTTCTGAAATTGGAACAGGAAAAAGGAGCAGTTCGAGAATATACTGAGAAGTTTATTGAATGCTCTCGGTTTGCTGAACATTATATTTCATCGGAATCCAGGAAGGTGGAAAGGTATATCTAGGGATTAAAACCTTCGATCAGAGAATTTGTAATTGCTATGAATCCCAATATCTTCTCACTAACTATGGATACGGCAAAAGTAACGGAACGGAATAAGAATCGGCAAGTAGAAGGTAAGATTGTTGAGAAAAGAAGATGGGAAGGGCATTCATCAAACTTTCGAGGGCCAAAAGCAGTAAAATATGATAGTAAAACTGAATAGAAGGTCGGTGAGAAATTATGTACATAATGTCGGCAGGTTCATCAAGGTGAATGTAAGATAGACCCAAGGAAGTGTTACAAGTGTGGCGAGGTGGGTCATTTGTCAAGGAGTTACCCCGGCAACAGAAGGTGTTTCAATTGCAATTCTCCATATCATATACGACCTAACTGTCCATTGTTGAAAACTCCACAGTTGATGATGGAAAATAATGTATCGGGTACTCGGGGAAGACCTACTGTATCTAGAGGAGGGCAAGGAGGGGCACGGGGACGATCATTCCAGATGACAAAGAATGAGGCAGAGGCATCACCAGATGTAGTAACAGGTACCTTCCTTCTGAATTCTATACGTGCTAAGGTGTTATTTGACTCTGGTGTAAACTTTCGTTTGTATCACCATCATTTGCTCATATTGCATGTTTGAATTCTGTGTTACTTAATGACGAATTAGTAGTTGATACTGCTAATAGTCAAGAATCTGTTACTAGTGTATTCAATAACCGCGTAATCATTATTGAGGGGCCTGAGTTACCAATTCGGTTATTCCCAATGCCGATGAAAGAATTTGATTTAGTAGTAGGTATGGATTGGTTGGCAAAGCATCAGGCTAGTATTGTCTGTAATAAGAAAATGATCAGAATCATTTTGCCAGATCGAGAAACAGTTGTTATCTATGGTGATCATCAGAGTCACCATACTAGTCTTTTAACTGTGATAAAAGCCCGAAAGTGTATCCGAAAGAAGTGTCAGGGATGTTTGGCATATGTGATTGATGTGAAGAAAGAGAAAGGAAAATAGGAATTGATTCCAATCGTTAATGAATACCCAGAAATCTTTCCAGAAGATTTGTCTGGGTTACCGCTGGACAGAGTTATCGAGTTCAGAATAGATCTCCTACCTGGAGCGGCACCAGTAGCCAAGGCGTCGTACCGATTAGCTCCGTTAGAATTGAAGGAATTGGTTGCTCAGTTGAAGAATTTAACTGATAAAGGATTCATTCGACCCAGCACTTCACCTTGGGGTGCTCCGGTCTTATTTGTTAAGAAGAAAGATGGATCTATGCGAATGTGTATAGATTATCGAGAATTGAACAAGTTGAGGATCAAGAACAAGTATCCTTTGCCAAGGATTGATGATTTGTTTGATCAACTGGTGGGAGCAAGTTATTTCTCTAAGATCGACTTAAGGTCGGGGTATCATCAACTAAAGATCAGGGAGGAAGACGTTGCTACAACAGCTTTCCGGACTAGGTACAGGTATCATGAATTCTTAGTTATGTCATTCGGTTTAACTAATGCGCCCGCAGCCTTTATGGATTTGATGAATAGGGTATGTAAGGAATATCTTGATAAATTCGTTATTGTATTTATCGATGATATTCTTATATACTCTAAAACCGAAGAGGAACACGCAGAACATCTTTGTCTAATTCTGGAATTGCTGAAAAGAGAAATGTTGTATGCAAAGTTGTCCAAATATGAATTATGGTTAAGAGAAGTTCAGTTTTTGGGTCATGTCATATCATAAACAGGGGTGAAGGTAGATTCAGCCAAAATAAAAGCAGTTAAAAAGTGGGAAGCTCCGAAAACTCCTTCTGAAGTCCGAAGCTTTTTGGGATTGGCAGGCTATTACCGAAAATTCATTCAGGACTTTTCTAAAATAGTCGTGTCATTGACCAAATTGACTCGGAAGAATGTCAAATTTCAGTGGGAGAAAGAACATCAAACAACCTTTCAACTGTTGAAAGATCATCTCTGCAACGGCCTGGTGTTGACCTTACCAGATGGATCAGAAGATTTTGTAGTATACATCGATGCTTTGAAACTGGGATTGGGATGTGTTTTGATGCAAAGAGGAAAATTAATTTATTATGCGTCAAGGTAACTGAAGGATCATGAGAAACAGTATCCAACTCATGACATGGAACTGGCCGCGGTACTGTTTGCTTTGAAAATATGGAGACATTATCTTTTGTGAACAAAGTGCCAGATTTATACTGATCATAAAAGTCTACAACATTTGTTCAGCCAGAAAGAACTAAATATGCGACAGCGTCGATGGATTGAACTTGTTAATGATTATGATTGTGAAATCCTCTACCACCCAGGAAAAGCCAATGTGGTAGTTGACTCTTTAAGTAGAAAAGAAAGAAGTAGAACTATAAAGACAGTGGCAATGAGGATAAATTTAGTCTATGATACTTATAAAGAAATTATGAGATGCCAGAAAAAAAGCTATGAAAGAGAATCTTATCAAGTCAGAAAGATTGGGTAAGATGATTTCGACTTTGGAACCAAACAATGAATGAATTTTGTGCATTCAAAGACGAATTTGGGTACCGTATTTTGGGATATGTTGAGGACTATTCAAACTGACGGGTAAAGTGAAAGGACTATCCAAACTCTCGAAGATATGTTGAGGAGTTGTATCATAGACTTCGGGGGATCGTGGGAAGATCATTTACCATTGATAGAGTTTGCATATAATAACAGTTACCATTCCAACATCCAAGCGGCACCGTATGAAGTATTGTATGGACATAAATGTCGAACACCGTTGTGCTGGAACGAAGTAGGAGAAAGGCAGTTGACGAGTCCCGAGGTTGTTCAAGAAACTTCCGAAAAGATTGAACAGATCCGTGAAAGAATCAGAACAACACAAGACCGCTAGAAAAGTTACGCCGATAATCGTCGAAAGCCGATAGAATTTGGTGTGGATGATCTTGTAATGCTAAAAGTTTCTCCATGGAAAGGTGTTATCAGATTCAGAAATAAAGGTAAGCTCAGTCCGAGCTATGTTGGGCCGTTCAGAAAATGTAAACGAATTGAGCCAATGGCTTATCAGTTGGAGCTACAAGAAGAGTTTAGCCTGATCTACAACACTTTTCATGTATCAAACTTGCGAAAATGTTTAGCTGATCCGAGTCTTGCTGTACCGCTACGAGAAGTTAAATTGGACAGTATTGAACTTTGTAGAGACACCATAAGCTGTGATCGACTGAAAGATCAGGGTGTTGAGAAACAAAGAGATCAGCTTGGTTAAGGTACAGTGGCAATTTCATAAGGGATCAGAGACAACTTGGGAATTAAAATAAAAAATGAAATTAGAGTATCCTTGGCTCTTTGATTAAAGGAATTTCGGGACATAATTCTTTTGAGGGGTGAATAATATGATAACCGGATCCTGGTTATCATCTGAGGTAATTAATACATGATTATTTGTTATATGATTACGTATTAGCATGATAAATTGTTATATTTGATCATGTTGGTATGTGAAATTATATGCATAAATGCATATGCAAAAGGTGTTATGCATCAAATTTGTGTGCATAATTATGTGTTTTGTATATATATGATGGAGCACATGCATGTGGTGTATGCATGGGTATATATGTGTGTGTATATATATATATATATATATATATGCATAATTGGGTATGTACATAGGGGTATATGAGTAAAATGTATGCATGCATATAAACGGCTGTGATAGCCGACTTTCCAGAAAAGGAAAGTATAAAAGGAGGGTTAAGCCTCCATTACATTCTCTTGCCATTTTTAGAAGCAGTGTGCGATTTAAAAGAGGAGAGTGTTGATCGAATTAGTTGAGTTGAAGTTGGACTCAGCCTTGCTTTCAAATTTACATAAGATGAGTGGTTAAATTGTTTTAATCTCTTTGAAATACATAATTGATTGTGTTATAAGATTGTCATCCGATTAGGATTTAAATCGGACAAGTGATTGTCCGGATAGAAGTATATCGGACAAGGGTTTGACCGGATTGGACTTAAACCGGAAATAGAGTTGTCCGATATAGAAAGACTCCGCTTGAAGTATTAACCGGATTGAGTGATTTAAAATTATGTAAATCGGTTATATCCTTATAACGGAGAAGTAATAATACGATCGGTATTGCCCAATATGTTTTAAATCGAATGATGTCTTGACCGGTTTATATATAAATCGGACAAGACTTTGAGAAGGGTTGTTCGGATTCACAAATCGGACAAATACTTGTGTTGTCCGGATTGATAAATCGGACAAGAGTGAATAGTGTTGACAGAATTAGTTAAACCGGCCAAGGCTTAATCGGAGATGAAGTCCGGCCAAGTCTGTGTTGACCGGATTTATACATTGTTTATGTAAATCATTATTTTAATATTCGTTTTAAAGAATGAGAATTTGGATAAAAATGATTTTGAACTGATAATATTCCATTAGGACATTTATGACTACGGTCATTGGATTTGTTTTGAGGAAATGATTTATGAGGAAATAAGGGTGACATATCAAGAAGAGGTGTATTATGGGATAAGAGTGGCATATCAATGAGAGGTGTTCCATGGGATAAGGGTGACATATCAAGGAGATGTGTACATTTGGATATAAGGGTGACATTTGTATATGTGATGTATAATATAACTCTTACTATTATATCCTTTAAGATTACTATGATTTTGGATCTTTATTTTTTTGTGATTTAAGGATTTAGAATCAAAGTTCCTATTGGAAATCATAGTTTGGATATGATGTTATTGAAAAGAGGATAACATGTTTGGTCTGAAACTTTGTATGAACCTTTGATTAATTGAAAAGGGTTTAACAGTGGCATTATGATAAACCTGGTTAAAACGAACCCATTTGGGTTTGGGGTATGTTATTTAAAGCTAAATGATTGGCTTTGAAATTGAAAATGTATTGATTTATATTTTACTTGTCATATATATATATATATATATATATATATGAAAAGTTGTTTACATAAAGTTTTGGTGATTTTCATCCTGCAATGACATAAAAAGAGAACTCACTAGACCTTTCGGTCTAACTTTCGTTTTGTGATTTTAAATATGTATTGCAAGAGGTGCAGACGGTAAGAGGAAGAGGAAAATGTAATATTTTCTTATATGCATATCTGCTGAAAGATTTGTCTATGATATGTAAAGTTTTGTTAGTTGAATGTTGAATAGTACAATAATTGTATTTTGAATTTTTGGACCATATATTATGTAATGGTAGATTATTGTACTAAGCGACCAATATGGTGTATAAACATGTATTTCTTAAATATGAAATATATGTTACATGCAATGTGTGGTATGTGGTGTTACATCCATCTAAAGCACAACGGACCACCAACGATCTGAACCACTGTGGACCACCACCAATTTGAACCACCGTCGACCATCGTTGATTTAGTAACGTCGTTTGGCTTATGGTTGTATTTGAGTTGTGTATTTTATATTGTTTTACATATTAAACAATTATTTTATTAAAGTATTTTTAGTTTTAAAGAAATAAAATTTCAAAAAATATATTTTGGTCATTTATTAATATTTCATTCAAATTTCAAAGTTACATTATGTGAACCAAACAGACAGATTTCAATTTCTTAACATATTTCATTTCAATATCTGCCAACCAAACAGGTGGTTAAACCTGACAACTTTCCATTTCAATTATTTCAAAGTCAATTCTTTTAAAATATTTCATTCAATTCAAAAACATTTTACGAATCAAACGCCACTTAAGGATTGAATTCTTTAACTTTTAGGCTATTATTATTATTATTATTATTATAGTAAAAACAAATGTTTATTATCAAAAAATTCATATAATTTATATAAAGTAACATACACTCTACCCACTTCTTGTCATGTATAATGACTTGATGAGTTCTACGATTATACCTTTAATCTATGATTTTTCCTTAAAAAATATTATTTATTTATTATTAATAACAACAAACAAATAAGCTGTAAGTTATATAACATCCTTTATGTATCAAGCTCGATTTCTAAAAAGATAATCTTTACTACAATCTTGAAAGATTTTAGTGATAGACGATTCTATCGAGATTCGTTGGTGAAAGCAACAACTGTCTGAAATTTGTCGCTGAAACTTTGTCGACCAACAATTGATGGTAAGTGACAACGCTTGTTTTTACCGACAAACCACCTCCCAGTGGAGGCTTGCATGACGGGTTATTAGATTAGTGGGTAGAGAATGTCCCTGATAATTGCCTCGTCGTGCATGGGTGAGAAGGCTTTGAGCCACATAGGTAGTTGAATGTGCTCATTGGCACCTACATATAGGGTGTATAAATTGATGATTATTCAACCGTACCAACTGGTTATGAACATACATTGATAGTCCCTGCTCATGTTCTAGCTCGTCAGAGAGCTAGATGTAATAACCTGAAATTCTAAATTGTATTAGTGTGCAAGTCCAGGAGTTTGGGAAAAGCATTGTGTCTCTAAGGACCATATGTGTAATTACTCACTTGTTTGGGGTTTGATGGTAGGGGTGTATAAGAAACCGTCAACCCACAAAATCTGCTCAATCCAATTCGCTAACAACCCAATTAAACATAACCTGTCAAACCGCTAATTAAGAGGGTGGAAATTGGGTTAGCATAACTTCACCCAACCCAAACCATTATAATTGGGTTGAGTTGTAAAAACGTCAAAAACCGTCTTATACAACCCGTGTACACCCATGTTTCTAATTATCGTGGAAAATAATATGCTTATCATAGTAAGAGAATTGGTAAAAGTTTTTGTATATTACTAACCCATCAACCCAACTCAACCTGCAAAGATCGAGTTAAGTTGATTTATATTTTTAAATGAGTTAAGATTTTTCAAATCATCATAATTCAGCTGAGTTGTAAAAATGTCAAAAATGTTCCGATCCAACCCGGATAAACCCTGTTTGATGGTACAAAACCATTTCGTGCATCCGGAACCGGAACGAACATAATAAAAGTTGATTCTAGGTTTTGCATCTGAACCCCTTGTCTTAAAACCATTATTCATTCATACCCCTCCCCCATTTCCTCTCTCTTATCTGCTTGGAATTAGGGTTTCAGAACTGCGCCTCCTCTCATCCGCCCTATATAAACACACACTCATCGTACGTATCCTTTCAATCCAACTACTGTGGCCGCCGTCCTTGGATCTAAATGTTCATTTGTTGCATTCTAAATCATTCTGCAATTCTAGCATCGTCCCCTTTTTTTCATTAGAATTCTCTGGTATGGCTACTCTTTAGATTTTAACAAGATGCTATTTCAATCCAACGATTTACTTGTTCGTCAATCGTTCAACAATTTTTTTTGGTTTTGTTTTTATGAGATGCAAACAGCAATAAAAATTGTTTTCGTCGATGGTGGGTTGCAGTGATTATAAAAAAAAGAAATACTTAATTGTTTCTGAATGCTGTATCCATGGCATGATAGACTCTTGTTACACCCATAGAATATGAGCAACCTAACGTCAATTGATTGAAGAAATTTATAACTTGCTTTGGGAGATTGTTTTTGATGAATATGTGTGTGAGTTGCAGTGATTATAAACAATTCCTCGTACTGAATGGCATGATAGACATCTTTCACCCATAGAATATGAGCAACTCAACATATATGTATATATATTTTTTTTCAAAGTGTAAAAAGCAGAGATAGTGTGTATCGGTTTTGTGCTAATTTTTGCACTTTGCTCGAAAGAGTTCTCTGCCATAACAGTTTGACAAGGGGAAGGTGGGCAGTTGTCTTCCATCTTTATCCATTGGAACGTTCAACAATCATTTTCCCTACACAACAAATATATATATATGTTTTTTCAGTTTAAGAAATGGGCAAAGGAGTTGGCACATATGATGAGACGAAATATGCATGTATTTCTGCTAAGATTGGCCCTCCTAAAATTTAACCAGGTGGTGTTTAAAGCCCAGATTTTACTTGACATATATCTGGGTTACGCATACCTCCATATTTATTTATTAACTAAAGTAGTTAGTATTTTCAAAAAATAAGAATCAATGTAGTAAAGCTATTTATATTGAAATTTTTTCATTTTTGTTTTGAATCCGTGACAAAGCATCGTTAAAATTTATATATATATATATATATATATATATATATATATATAGGGGAGCGATCAAATGCAAACCACTCAATTTGTACAAACCGTGCAAATTGTATTCAACCAATCATAATTTTTTATTTTGTTTATTTTTTTGTAATTATGAGAGGTTGATTAATCATTTTTATTGAGGAGGGTGTTAATCATAGATATTATCATCTTCATTATTTTAATTTTAGAGAAATACATGAAACAGTTTCATTAATGTTAGAGAAATACATGAAACAGTTTCATTAAGTATTATATGAAACAATTTCACAACCATATATGAAACAACTTCATCAAAAAAARTAYTATATGAAACAATTTCACAAGATTAAACAATTTCATGAAAAAATTTCATAAGATTAAACAATGAAATCGACGAATGAGAGTAGTTTTTACGGTTTTTACAAATTGGAGTGGTTTTCATTTGATCGCTCCTATATATATATATATATATATATATATATATATATAATACAAGAATAAAAGTTGCTAGTAAAAAAAAGGGCAAAAGGAAAAAGTAGTGGCCAAATCTAGAAATTGAAAAACATTATCAAACATGGGGTTTGATAAACATTAAAGAAACAACTCAACCTATTGGATGCTACACAGATTCCAAACAAAAGATGCTCAATTAAGCAAATAACCAGGAAAACCAAATAAAAGATGCTCCATTAATCAAACAACCAGGAAAAACAAAATGAAAGATAACTAGGAAACTCAACTCTAGTGGTATTAATTCAGCCATTTGAAGTATGATTCAGTCAAAATTGTTTCTTTTGAAATTTTAGTGGTAATTTTATCACTCTCACCTCTTAAAACTCTCGTCTCTCGCAGCATCTCACGCTCTCGATCTCCACTTCTCTTACAGCCGCTCACGCAATCGATCCCCTAATCGCTTGATATCTCGCAGCAATCGATCTTTTACAGCTCTCTTCTCCTCTCTACCTCCTGCTTCATATATATACATAAAGCATCTGCAATGGCGGGCCATCTACATAAAAAGAACGATGCAAGTGCTTTCTTCTTCATGGCTACTCTGGTTATGTGGGCTGTCTCTGTTTTCTTCGAAATACTATTCAACAAACGCACTGAGCTCTTTCCACTTCTGACCGGCTTCTGTTTTTACCAATTTGCCAATTGGGTTTGCCGTACTTTCATCTCCAGGAACCCCCTTTTGGTTAACACATGCGTCTCTCTTCTCCATTCCTCACTTACTTCTGCCTCGGGTATATTACATGTTTTCCTTCTGTTTGTATGAATTATTCCCCAAATTTTGATGCATCTGATTCTACTTTATGTGTTAACTGCATCAACTTCAATTGGAACTTTTTGATCTTCCCAAGTCCAATGAGTTGCTATTTAACTTGAAAATAGATCTTCTTAATGTAGTAGAGAGATAAATGCACATTGGATAAGAAAATACATAGCTACAATGGTTTTCAATTTACAAGTATTAGGTTCTGCTCACACTACCTAGGGTTTTATTTTAATAAAAAACAAACCAACTAGACTAGATTGCCTTGTGTTTTTATTCTTGTTGGCAATGGCTGCATATATAATCTTGTCCATAACAAGGTGAATTTAACAATACTGGGCAAATATGGGCTTTATTGTTCATTATGCATGTATGACTAAAACTTAGTAAACAAGGGCTGACAGTGGTATTCATTTTGGTGAAACAGTGCAGTAATTAATATTCATGATGATTGTAAAGTTAGTAAAAGGCTGATTTTTTTTTACAGTGGTATTCATTTTGGTGAACGAGTTGATATCTAATGGTTGGGATGAGTTATTTGAGCATTCAAAGCTTGTGAAAGCTACTTGGCCATGGGCATACTCGGCATTGTGTATTTCTTGTGGCTATTTCGCGTACGATCAATTGGATATGTTGCTCTATGGCTTATACAGTGGGTGGATACCCTCCATCCTGTTGCATCATTTTATACTCCTTGGATGCTTTACTCTAGCATTATATCGTAATGTCACAATCAACTACCTTATTCTAACTCTAATATGTGAGGTATGTGTGTTGCTTTATATATTATATGCTATTTGAGCATTTAAGATCTGCTACAAGTATCCATGTCCCCTCCTTATTCCACCAATCATTTTAAGACATCATTGTTTTAAAATGATTGGTGGGAGGTGGAGGGAATATGGAATTTTTTTAATTATGGCTAAGAATCTCAACACTCAACTTTGTCTGATTGGGATTAACAGCTACATTCGATCTTTCTTCATGTGCGAAAAGTGAGGCGGATGGCGGGTTTTCGTGATAGCAATAGCAAGTTTGTGAAAATAGAATGGTTCCTTAATATGGTTACATTCTTCTTGGCACGCCTCTTATCCCATCTACTTATTACCATCAAGCTTGTGAAAGATGCTGCCAAGTTTGAGAAAGGCGTGGAACTCCCACTCGCTTTGTTAGGTATGGCTGGGATGAATCTGCTGAATGTTTTCCTTGGAGTAGATATCTTGAAAGCCTTGAGGAGGGAAAGAAACAGCCATGAATCATAGAAGACGATGTTAATTTTAAGTTATTTGCACTTGCATGTTGTGATATGGGTGTTTCTAAAATCAATGAAGTGATGCAATGTACTCCAACCTTGAACGTTCTTATGGTATTCTAAAAACACGATTTTCAATATTGAAAAGAATGACACCATTTACACTTGAGGTTCAATGAGACGTTATTGCATGCTTTGTGGTTTATAACTTCATATGAAAGGAAGGTACCAACGTATAAGGAGACTATGGCGAGGATGGGGCTGAAGTGGTTCAATCATATGGAAGTGCTACTGACCAAACATACATGGCTAGTTTAAGAGAAAAAATTGTGTTGAATCAATTGATGTATTTCGGTTGAAGTTTTGAATGTGTTAAGAATAGATGGTGGTTTACAAATGGTTTAAAAATGAACTGATTTATATTTCAGACTTTAGACGTTTGTCATTTTATACAAACAAACAGTCCTATTGATTTAGATTTCAGACGTAAAAACAAATAGTTTGACTAATTCAGATTTCAGACGTAAAAGCAAATAATCTGACTAATTCAAATTTCAGAAATAAAAACGAACTGTTTTAGATTTCAGAGTTCAACACCACCTATTATAAATCAAAAGTGAAATCAAATTTCAGACTTGAGCATCTTTTAAAAAACAAACCGCACCTAAATTAATAAATATTGTTAATTGACTACGATCTAAAATCAAATAACAAATAAAAAAATTATAGCATTTTACTTTAGTTTGCGTTCCCCCATTCATCAATAAAAAAGTTGGGTTAAACCTTGGATTTGCTTCACACATTGTTTTGTGTAATGTTTTCTTTCTTATATGTCTTGTCCGCTACAAGTTTGATAATGGCCGTCAATTCATGGTTCTTGTTTGTATTGGCTTGAAAACGGATCCAAACTGTAGTCACCGATGCTACAGCTGGATCTCGATTGTGTAGGTGGGGCTGGGACCTTGTGTGGCCGAAGCTGACTCGTGCGCTCTTTTGAGCTTTCTGTTTCTTGGTTGGGTCATACATAGTAGAAGCAGCCCAAGGTTCTTATTTATATTTTTGAGCTTTCATAATTTATTAGTTATTTGTGTTTACACCCGAACCTTATCTTAATTCAATATTTGTTTAAGCATTGTGTTTTCATTTCTTTTCTCTACTTTTAATTTTTTTATTAAGAGGTTGTATTTTAAGTTTTTTATCCATGATACGATACAAGTTATCAAGTTCTATATGAGATGTTAATATGTAACAAATTGTTGAATTGAAGTTTTTTTATTTATTTTTGGATAGGGAGGGGGGAGACCCCTCCAGATCAAGATAAAACACTAAAACGCTAAATTAGCAACAATGAAGCGCTCGGGTAGAAGGAAACCTCAACTACCAGAATCCAAGGCACCCCGAGGGGAAAGAAAGAGGGAGACAAAGAAGAAGAAAGACGAGAAAAGAGGGAAAAGGAGAGAAAGAAGAAAGGGAGAAGAAGAGAAGAGGGAAGAGAAAAATGGAAAGAGAAGAAGAGAGAGAGGAAGAGGGAAAGAGAGAAAGAGAAAGAAGCAGACCAGAAGGGAAGGGCCTAGCCAAGCCAAGACCGGGAAACAACGGGGGACACCACAAAGGTAGGAGAAGGGGCCTAAAACAGACACATCCTAGACCGCACCAAGAAAAACAGGAGAGCAGAGAAGCTCTCACAAACAGACAGACAACACAAAAGAACAAAAAGCTATGGAAGGTTCCAGGCAAGCCGAGCCTGGACAACATTGGGGGAGGGCTTGAAAGTCAGGTTGAGGAGCCTGGACCGGACATCATCAGTAATTGTCTTACCCACCGTAATATGCGATCTTCTTTTGTTTTTGAAGATGCGAGTATTTCTCTCTTGCCATAGGTGGTAAACGGTCCCAGCAAGCACTAAACGACGAATGATCGACCAGATGGTCTTTCCTTTGGTGGCTTGTTGGAATATACCAATAATATCTACCCAGTTATCCGGGACACCATTGAGGTTCAGCTTAGCCTTTAAGCCATTCCAAACCAGATTAGAAAATGGGCACTCAAAGAAGAGATGCGAATGCGAATCAGACCCGTTAAGGACAGGTCGGAATGGGCCTCCCAGAACCGAAGCTTATCGTGCGTCTTGAGACGCTGCTTGAGAGCAATTCACAGAATGAAAGCATGTCTGGGAATGCTTTGAGAGAACCAGACTAAATGATGCCAGGGACATCAGGCTCATTGGGACGGAGGGAGAGCCAGACCTCATGAACAGAGAACGGAGTAAAACGGCCACCCCTCGTTCACCAAAGGAGTTTATCAGGGGTAGTCAGGGAAAGGACGGGGAGGGGAAAATCACGGATGGAGGGGTTAGAATTATCCCTCAGGATAGGACAAGTCCAATTACCCTAAGATATGATATCTTTGACAGAGGTAGAGAGAGAAAGATTGGAATTAAGAATATTACGAGACGAAATATGCCGGTAGAGGGGGCCAGCAGGGTGCCAGTTATCATACCAGGCAGACGTGGAAGCGCCATCACCAATCTAGGATACAATGAAGTCTCTTATCTTTTCCCTCATACCCAGGATCTTTCTCCAGCCCCAACCAACATCACTGCGAATCGGGGCATCCCATAAGTTACGATCTTTCAGTCTGTAGAAGTGGATCCATTTAACCCATAGCGAATCCCTATTGGTAAGGATTCGCCATGTGTGGGAGGCCATGAGGGAAAGATTCCAGTTGGCAAGGCTCTTTATACCAAGCCCGCCTTGAGATTTGGGGAGGCAGACAATCTTCCAGGAGACCTTAGCTTTCCCCCTTTTAAGCTCACCGTGGCACCAAAGCCCCGCATAAGCTGCTCAATCTCTTTGGATATGGAAATCGGTAGCACAAATATAGAGGCCCAATATATTTGCATAGAAGACAGGACCGAGAGAATAAGCTGCAGTCTACCGGCAAACGAGAGGGACTTATTCTTCCAATCATTAAGTCTGGATTTGACCTTGTCAACAAGGCCCTTACAGTCCCGATGATAGAGTCGGGTGGTAATGAGAGGGACACCGAGATAACGAACCGGGAGGGAACCCTTCGGAAATTGAATGATGGATTGAATGGACTCCTTGGTATGCTGGCCGACATTACAGTAGAAGGCCTCGCTTTTGGCCGGACTTGGAAAGAGACCAGACACACTCGAAAACTCATCAAGAGAATCCTTTATGACACGGGCAGAGTCACTATCACCATGACAGAATATGAGGAGATCATCAGCAAAGCAAAGATGGGTGATCTTATTCCGATGGTAGGAAAAGGATCCCGTCTCACGAATTTTTCTTTTGGTCAAGAGGTTGAGGACCTCCATGACCAGGGTGAAGAGATAAGGGGAAAGAGGATCATCCTACCTAAGGCCACAACCTCCCTTGAAGTAGCCATGGAGGTTTCCATTTATACTGACCGAGTAAGAGGCCATGGAAACACATGACATAATCCATTTAATCATGGTTAGAGGAAAACCATAGCCGAAGAGGGCAGTGCAAAGGAAATGCCAATCAACGGTATCATAAGCCTTTTGGTTATCAACTTTAAAGGCACAGCCGAGGGGGGGTTGCTTATGATAGCCGCGCATGAGCTCCTGAACAAGAAGAATATTGTCAGTAATGAGATGACCCGGAATAAAGGCAGACTGGTTGAGGTCAACCAGAGAAGAAAGGTGATCTTTTATACGGTCAACAATGATCTTGCTAATGATTTTATATATGACATTACAACAAGTAATAGGACGAAAATCAGTGACACGAGACGGGGCATCCGTCTTGGGGATAAGGGCCAGAATAGTGCTATTAATCGATTTTAAGATCTCACCATTCATGAAGAATTCACGAACGACGGAGCACACATCCCTGCCAACAATACTCCAAGCGGCTTTGAAAAACTTAGAAGTGAAACCGTCCGGCCCCGGAGCTTTATCATCTCTCATCTGGAAAAGGGTCTACTTGATCTCGGAGTCAGTAATAGGAGCAAGCATCATGGCGGCTTGATTGGCATTAAGCTTTCTGGTGAAGAGGAAGACATGATTATGAATAGGAAGGGAGGGATGAGCAGTACCGAGGAAGTTTTCAAAGTGAGAAACAAAGAGACGGGAGACCTCATCATTATAACATATTACTTTAAAAAAATTGACTTAACATATTATTTGATAAATAAATTAATTAAAGATTTTTTAACTTATTTATTAATATTGTAATTTTAAAAAGACTTCTTGAACATAATATATGTTGTTGACATTAAAAAAATGTTAAAGGATATGTATTTTTT